>NC_051433.1:23083100-23169668 GCF_001649575.2 Kryptolebias marmoratus
GGGGGGAATCGGAGGAGGAAAAAGGTCTCCTGTCCGACTTTCCTCGAACCCCTCCCTCCCGCGGGAAATTCCGTTTGGCAAAACAAAGCAACACAAGCATTTTTTAAAGTAAACAAAGTTTTAAAAACAAACAAACAAAAAAATAATAATCCTCTCCTCTCCCCGGGTCCACTTCAAGGTTCCCTTCAGTCCTATAACCTCTGCAGTTCTACTTGGAACGAATACAAAAAGTCCGCCTGCCGTTCATTGCCATTTGATAACAAGAACACACAACCAACCCGATGAAGGTTTCTTTAAAAAATACAGGGGGGCGGACCTCAACGCGGGCCACCTCGTCTTCTTCCCATGAACACAAACTACGGGGGATGAACAGTTAAAAAAAGTGATGTTTTCTGTTAAAATGCACACAACATACAGATACACACAGGAAAGGGAGGGGGAGGGGGGAGCTTAAAAAATACAAAAATAAACTACACAAAAGATATTCTGCGTCATAGCTAATTTTCTGGGAAGGTTTTTGGAATTTTTTTTTTTTTTTTTTTAAACGTGTGTGATGCAAGTCTCTGTCCCAGCAAAGTCCGTCGTTTCCTTCAACAAATCTCTTTTCCCTTTGCCGTCCCCACTTTCCTCGTCCGCCAGTCGTCGTCGTGTTGAGGGGAAAGGGGGGAAGGGGGGGGAGAGCGCACAGCGATGATGTTAGCGGTGGGGGGAGACTGGAGTCCAGTACGATGACTGTACAGACTTGGTTCTCGATGAAGCAAAAAAAATTTCGAGCCAAAAGAAAAGAAAGGAATAAAGAAAACGATGTCCTCGTTTGTGGAGGACAAGTGCTTTATTTGTTTCCATACCGATTTTTTTTTTGTTTGTTTTTTCTCCTCTCGTCTAAACTAATGCCTCCACAGCCATTTTTTTTTTCAACACTGTACAACATTTCTTGTAGTCTCTCTCTACATCCCCCCAAAATTCACAGAACAGGAAAAAAAAAAAAAAGAAGAAGAAGAAGGTAACATTGCGCTCAGGGGAGGCTCCCAGTTTGTGGAAAGTGTAAATGCTTCTAGATACTGTTCAACTACTTGAAACAAGCCAAAAAACAGATGTTAAAAATATGGAAGGAGGGGATGGGGAGGGGGTGGGAACTGAAAAAAGATAATGTGCTTCTAGGTTTGTGTTGCTCTAAAAATATCACGACCAACAAAACAAGGAGAGGAAAGAAAGGGCTTTTATCTACAGAAACATCTCTCAGGTTGACTCTCATCTCGGCTTCATGTTGGTGTTCTGCCTTCGCTGCAGTCTGGATCTGAGACATGGGGGTGGAGGATGAGGTTAGGATGACGATGAAGAGGAGTGAAGCTCAGTCTTCCTGATAAAAAGGACAGTGAAGAAAAAAAAAAAAAAAAAGGACTGGGAGGGGATTCTCTGGGCAGCCTCACTGGTCCGTCCTTGCTTTCTTTGGACCAGGCTTACTGCAAGAGGACAGAAAACCAGAGTAAGTATCGCACGTGTGAGCGAACGGATCAGATCTGCGGCCAGCGAAACGAGGAATACTGCACTCACATATCAGGGGAGGCGCCTGGTCTTTTAGGAGCGAGCTTTGCAGATGCAGCATCTTTGCCAGACTCTGTGAAGTACGACAGTCGTTAGGATGAGTTGGGAAAACTTTGAGAGGCGACTCTTTTATAACAGCGTGAATCTGTATGCTCACCCTGCAGCCATCGAACTTGGGTGGCGGGGCCATAACCCTTCTCGTTGCGGGCGGCGATGCGGAAGATGATGGCTGGCTTCGTGGTGTAGTCGATGTGAGCGTTGGAGAGGCTGGACGACTGCACCAAGCATGACGGGTTGGGTCCACAGTACACCCGCATGAAGGCGAGCTGAGCCGGGGTGGACGCCTTGGCCTCAGTTGTCTGGTTGCTCTGGATGGCCAGGTACACAGAGTACTCGATGATTTTTCCTGACGTCACAGAGGGGGGCTCCCAGGTCAGGTGCGCACCGTCTGGGCTCTGAGAATGAGTGAGCAGATATTTATGGTCACGATTAGGAACTTTTTATGCCGAGTACCAAACCCAACGCGTGAAGGGGCCTTCCTGCTATGGTTACCTTGCTGATTTTGATGGCACAAGGTGCCCCTGGAAAACCTGGTAGGCAAGTCTTGAAAGCAGAAATTTCTGAGAAAGTCCCACGGCCACAAGCGTTGATCCCCGCAACCCGGAACTTGTAAGCCGTGCCGGGCTGCAGCTCCATTTTCTTCATCTGACTGTAGTCTGGTATTATGCCAGAGTCATCCTGCCCACGGAACAAAAACATGCTTACAGGAGCCGTCACATAGATACGAACAATTAACAACTCCCACATTAGACACTTACGTCTCCCTGGGAATCATCTCCTGGCACGTAGAAGTGAGTGACAACCATGTTTGTCACTTTTACAATTCCAACATCAAACCACTGGTTTTCCTTTTTAACAACGGGCTTTACTGGAGTTGGCTGGGGGGCTTGCTTCTGAAGAGGTACAAAACCCAAAGGAGTTAGTCAAATATTTATTTTTCTTGCGACTAACCGAACCGATCAAATGTCAAACAAATACCACGACTTACCTCTCCCTCGATGCCATTGGCCACCTCTGCAAGAGTGGCTGCTGCTTGCAGCTTGGCTGGATTTGCTGATACAGATGGTGCAAATGTACTTGATGGAGCCAGTGCTGGGTTTAAGAAGAAGAAACAAATTAGATCACCCAGGGGTACAAATTGAGGTACAAACCGTACCTCAATAAATAAATGAACTAACTGACTTACTTTCAGCAGTAGTACGTGGTAGGAGAGATACCACAGCACTAGTGACTGAGGCAGCCATTTCGTTGTGCCCGTTGCTTTCAACAGACGGATCATTGAGGCTGTCGGCGGGCGCGAGGGCCTCGGTGGGTAAGCTGGTATCCACTGAGGCCTGCTGGGCTGCAGCCTGGGCCTCCTGCAGCTGCTGCTGCTGCTGGACCAGTGCTGCAAGATCTTGCTGGGTCAGCATGATGGGGATGTTGGTGGTTTGGTCTCCGGTAGCTTCACCTTCATCTGAAGATAGACAAAAATACAAATTAAGTCCAGAGGTAATTCTGTCGCTGCATAAACCTTAGCCGTTTATGCTAAACATACGGTTTTCAATCTCTATCCATAGAGCTGGTTCAAAATTGTGCATATACTTACTCATTACAGCTTGTTGAGCTGCTTGGAGGACAGCCTGGATGGCGAGGGCCTGGGCTTCTTCAGTGGCAGCTGCCTGAGCAGCAGCTTCGGCTGCAGCAGTCACAGCCAGTTCTTCATCAGACAGTCCGGTCACCATCAGAGTGGCTCCCTGACCCTCAGACATAAGCTCTGAAGGCAGGTTCAGGGCTGTTGCAGCTGCTGCTTCTCCCTGAAAAAACACAAAGTAGTCTCAAAGGATTGGAAAACAAAAACTTGCTTAGCTGGGAGGAATTTGGGGGGGGGGGGTGTCTTTGTGTAACAATATGCGTTACTCACCTCTGCTTGTGTCTCCATAGCTGCTGTTGGCTCCTCAGCAGGTGCAGCTTCTGCTGCTGCAGCCTCATCCGTTTGCATCGGTTCCTCTGTGGAGCTGGCAGCAGTACTCACACCCTCTGTGATTGATGAAATCGACTGCACGGAAAAAATGAAACACACACATTGGTCACAGCATTAAAAAGGGCCATTTTCCCCTCACGCAACTGAAGCAAAATCGCAGTCTTAAGACCGCCATCTGCACAGATTACAATATTGACAAACAGGCTGGAATGGTATTAAAGCAGCTGCTTGTGTCCTTACAGGAACTGAGGGCCCCGGGGCCGGTGTAGACTGAGTGACAGTAGTGATGGCTCTGCCTTGAGTGCTGGCAGCCATGCCAGTTGCTGCAGTGGTAGAAGCTACTTCTGTGCTGCTGGTTCCTTCTGCTTCTTCTTCTGTCTGCTGGGCAGCTGAAAACAATACAACATGATTAATGTTTGACCTCTTACAAATAAAGGCTGTCTTTATTTCAATGCTGCAGGTCAGAGGTCAGAGCGTAACGCAGATACCGAGAGGACCAAGCTTGTGAGTCATACGAGTTAGTATGGTCAGAGAATTCACACTGGTTGGATTTTATGCTGTGATGAAGAGCTGATGGTTACAACTAAAACCTGTACAGTCCCAAACTTTTACTAGAGACAGCTGGGTTTAACAGATACATCACTGACACTCTTTCGAGTGTTGCGTACCTGTTCCTTCACCTGTCTCCATGCTGCAGGTAGCAGTGGTGGCAGTGTTGGTGGTCCCAGTCTCATGCGTTTCACATGGTGGGTTGGAGCAGACCCTCTGGACCATGCCTGATGCTGCGTTGGTCTGATCCCCTCCCATGCTGGAGGTGGCTGTGGACGGAGTGTTGGTGGTCCCTGTTTCGTGGGTTTCACAGGGTGGATTGGAACAAGAGCTCTGCACGGTGCCCGTCTCACCTGCGTTCATGTTGGATGACGCTTGTGTGGCTGTGTTGGTGGTGCCTGTCACGTGGGTCTCACAGGGTGGGTTTGAACACACCTGCTGGACTCCTCCCATGTTAGACGAAGCTGTGGTAGCTGTGTTAGTTGTCCCAGTTTCATGGGTCTCACATGGCGGGTTGGAGCAGACCTGTCCTGCTCCCATGGCGGCAGAGGAGGTGGTGGCTGTGTTGGTGGTTCCGGTCTCGTGAGTCTCACATGGGGGGTTGGAGCAGACTTGTCCCGCTCCCATGGCGGCAGAGGAGGTGGTGGCTGTGTTGGTGGTTCCGGTCTCGTGAGTCTCACATGGAGGGTTGGAGCAGACTTGTCCCGCTCCCATGGCGGCAGAGGAGGTGGTGGCTGTGTTGGTGGTTCCGGTCTCGTGAGTCTCACATGGGGGGTTGGAGCAGACCTGTCCTGCTCCAATCGTGGCCGAGGAGGTGGTGGCTGTGTTGGTGGTTCCGGTTTCATGGGTCTCACACGGTGGGTTGGAGCAGACCAGGGTTACGGTCCCAGAGCCATCTCCAGCTGCTCCCGCTTCAGTGGAGCTGGGCTGTTCAGAGGTTGGTGAAGCCAGGATTGACACGGGAAGATCCTGCACTGGTTGGGCTTCAACACCACTGGGAGTTGTGATCAGAGTCACCTGTGTGGGCTGGTTCTAAAGAGCAAAAATAGACATCTTTAAGCCAAGTTCATAATCAAAAACTGAAACAGTCCCTTTCTTGCATCTCTAAATATTGCAACATCTCCGTTACCTCCGAAGTGTTAGGCTATTGCAATCCTAAAGACAAACTACGGCAACAACGCAACTGTTTATAAACAAAACAGACAAAACCATTTTAAAACTGTACTACTGGGTCTTACCTGCACTGTCATAGTAGGTGAGGAGAGTGTGGCAGTAGAAGCCAAACAGGTCTGGGCAGCAGACACAGTTATGGCAGTCGGGCTGATGACCTGGCTGGACAGCGTGGAGATGGTCCCCAGTGTGGTGATGGGTGTCACCAAAGAGGCGCTGGAACTGTCAGCTGTGCCTCCTGCCAAGGTAGTCGACACAGTACCAGTGACTGTGCCAAGAGTGGTGACTCCTGGAGGAATTGAAAATTGAGAACACAATGCAAAGTACAAAACCTGGACTAATCACTTGAAAAGAAAAAAAAAAAAGTTATTTTACCAGTAGTCCCCTTGACAACCAGAGTGGTGACAGTGGGTTTAACAGCTGACACCGTCACTGGAGTAACAAGACGAACACCACCCATCGTGCTCATGGGCACGGTGCGTAATATAGTGCCAGGTTGTCCAGGAGCACCCTTTAATACCACCTAGAAACAGGAAATTGAAGTTTAGTCTCTCTAAGTGCAACTAACAAAACAACAACAAAGAAACGGTCACTTCACCTGCGTCAGTCCCTGCTGCCCAGCGGCGGTGGTGAGTTTGGGCACTGCAGTGATGATTTTACCAGGCGTTCCAGTGGTCATTACCTTCGTGGTAAGAATCGTTATAGGCGTTTTCATACCTGCACTGCTTGTCACACCTGTAAAGGAAACAAAACATCTGAAATCTTTCCACATCTCATGTTAACAGAAAACCAAAAGGTAGAAAAAAAACGTTTCACATTTTTTAATGTAAATAGACATCAGATTTAACAATAGAATGCCACTAATTTTGTTGTGGCATGTAATCTATGAAAGATTTGAGTGCAGACCTGTAGCGCCAGGTTGGGTCATGATAGCAGACATAGGGATGGTCTTAATGATGGTAGTGCCCTGCTTGGTAGTAGTAGGCGAGACCCCACTTATGTTGAGGATTGTGGGCTTGTTTCCTGTGCCTCCTGCCTGGGATGTTGTGATGATTGTTGTAGGTTTGCCATCTGCAGAGGTCACAAGCTTCAGGATGGTGCCAGCTGGGAGGGGACCCTTTGTCTGAAAAGAAAAAGAACTTATTAAGCAAAGCATTCCGAAAAAGCCACCTGGTGCCTGTCTCAGGAGTTCAAAGCTACCTCCTGTTTTTTTTCCTGCACTCATGCAGATAGCTGACCTGTATGATCTGTGTGAGAGGGTTAGTGGAAGCCTGGCCTGTGACAGCTGATGTCTGCACTGGCTTGGTTTGTACCACAGACATCATCTTGCCAAGGTTGGAGATCTGCCGACATAGGAGAGAGACTCAAGTTCATGAGTCACTAGAAAGCATCGGACAGCACAGGGAGTTCAGTGGGGAAAGTGGACCACTAAACCTGTGGCTAAAAGTCATTGCAGCCCTAACTGACCTACAGTCATGCAGATGACTAACATCATGCTCCCTGTTTTCTTATTCGAGCTCTCCAACAGTCAGAGGCCAACCTATACACCCTCCCATTTGCTCAATCTTATGCCGTCACTGTCTCATGGCATACAAACAAGACACGCACACCAAGTGTGAAAAAGTAATTTACATGGTCTGTGATTGACTGCATGCATCTAAAAGCACCAAAGGGCGCTTTCTCAGTCGAGTTTATTCAAAATACACTGTTACACATTTTCTATTTTCTTACCAGGGTGCCACTGCTGCCCATGGTGAGTGGACTCTTGACCAGGGTGATGGTCTTGGTGACGCCTCCCACCACAGTGGTCACCACCTGGGCCTGCTGAGCCACCGTGACGGCACCAGACTTGTGCACAGTGATGATGGGTCTGGTGGTGGTGGGAGAGGATGCAGTTGCTGTGCCCACCTGGGCCGCAGCTGACTTCAGCATCCGGGTGGCTGGGTTACTGACCTACGAGCACAAAAAGATCTCAACAAAACTTGACAGGCCGCATGCAATTTTAGAAATGAGGACATTTAGTTTGACGTGTACCATTACAGGAGAGGCCACTTTCACTGTGGTTGTGCCAGGGGAAACGGCAACTGTTTTGAGAATAGTGGCACCTGCAGGAACATTGAGGACAGTGCCTGCAGAAGAGGGCGGGATCTTCTGTGTAGCTGCAGCTGCAGCAGCTAAAGCTGCCATGCCACTCATCTGAGGACTACTTCCAATTGGCTAAAAATGGAAAAGGAAAATACTGTTGGATACGCATCTGCCAACACAAGACCAAAACACTTCACCCCAAAGCTTTAATGTGACTAAGTATTGTGTGAAAATGCTCATACCGATCCTTGGGTGGTTTGGGTAGGCACTACCATTCGAACACCTGGAGGAAGAGATGTCACAGTGACGGGGGATTTCCCGGGCTGGCTAGGGCGAACTGTGACAACAGATGCACCAGTGGCTGATTGTTGAGCTGCAACCTTTAAAACAGCTATAAAACAAAAACATAATCAAGGCGTTGTTCTTTGAAAAAGGAGCTTTTATCTGTTGAAACAACAAGGTCACTGTTCATAAGAATAATACCTGTCTGTGGTAAACTCTGAGCAGAGGGAGCTGCAGCAGCAGGAGCAGGACTCTTTGGAGAGTTAACGGGCTGCGATGGGGTTGCACTCGTGGCTGGGGAGGCTGCTGCTGGGGTTGCAGGAATGTCATACTTCTGCAGCTGCAGCAAGTATGTGTCAGCTGTGGAAACTGCACCCCAGCTAACTTCCAGAGAGTTTGTGTTGGCACGGACGAGCTGTACCCTGGCAGGAGCGTGTGGCCGCTCTGAAGGATGAACAACAGCAACATTAAAAACACTTTCGGGCCACCTAAGCCGTTCCCACCGCCCACATTACAGCATTCCTACCTGTTTCCAGGTACCAAAGGTCTTTACAACAGACTTGGTTATTCCATGCTTTACGATAACCGTCCCGGCCACTCCATACGTAGAGCCTGGAGTTGATGGACACGGCACAGTGGCCGGCACGGGCCCTGGGGATGTTATCTTCGAGAGTATCCATCAACACTGTTTCCCAACACATGGTGTCTAATGAAAACACAACGGAAAAGTTAACACTTGGACAGACTGTTTACTCCGGTCTTCTCCACTACAAAATCTGACAGTCAGACACACCGAGATTCAGGCAAGCGAGAGTGTTTGTGCATTTCCACTCTTTCTCATGTGTGGCGACTTTGACGTCATCCATCACCAAAGGAACCCATCCTCCAAAAACGAACATCCTGTAATGTGAGAGGGGAAAAAAGGAAATCAGTCAGAAAACTCTGTAAAGCAAACATTTAAACAGAACTCTCTCTGACATATATATTAATAATAATCTTGTGCATTCAGGAAATGTGAGGCGGTTTTCTTACTTATTTGTGATTGTGGTGGCCGAGTGAAGACTTCTTGGAAGTGGTGCTGTGCCACCTACTGATGGTTTGTTCCATGTCAGGGTATCTGAGGACAAAGAACAATTATTGAATGAAATCCAGCATCTTACACAAACATTTATAATTCTCTTATCAGTGTGGAACTATGATGGTGAAGCATCCTAATTACTTTGTTATGATTGTAAATAACTCTTGGCATTTAGTTTTGGTGGTCATCCATCAGTTATGTGCAAACCTACCAATATCAAGTGTCCATAGATCGCCGAGACGACAGCCGCTCATTCCTCCATAGATTATCAAGCGAGATTTCCTGGTTGTCTTCTCTGTGTACACCACAGCAGTGTGACTCTCACGAGGAGGTGGCAGGACTCCATATGTGATTGGAATATCCCATCCAACCACGCTTGAACCCGGACGAAGCTCAAGTGTGTACAAATCATTCAGGTATCTGAGAAATAAGAAGACAAAGCGTCACACTAATGTAGTTGCCTCAGGAGGAATTTTGGTGTTTGAGGACCCTGCTTGGCTACCTGGGAATGTTGTTTTTTGGGTCTTCGCTGTCATTGGCCAGTCCACCAAACAGGTAGCATTTGTTACCGACCAGTGAAAAGCTGTGGCCAAGACGAGGACATGGAGGGGGGCCGTTTTTCGGATTTTTTGCTTTCAGTTTTTTCCATTCCCATCTGCTGGCCTGTTTCAAAGACCATAGTAAAAAAAAAAACAAGTTAGCTGATTCGGTTAAAGCAGAAGCTCTAACCAGTCGAAGATCAACAGCAGTATTAGTAAGGAAAACGTTCTTGCATCAAAACTGACTGAATCATTTTCACACCCACTCTGCTGTACAGCATTTACCATGAGCCCTTTCCCTGTGTGCACAACTTCATCTAGGATGCGGCTGTCAATATTTATATGGTAAACAGTCCAAACATAGTTCAAAAATCTCACCCTCAGCTTTAAGTTTAACCAGTTTAATTGAAGAAACAAAATTGCATAAATAACTGTACCATGAACTACCATATTTGCATTTTAAAAATAAATTAGTAAAATTCACATACAAACTTGACATTAAGCATGCTCACTGCATGTGTGTGATGCTAAAATGAATGCGTTACTATGGAGCTGATTAACTGTGCCTGCTCCTCTGATTATAAGACATGAACTATGAATAGAGATGCACTGATTGCTCAGCAGGTGACCGGAAATTAGCGGATTTCGCGAAGAACTGATCAGGCAATCAAATTGGTTTAATGTCTGTGCAATAATCTTGAGCCCAGACTTTCAGTGACAGAAAAACAATCCAGGAATGTGTCCAATTTTTAATATAGCAAAAAATAAGCATCACCAACAGGTGAGTTTTCCAAAAATCATAAGTCAGCTGCTGGCCACAGTGCAGTGTCACAGCAATCAGTGCATCTCTAACAACGAAACGTTCCCTGAAAAGTACCTGATGCATATAGCTAAGATAAATATTAGCCACAGAAGCATGCATTCAAAACAAGCAGCTTACACTGATCCTACAGTACAACACATCTATTACAAACTTTGCCAAACACATCTAATTCACCTAAATGCTTGAATGTACTTAAATAACTTTAACAAATAAATCCATTTTATATCTTGTGTAGATTCTCAGTCATGTCATACAGGGAATAGCAAATCCTAAGAGTTTAAAAACTCCTTTCCGATAAAGACGCTCCTCAGATGAGAAATGTCTTTAAACAGAAAAAAGGTCTAGCTGCTTCATTTTTAAACTCTTAGAAATATTGGGCATGAAATGAACAGATTAATCATTTAGACCAAATGCTATTGTTTACTAATAATGTGCAAAACCTAGTGTAAACATCGGCATTATTTTTCACAACAAGCTTACCTGTAGCTCATAGAGATCGTTGCTGTACTTTCCATATTCCACCATTCCTCCAAAAACCAGCAACCTCGTCCCATCACACACAAAACCATACGCAGCACAACCAGGGGGAATATCACCACGGACCGCTGGGATAAACCACTGGTTTGTTGCTAAAAGTTAAAACGAAACAAAGTTGTTGGTTTTAATTCCTCATGAACAACATAATAAGTGGCGTTGTTACAACCTAAACAATACGATGAACTCTGCACATTGGTAACAGTGAAAAACAGTTTTAAAAGTATGGTTTTGTGTACAAATCTCTGGACCAAAAGAGAGAAACAAACAACATGAGGAGAGTTATTTTCCTTGAAGTTATGAACAGGAAACAGGCAGGGGGTGTGCGCCTAAACCAACCATCTTCATCCATTTTATTTTAGCCCGCCTTTTTTAACCGTGCATTGAGCCACTTCTCCAGCAGGGGGCGACAAATTAAATCAGACCCAGGGCTGTTCGGCCTACTCGGGCCTGCAGTTTTAACTTCAAACATACATTCCCATTGCACCTACATGCTCTTAGAAAATAAGTCGTGTATATGTTTTAATAAATATTTGTGATACGTGCAAATATACTGAGCACAGCTATTCACCGGCTGCAATAAGAAGAAAAGAAAACAAATAAACAAACAAAAAAAAAAAAAACAACGGGCCATGTCCCACATGCAAGCTAACTTACCTGTGTTGTATACATGCAGCTCATCAACAATCCCTTCGTTTCCACCACCGAAAACGACCATAAGCTCCTTTATAGCCACAGCTCTGTGTCCGTGTCTCGGCCGGGGAACCGGACCGGACCACCCGAGGACCCTTTTCCATCGCGGCTGCAGAACCGACGCAGTGGTCCCGGTCACTGCGGAGCCAGGGGCAGACATGACTTCTGCCGGAGGGAACATTAAAAAAAACGAGATAATTTTAATTCCCCGAAGCTATCGTTTCACTTGTATAATAACAAATACGGAAACGCAACAGCGGCGCATAACCGAGCAAAGCATCGAACCAGTTCAGCCGTTTTTGCGACGTTAGCAGCGGCAAAGCTAAAGAAATGCTAGCGGCGAGCTTCAGCTGGGAGATGTACTCAACTCGAACCGAGCAAGACCTTCCGAACCGCCTTCACTTATAATCCGTCTTGTATATTTGCAGTTATCTCGAGAGGTGCATAATTGTTTCTTTTCATTGCGACGATCGTCCAAGTTTCCCCCCCCAAGTTGTTTGAATTCAGTCCATGGAAGCAGCCATCTCGCAACCAAACAAACCGCCGCTAAAGCTACAGCCCGTCTGAAAAATGGCGGAAGCGAATTAAAAGGCTAAATACATGGGAACTAACCCACTGCACCGGCAAAGAAAAACAGCACAACAATAATAAACTCTACGGGTTAAACGTTGACCAGGGAAGCAGAAGAGTACACATCCGCAACCACAATTCAAACTAAACTTTGAATTGTTAGCGAGAGTCGGCTATTTTCATGCCTCTCATATTGTAGCTAGGAAGCTTAGCATTTTTGCAACCGATTTAACGCTAATGCCCCTGTTAAAAAAGACACTCAAAGCTTACAGAAACTCGCACCTTATTCTAAAAATCGTAATACTCAAATCCCGCCGAAATAATTGCCCAAACACACAAAAATCTGTTTAGGCTGCAGTTGTAGCATCAAAATAAACTGTCAGCTTCGCTAGCTCCTGCGGTTAGCCTCTTAGCCTAATTTACCCATGCTAACAGCGTTAGCATTGCGGCTCGCATCTGTCAAAGCGTCGCCAAATTTCACAATTAAATTCCACCAAACTTCAAGTAATTCTCGCATGCATAATTTACCTGATACAAATTCAGTTGCACCAAGGGTATTAAAACGTAGCTAAATGTAGTTAAAGAGCACAAACGCTGTGTTATTCTGTTTCATGCCGTCTCTGGAAGCAGCCATCTTTTCGACAATCGGCCTTTCAACAGCTCCCACAAGAAAAATGGCCGGGCGGTTTGCTACAACAAAACACAACAAACCGAAAAAAGGCACAAAGAAATCAAAGTTTTACTCACTTTATCCGATGCAGTAGATGTAAAAACACGGTTATGTGCTCTTATCTTGTGTCAGTAATTCAAATTCATTCGATTTGTAGAGAAGTATTTGCTCTCATGCCTGCCTGGAAGCTGCCATCTTCTTGACAACCAGAGGCGGAGGAAAATGGAAGAGAGTCACCCAAAGTAAACATGGCGACACCGACCCGCTCGATAAAAAAATCCGACTTTAAGGCGTATAGACGGTTTTACATTTGACATTATGAGTTAGTAAATAATTTTCTGTAAGCGGATATACTTTAATGAGCACTTAAAATCTTTATGTTGTCAGCATATGAGGAATTTTATCAAATTATATCAAGTTTTGTTATAGCGGTAGGGTTATTGTCCCTTACTAAAGATGGCGACATTCGTGCCGAACCCCCCCTTTTATTTTCATATCTTGTGCGATGCTTATTTTATTCGTCTCCAGACCTACTTAATGCGACTCATGCACGCACACTGATAGCGTATACGAAATGCGAAACAATTTACAGAAGTGGCGTTTTCAAAATTTAAAGTTGACACACCCACGTATACCGTTAGCGCGCCCTCCAGAGACACACACACACTTCACTCCTGCAAACCCTGAAACACTGATAGGTCCTCGCTTTCCTGTGGCTGCTCTGTCACTTCAGCTGAGCAGATCAACTAAAAACCGACCCATCCTAATTAATGACTAACTAACGACATAAATACAGTGTAATGAGAGTTTTTTTTTCCCTTTGAACTATATCATATTTATCTCAAATTAGCTCGTGTTTGCCATTGTTTTAATTAAGGAAATTAATTTTAAATATTTAGTTAGAAATTAGAAATAAACAAGTTAACTTTGTTCGTTCATTTACTTATTCATTGACTTACAAAACTTAAGTCTTTGTGTGTGAATGTGTGGATGAATGGGTGAATGACTGCTTGTAGTGTGAAGCACTTTGGGGTCCTCGGACAAGATAAAGTGCTGTACAAGTGCAAGCCATTTACCATTTTCTTTCATTTTATCTGTCTCAATCAGCCCAATAATTGAGATGGCCCTGAGCCCACAGGTCATCATGAAGTCCCTCTAATCCACGACCCAATTAAAGACCTAGCAGGGATGCATATCACATATCTGCCTTTCATGCCAGAGTCTTGGACTAAGATCATCTTATGATGAGAGAAATGATGGAGTTGCGGATGTCTGGATGAAACCTTGACAATAATATGCACAATCTCATGAGATCTCAGCGTATGTGTTGTGAATGACTCTCAGCTACTACTAAAGGAGGCCAGGGTGGGGACAAAGGCCACCCCTATAAATTTACTGTCACACCGGCCTCAGTCTTATTCTCCTAAATCTTAAGCTTTCGTTGGGTGTGGATTTTTAATTCAATCGACTGACTCCCAAAGTTAATCAGTTGTAGATGCATTCACAAGTTACTTAATTTCAATAAAATCCTTCCAGGGGCTAATGAGATATTTTGTGAACAAACAGGGTTTTGGGCAAAGATCTCGTGCAGTGAGTAGTACTTGGACAACCATGCCCATTTTTCAACACACTATCTTTAAGACTCATTGAATAAAAGTTATTTTTGTGTGTTCTAGTTAAGTTGGCGCCAGAGGTTAATCAGTTGCAGATCTACAGCCGATGATTATTTCCTGAAAGTTTCACTAAAATGCATCCAGTGGTTTGTGAGATATTTTGTTAACAAACAGACATTGTTGACATTATATTGTTAATGTCCAAATTTTAAACAATCAAGTACTTGCACAAGTTGTTAGTGTTCAGAGTGGTAGAGGATCAGACTTAGCTACTAATACACCAAGTTTTAGGTCAGTATCTGGAAAAGTGACTAAGTTATAGGCATTTTGTGTGTGTGTGTGTTTTTTTAAGGGTGGCCATCTTGAATGGGGTTGACTCCAAAAGTGAATCAGTTAAAGACGTACATCCAGCGATGACTCTCAGCAGGTTTCAATAAAATTCGTCCAGCAGTTCATGAGATATTTTGGTAACAGACAGACACACGAACACACACACACATGCGAAAACATTATTTGTCCGTCTTCTCCCGGGGCCTCATGTTTCTGCTGCTGTTTCTTAGTGAGTGAGAAGCTGCAAAGTTTAGGAACCACGGCTTTAGGCTAAATTTAAACAATATTTCACAATCCTTACTGACAAGCGTCCGATCCAATCAGATATTATTTGCCTCAACAATTTATCTTGAAGCAGAATTATAGGACATTTCTGTCAAAATTCAAACAATGAATAATACTGCAGTTGAGATCTGAAGGTATCTGAAAAACCCAAGCTGGCGCTAAATGGATTGTCCTTTAGAAGATACTTTACAGCAAACTACAGTGATACTTGCCTGTATCATAGTACAACAATAAGTGTTTGCCAGTAATTATAACATATTTTTATTTACAAGATACTTTATGTTCAATTCTTTACATGTTTCCAGACCTCAGCCTGAGTTATTTTTGTTGAGGTACAAAAAAACTACAATTAGAACCACGGCATATAACAGAGTTATGAAGGTGTAATTAGACAAAGTTGTCTGGATGCAGTATATTTGTATTCCAATAGATGGCAGACTTGCATTCCTTTTGTAAGTCAGCAGCTCACAGTGCACATGTTTTGCCCATTCTGTGGTGGCACAAAGGCACAGCTTTTGATTTCTACCATATTTTTAGATTTTGTTAGAAACCTAAAAACAATCTATATGAAAATATATAGTCAAGAATCCAAAGTCAAAGCGTTTAAATTAAACTAAAACTAGGCGTCATAGTGAAGATTAGTTAACCCTGGACCAGAAATCACTACATGAAACACTGACTAAGTTGAACTAAAGTAAACTAGATGAAATTAAAAGCACCTTTATAGTCTGAATTTACTAAACTGAGGTTGAAACACAGATGCATTCTGAACTTTGTAAAACTTCTCCTTTTTGTGCTCCACAACTGGACTAATCTGCAGAACACCATCAGCCTTCACACACGTTCCTCTACTGCACTAAAACAAACCTGGAACTGTTTCTCTCAACATGTTGTGGAATATATTGGTCTCATCTAATACAGTTTTATTTCTGATATATTTTTTTACTTTGTTTTTGTTTTAATTAATGCTTCATTTTTTTCCTTATATATATAGATGTAAATGTGTCTTGTCCTGATGTTTTTTTGTACTGAGAATTTTTAAAATTATTGTTTTTGATTCGTATTTATTCTGCCATCTTGATCAGGATTCTCTAGAAGAAGAGATGATTTATCTCAATGAGACCTTCCTGGTAAGGATGAATAAAGTAGAATAAAATGTTATGTATTTTATACAGGGTTTATAGAAGATCTGAATTAACCTGAAAGGTGTTTCTGAAGCTTAAAAAAGACCAGTGGAGGACGTGCAGTTGGATGATTTAACACACGTACCCATTTTCTCCTCACTATCTCTCGTTTTTTGAAGCCACGGTGTCCCTTTCAGGGCCGTGGAGTGCAAATGTTAGTTAAGGAGTTTATCTCAAAATTCAATCCTGGCCAGGTTCACAGTCCAGAACCGAGAGACAGACGAGCAAGCATCCACCCACCCACCCATCCAGGGTCAGTTTGGATTC
Organism: Kryptolebias marmoratus; assembly: GCF_001649575.2. Lineage (NCBI taxonomy): Eukaryota > Metazoa > Chordata > Actinopteri > Cyprinodontiformes > Rivulidae > Kryptolebias > Kryptolebias marmoratus. The sequence continues at coordinate 23,099,341 of NC_051433.1, forward strand.
TCCAGTTAACTTATCGTGCATGTTATTTAGACTGTGGAAAGAAACAGGAGTGCAGAGAGAAAACACTGGAGGAAAAATGTGCAAACTCTGCACAGAACTGGCGACAGTGCTAACTACGCCATCATGCAGCCTGCCCCTTTTGAATCAATTCTGGGTGTCTTGTTTAGGAACCTCAGGGTCTCATTTCTGCTTTTCTTGCCGCAATAAGAGTCAGCTCCTCTGAGACTGAGGCCATGGTTCTCAACTGGAAAACAGTGGAGCTGTCTCTCTGCATTGGGGGTGAGTTGTTTTTTTGCCTGAGTTCAGGTATCTGAGAGCCTTGTTCATGAGTGAAGGCAGGGTGGAGCAGGAGATGGTCTGACAGAGTGGGGCTTTGTCCACTGTCATGGGAGCATTGCTCCAGACTGCTGTGGTGAAGGAGCTGAGCTGGAAAAACAAGCTCTCAGTTTAGTGGTACATCTATTCAGCCTCACCTATGGTCATGAGTGAGATTAAGGATACAAGTCCAATCCCAGTCCCAGAGGGCCACTATCCTGCATGTTTTAGATGTTTCCCCGCTCTCCAGCAGGCGTTCAATTTCTGCAGAAGCCTGTTAATCATTCAGCCATTCAAACCAGGTGCGTCAAAGCAGAGAGACACCTTAAGCATGCAGGCCCTCAAAGACCAGGATTGCTGCACTAGGAGGAGACTCTGAGGCACACACACAAGTTATTGGAGGAATTATATCGCTTTTTTCAGGAAACAGGGCAATAAAAACTACATTTAAGGCATCATATAGAAAAAGTAAACACTTAGACAGACAACCTTTACAAAAAAAAAGAATATTCAAAGGCAGACAGCAGACAATCTTTTAAACTGCCTGCCTGAAATACCAACATATATCAGTTTTCTTATATAAAGCCTAACAGTATGAAAATACACATTTTAATGTTTAAACTGTGTAAGAAGAGTAAAGAGAACTACGAGCAAAATAAATATTGAGCTGCTGCCCGTGGCTCATTAGGGTCAGCATGGTAACCACATACTTGTATCATTCGCGGACAGCACTCTTAATGAAAGACAGAAACACAGAGCAGAAAGTAAGCCTCAGACAAGGGTTGTGTTAAAATTACAAGTCATGCTGAAAAAAAGTCCTGAACTGTAAATGCCAGAAGTGCCAGGCCATCACATGTGTAAAATATTACATGCCAATTGTATTTTATGTAGGGAGAAATGACAAATTAAAAAAGACCCTTCACAACCAGTTTTGAAGAGAAAAAATTGAGTTTAGATACAATGGAAGTCAATGAGAGTTTGTGTGTGTGCATTTTGTACTCTGGGAGGATTTAAGAAATCAGCACAATGTAAGATAAATATTTTGTGGTGAGATCTTCAACTTTGAAAACTTAACAATTCTGTGACCTATTTAAACTTTAAATGATATTTCTATTGTGAAGTATGTCCAAAGAAAAGAGCTCTTAAAAGGCCTGGGGTTTGGTTTCATTGTGATTTTTTTTTTCTTTTCTAAAAGCTATAGATTTTTTCCTACATGTTTAAAAAAACTGCTTTTAGTTTTTCAATGTGTTGCTTTTGTGAGGTGTTTTGACCACGACTGCAGACCAAAATAGCCTCTCCTGTTACATTTGCCCCATTATAGGTGTTTTAGGGGCGGAGTCTTGCTGATGGAAGATTCCATTACAGGTGGCGCACCTAATCGTGGACTATCTCTTTAAAATGACTTTAGGTCGATGGTAATCTGTTTGGCTCCCCGAGGAAGGCTTGTGTGCTGAAACACGTTGGAGGTTTATTTTTATTCATTTCTTTTTACTGGTTTATATGATTATGCCATGGGAATAAAAGCATTTTGACCATTTTCAGAGGCAAGTGACATGGAGTCTTTTTGACATCCATGCTCCAAGCAGAGCTGGGTATTAGAATGAGGGTAAAATAGAAATTCACGATTGTTTCACTAAATTATGTTAAATTTCTTAGGGGTTTATTCTATTGTTTGGGCTTTGCCTTTGATTTGGAAGTTTCCATATTTATAGAATTGCACTTTGTAGTTGAGAAATGTGCCTGTATAATTTATGTGATATTTTTATAAATTATTAATTGCCCCCAAACTCTGTAAATTACTATATGCTGTTGATTCACTGACGCATGTAATCTTCAGTTTCTCTATGAAAAATGCCACATGCCAAAACTTATAAAGTTCTGACAAGCTGCACACAAAGTGATATATACTCTTTCTTTGTATGACAAATAAAAGTTCCAAAGAATAAATTATCCCCAGAGGTTTTGGTTTATTTATTCAGAAAAGCATATTAAAAACATACTTAATCAAAACATTGCAGTGGTAACTTCTGTCTGCAAGAACTTGTCCAGCTGGTGGTATTTCATGATTTATTTATTTTTTGTTTTGGACAAATCCTAGGTAATCCTTGTATTTTCTTTAATAATCTGAAGTTACACCTGCCCTCTTCGAGGTTTAATTTAAATCTCAGTTTAATCCCGAAGTGGCTCTAATCTTCCTTCAGGGAATCAGCTTAGCTTACTCAGGACAAAACAAAGTGTGAGGCTGTTTCACATTATGACAGAGAAAGTAAATTTCATTTAGTCTGTATTAAAGAGGGACTAGGCTTCATTTCTGCCTGAGAAAAGTGAGAAAGCCCAAAGACCTGCTCATCTGCAGCACATTGGTAGTTTAACGTTTCTGTTTCACCAAACCTGTGCTCTCTGACAGAACTTCATCTTGAAGATATAAAGATAAAGGTGAGACTAAGTGTGAACAAAAATGTCTTAAAATGTGAGACCACTACTGAATTCGTTTTTAGATACTTTTGTTCAGCTGTCTGCTGCTGGCTGATTTGTCATTTCATAAATCAAACGAGGTCTGTTTCAAGAAAATGTGACTTTACCAGGGTCGACAGAGAAAAAGAGAGCGAAAAGACCAGAACAAAACACAACACCAACAAGTTTTTCTCTTCCCTCATGCAGCTGATGGCCAATAAATTTAAAAAAGACAAATTTAGAATAGAGAAAATTTCTGGACATAAATAAAACTGGATTGAGTTTTGCCACCAAACTGTGGATCTTTGACTCTGCCGATTGCAAACATGTGAACATTGTTTCTTTTTTAGACTAACAATATAAAAAAGGACAGGAAAGTACAGGACGGTAAGAAGGCGGAAACATGTCACAATGCCTTCCACATGCGATGCGAGAAGGATTAGGTCTCGAAAGGGTCATAATATTAGACAAGGGATTAATTACGTGCGTCATCACGAGATTGAACGGATAACAAACTCCAAGAACAGGAAGCGCAACCCCACGGAAGTCTTTGACAAAAAAAAAAACAAGGCAACAACAGAGGGTTGTCCTTGCTAATAGTATCACATTCCAAAATAATTTTCACTTGTAACTTAATAAATTATATAATTCAACCAATTTCATTGGTATTAAATGGTCATTTTTTAAGATTTCAGATGACGCATTGCAAATTTGAATAAAGTTCGACCAAAACAGATTGAAACATTTGATTAGATCTTGCTGCCTTGATTCAAATTAAAGATACTTGTCTTTTCTTTAAAGCACTGATAATACAACTTACATGGTGGAAAGTTTATACATATTCTTTACATTTCCAACAAAGACTGTCATTAATCATATTCATTCATAAGAGTCTTGTTGGCATGAGACATCTGTAAATCAGTTGTTTTTTACGTTCCTCCTCCTTTCTTTATGTATTTAGTATGTATAAGTTACAAATAGAATATCTGTTTGGTCCATAAAGTTATGAAACTGTGGCATTTTCAAGTTTTCTTTATGTGGCTTTTTTGTAACTAAATTGAAATAAGATATTATAGAGCTTTTAATTTAGCAGTATGACCAAAGTGATTAAAAAGACAAAAGAAAACCATAATTATACAGGTCTTTTATAGTGTGTGTTCAGTCAGAATGCTAATGATTTCAATCTGTGAGTATCTGACCAATCCAAATCTTTGGTGAAGCTTCATAGTACCGTACCTTTTACCTATAAAATAATGTGCTAACCCAGAATGAGTGAGTACAGAGTACAAATGGCTGCTGGAGCTCAGACAAATACCTTTATCTTCTCTTCTCTCAGCTAACAGTAATTGTTACAGCCCATAAGAGTCTTAGGAACTGACTGGAGATCTGTACTTTAAGAGCTTAAAGAAGTCGTCATGTAAAGAAGTCTGCCATAATCCTTGACATAGTTCAGGGATTATGGCAGCAGGATGTTTTTTTGAGCAGGTTCCATCACACATCAGTGTCAGCATGTTTTATGAAAAGGGTTCTTTTCCTTTTTTTGTCCAGTTGTGGCCTGTCTGACATACCATATAGAGAAGATGGCTGCCTACATGTGCCAGAACAGATTTGCTCTACAATAAGGGTATCTCAAGATGAGAATCGTGATTGCATGATTTACTGACTGAATCTGAATCTAGCATTAGAGTAGGTAGGCCACATTGTTGTAATAGCAACCTGTTTGTATGACCTTTAATTATCAGGTTTCTTTTCCAACTTTGAGGTTTACAACCTTTCATATTCTTTGAATTCAAAAAAGACCAAAAATAGATGAAGTGTAAGCTGAATGAATGATCGACACAACAGCATAAGTATTGACTTTTGATCATACTTCCCATACAGTCACAATATGCTGTTTTCTACCAAGTTGAGGAAACAGATTGCATTTGGATCTGTCACTGAGTTATCTACCAGAATTGGGAGCAAAATCACAAGTCATTTAGCTTTGATGGAGATGAGACAAGCAAACTTAAGGTTTATCTGTAGTCTGTTCCAACAGTTAATGAACAAGAGGTAGGATAGACCCTGGTCAGGTCATTGTTTTTAGATATTTATTTCTTCAGGTATGTCAAGAACTTTTCCCAGGAATTTGGAACTTTAACAAACATTTATATACATTATAAAAGCCAATTCAAAAAGGTTATTTATCTAAGGAAGCCAGCAGATTGCATTAAATCTTCACTTCATCACAATCTCCCATCCTGAGCAGCATGTTGTTGACAGTGGAAAGGAAAAACTCCCTTTTAACAGGATGAAACCTCCAACAGAACCAGAACCAGAACGAGGCTCAGGATGAGCGGCCATCTGCTTCGACCTGCTGGATTTTGAGAGGATACGATAGAGATATAGACAAACACAGAATGACTGGTCAAAGTGCAGTTTCTATTGGAAGAAAGACAAAGAGAAACATGCGTTGATAGAATAAATTACCTGTCTCTGACCCACATTTTCAAAACAAGGACCAGGGGCTGAATAAAGGACAGGGGAAAAAAAGCTCTTGTAAAGGGTGGAAGAACTTGACAGAACAAGTTTTAGAGCACAGGAATGCTGTTAAGGTTCATAAATACAATCAAACTCGGCCATTCAGTCATTCCTCAATAAGATGAGGATAGATGGAGCACAGCATGACGTGTCAAGTGAGCTTCTGAAAGAACGTAGAGTTGAAGCGGTGAACCATCTATCCATCCATTTTTTTTGCTCGCTTTTCCATGCAGGGTCATGGGAAGCTGGTGTTTATCTCGAGCAGTCACCGTGTGAGAGGCAGGGTACGCCCTGGACAGGTTGCAAATCCATCACAAGGACACATGGAGACAAACAACCAAGCTCTCACTCACACCTGTGATGGTTTGGAGTTATCAGTTGATCTAACATGTTTTTGGTCTGTGGGAGGAAACAGGAGTACCTGGAAAAAAAACAACACATACACGGAGAGAACATGAAATCCGCACACAGAAAGACTCCAGGTGGGTGGTGAACCTGGGCCGTTCTTTCTAACATGAACCAGAAGGAAATTTGATCCTGATGATATGCGAACACCAAATAGGTGCCGCAGTAGAGCTTTAAGTTGTTCCACTGCTGTTGACAGACACGCATTAGATCACCCTTTCCTAACATTAACTGCTTAAGGAGACAGCAGCAATTCAAAGCTACTTCAGCCTCCATCATGAGGCTTCTGTTCTCATCATCACTCCTGCTCTGCTGCCTGCCTGAATGAGTTTTAAGGCCCCCTTCACACTGGACTGGATGGTGACCTCGCTACGATCTAAAAGATCAACAAGAACAAGGATGATCTTTGCAGGGTCTTAGCAAGGTCTTCAGGTTATTGAGTGTGATAGGTTGTGGAGGGTTTTGAGCATGCCCAAAACGTCCATGGCAAGGTTGTGATGGTTTGCCATTGTGGTGGCAGCATATTGGGGTCCTGGGTGGAGCATAGGGGGAAAGAATGGCAGTTTGTCCATGAGACCTCATGCAGCTTGGTTGTCAAGAATTTCAAGCAGGCCTCAAGCCAAGATTATGATTCAATTCAATTCAATTCAATTCAATTCAATTCAAAAATACTTTATTAATCCCAAAGGGAAATTAAATGTTGTCATTTAAGACAAGGAGTTATTATAGATGGTGATGGCTGTGGGCAGGAAAGATCTCCTGTAGCGGTCCGTTTTACAGCTAATCTGAAGAAGCCTTTGACTAAAGAGACTCTGCTTTACGATGACTGTCTCGTGAAGAGGATGGTTAGGGTTGTCCATGATTTCCTTGATTTTATGCAAAATCCTTCTTTGCATCATCATCTCCAGAGGTACCACAGACATCCCCAGAACAGAACCAACCTTCTTTATCAGGTTGTTGAGCCTTTTTAGGTCCCTGGCTCTGATGCTGCTGCCCCAACAGATGATGGTGGTTGCCATGAAAACAATCTAGCACAAATATGATACCCATAGTGTCATACTAGCGTGGCGTTATCTTTTAGCACATAGCTGCACCTGATGTGGTCCAAGAGAGTCATATTAGAATGGGCATATAGATCATGGTGTGGATGCAAGAGAGCATCTCAGGGATGCCGAAAAAGTATTAAGAGTACATCAGTGTCATGATGTTTTCCAAATTTGTCGCAGTCCAGTCATATTTTAATAGGTTGTATAGGTCGTAGTTGGGTTGTCACTGAGTGTGAAAACAAATGTCAGTGACATTCTGTTGATCTTCACTAATCGTAGCTCAAACAGGTGCTCTGCTAGACTGTGGTCATATTTATTTTCAAGTATATTCATTACATTCATTGTACCATTTAAAAAGACAGAAATATGGCCACACACAATTTATTTATCTGTATCTTTTATAATATTTTAGAAATTGTCTGTGTTCCAGGTTTTATCAGACTTGCTGAGTTCAAAAGCTGGAATGGGAAAAACTGGGGGTAAGTTGCAAAAGAAGAGGTTCCCATGCACCGTTTTGCCTCCTGTGGTTACATTAAAAGATTACTATCTATTACAAAAACACCATTTATGCACATTTTTAAAATTAGATTCTATGAGGAAATCAGCAGCAGTTATAGATGGCAATAATTTTTTGTCTTTTTTTTTATACTGTGCAAAACTATCAGTTTACATGATAGAGATAATCTGGAAACTTTCATGAATGTGTGTCCTGTGGCTTGTCTCTGGTTTCAACATTTAGCCCAGCCATGCCTTTGGGATAAGTAGCAGCCGTAAAAGAAACGATTGCGAATAACTGAACACAGAAAGTGTATTTTTAATCTGAAAGATTTTTTATTTTGACACTGTAAGGGTTGATTTACCATACATAGAGCTTTTTAACCATAAGCTCATTTAAGGGTAACATTCCTTATTTCCTTCGCTCAGTTTGATGTTTGTCAGTATCCAATCTAATATAACCTCCAATTCAGTATTGTTTAACAACTTTTGGCTCCAATACAGAAAACCACAACAAACCTGTTCAGTGTGGAGACCCAAACACCACATGGCATTATCCTTTCTTGATCCAGATACAATAACACAAGTAAAGATCATCCATCCTAATACAAACAGAAAGGAGGTTAAGTGAGAGCAGACTGAATGTGATTAGCGGGCGTAATAGTATTGAGCATTGGATTAGCTGATTCCACATCTTTCCTCCATAAGGAGCTAATTTAACCACCTTGTGCTCTGGGAGTGTGACTAAATGTCTTTAGCTAGAACTCAATCATTGTAAAGGTTCATACTGGAAGTAAAACAATTTAGTTAACTCAAGCAAGTACTGAAAATATGCCTAACAGCAGTACTTTGTTCTTTACTGATCTAGCAAACAAAATAAACTCTGTTCTTAAATTCTGAAGTTTTTTGACTTAGTCGATGTAGAGAAATGTTTCCCTATAAAATATGACAGACACTGGTGCATACATTGCATGTTTTGTGATTCAAAATCATTTTTATGGTGAAACAAAAAGGAAACAAAGGCTAAAACACAACGACAAAAAGAGATAATCTGAGTGTGCGCCTCCAAAGTCAACATGTTGTAGAATCACCTTTTGCAGCAGATCTCATCAGGTATGTCTCCACGAGCTGTACGTCTAACCTCTGGGATTTTTGCTCATTCCTCATGACCAAACTGGTCCATCTCCATCGGAGTTATCTTTTATGTCTTGGTTGCTTCTCTGAATAATACCCTCCTTGCCCAGTCAGTGAGTTTTGGTCAATGCCCTATCCCTTTCTACTTTCTAATAATGGATTTAACGGTTCTCTGTGGGATGTTCAGGGTTTTGAAATATTTTTTAAGACAGCCCTAATCTGTAGTTTATATCTGACCTGTGGTATTTCATTGTTGTTGATTCTAGGGGGTATCTTAACAGCTGCATGTATACAGAGATCTTTTGATATTTAGATTCTCCGAAGGTGAATCTTATTTGACTAATTAAGGGGCTTCTGAAGGCAATGGCTGGGTGAATATCCAAACACATACCACTTTTCAGTTTTATAATTTTCGAATTATCTAAAACATCTTTTTTCCGATTTAACTTTAATGATTAGGAGTATTTTGTGTAGATCCATTACTTAAAACTAAATACCAAGTTGTAAGGCAACAAAAGAACATGTCCTTTTATGTCCTGTTCATCAACTTGAAAAATTAAAAAAAAATGTTTTTTTAAAAACAAGTCCAAACAAGAAAAATTATTCTGAAAAAGTACAGTTGCAAAAGCATTAGGGACTTTACTGTGTGCCTCCCATCCATCATTTTTCAATCACTTATCTACGGTTGGGTCATGGAGACAGCGAGTCTGTGACAGAAACCCAGATATTCTTCTTCTGAGTGACACTCTCCATCTCACCTTGTGGGATTCAGAGTTCCAAGGGATAAATAATTCCTCCAGCGGGCTTTTTGATGTGGAGGAGCAATGGCTCTACTTTAAGCTCCTCCCAGCTAACTACAGTCCTATAATGAAAACTTATTTTTAAGGCAACTGCATTCACAATTTTGTTCTTTTTGTCATGATCCAGTGACCACATGACTGTAAATTACATTACTGTCTCTGTTTTCCTGCCATCACTAATACAAGGCACCAAGGCACTTTTCCATTTGAGACAGAGAGTCATCCCTTCCAGCTGAGATCCTTGGCCTCAGACTGCAGCTACCTCATACTTGGCTCTGAACTGAAAAACATGGCATGAAAACACAACAAAACCACATTATCTGCAAAAAAGATGAGGCTGTGAAGCTCCCAAACCTGACACCTTTCTTTTCACAATTATGTCTCAGAATCCTAACAAGCTTAGATGGGGCCAAGAACTATAATTGTCACTATTATAATTTGCTGTTTCTATTTATACTGTCATCTCTATTTACACTGTTGTTATTTCTATTTCTTTTCATTTCTTTTTAATTCTTTTTGTGTACTAGAACATTTCTTTCTTTCTTTACATTTCAACTCTAATGCTTACTTGAACGGCTGCAGCTGTAATAATTGCAATTCCCCCCGTGGATCATTAAAGTATTCTGATTCTGATTCTGAAGAATACAGGCTGCTTTGGTTGTACAGGGATTGGATAGACTCTGATGGACCACTTACCTGTCCAGGGTGTACCCTGGCCATCGCCTAATAACCACTGGAGACCAACATAACCACTTCCTGTCATGGATTTAAGTATTTTTGAGTTTATTTTTGGCTTTGATTCTTGGTGCTTTGTTTTTCTGTTTTCAGGACTTATGTTTTCATGTTTCTGATTCATGTTTCAGTTTGGGTTCATTGTTTATTTTATTTTACCTAGTCGTCTTTATGTTTAGTTTTGTCTTAGTTCTGTTTTTGCTCCTTGTGTTTTTGTTCTCCTGCCATCATTCACCTCTCCTCAGTTTATCTCTTGTTTGCCTGCCACGCCCATCTACACCTGTCGTAAGTTTTGTAATCACTCACCTGTACTTAGTTCCCCTGATTTCCCTTGTCTTTAAAACCTGGTCATCTTCTCCACTTCCTCACTGGTTCATTCATTCCAGTATGCAGTACTAGTCCTTGTGTTCTCTTTCTGTGCCACTGTTTAGCTCTGTATTTTTGCTGCAATGTCAGGCTTTTGTTTTCTTGCTTTTGTTGTTAATAAATCATTTTTTTTATTTAAGATTAGTCTGTGCATTGGGTTCACCACGCTCAATCCTAACACTTCCTTTGATCCCACACAGGAACATGCAGGTACAAAAATGAATGGATGAGACTGAATAGCCCTCATAAACAAACCTGGCACTCCTCACTCTTACAGCTTCCCTCACAAAATTCCTTGAGGGACCCAATCATAAGCCTTTTCCGGGTCTACAAAACACATGTGGCTTGGACAATCAAACTCCAACAAACAATCAGTGTAGGGTCCAGAGTCCATCATTCTACAGTGAGAAAGATTATTCACAAGTGGAAAATGTTTAAACGTTAAAATGTTTGTCAGTCTTCCCAGGAGTGGATGACCCAGCAAATCACCCAAAGGCAAGACTGTGCAATCCTCAAAGAAACTGCAAAAAACCCAAAGTGGTCCCTCTCAGACTTTACAGGCCTCAGCTCGCAGGTCAAATGTGAAAGTTCGCGAGAATCAGAATCAGAATCGGATTTATTTGTCATTCACATTTGGAGAAAAACAAACACAGCATACCAATCCAGGGCCGTAGCCAGACTTTAAAAAATACTGAGGTCAACCACCCATTATCCCTCTGCACATCAGTTACAGTGAAGACCAAAACTTAATTAAAATAGAAGCATTTATTTAAAACATAAGTCAAAGTCAAAAAAGTCAAAGTCAGCTTTATTGTCATTTCTGCAATATATCACAGACATATTGAGAACTGAAATTTCTGTTCTCTCTGGGCTCCCTGGCCACACAAGAAAAAGTGTTAAAGAATTATAGTAACAAAAAGAACAAAAGACACAAATGACAAAATTGTAACCAAAATGTGAATAACAAGTTTGAATAGTGCAAATTATAACAAAAAAAAAAAGTGACTTGAATGTGTAAATGGCATGTGTTTGTGTGTGTTTGTAAATCCATGGGGATCAACATCATTTGAAGCAACAGAGGACAACCATGACGAGTCACTGAAATGACATGAATTAGTTTACATGAATGTTGATTCAAAACACAAGATTTTAGCATAGATTTTACCTTTTTATCAAATACCAGTGAGGTGTTGTAGTTTTGGAGCTGGACCAGTTCTAGTGTGGTCTGGATGCAAAAAAGGGCTGAAGTTGCCCTTTATTGAGGTTTCACAGATCACACACTTGGTTTTAAATGTTCTGCAATCAGTGCAGAATAATCTGGTCCAGGTTTGAAATGTCTAGGTGTTGTAGTTTTGGAGCTGGACTAGTTCTAGTGTGATTCAGATATCAAAAAAGTGCTGAAATCGCAATCTATTGAGGTTACACAAACCAGATTAAGGTTTCACAGATCACACAGTTGGTTTTAAATATTCTGCTATTAGTTGAGAATGATCTAGTCCAGGTTTGAAGTGTCTACGTGTTGTAATTTTTTTAATTAGAGTAGATTAAAGATGCTGAAGGTAGTGAAAAATTAGGTGGAATCGCCATTTAGCCATTTTCCGAAACGGAAGCTGCAATCGGAAACTAACTTCAGCTTTGTGGAATTGAAGTTACCTCGGTTGTGTTTCCCCATAAGTGGCACTCTTCTTCTTCTTCTGGTCTTTATTTTAGCAGTAAGGTAGCAAAGCTGCACTCTTCTTCGTAGACACTGAGTTTGGCTGCAGCTGTACACAGTTGCAGCACCTCCTACAGTAAACTGGTGGAGCTACGCAGAGAACCACGCTGTTCAAAAGCGTTCTTTTGATTTTTTTTTTTTATTATATACACAGCAGAAAAATACTGAGGTCCGGACCTCGGTGTCCTCAATAGTAGCTACGGTCCTGTACCAATCGTCAGCAGGGTGAGTGAGGTATGATGAGATGATTCGGGCTTGTCTTGCAGCCACAGGACCTGGGCACCCTGCAGTCATTGAGTCGACCATAAACTTCTCTGTAGACCAAAGTATTGTGGAGTCAAATGTGAGGCCATCTGTTCGACAGCTGAAGCTTGGCTGAAAGTGGGTCATGCAGCAAAACAACCCAGACAACAACCAGATTGAAGTGCTGTGTTGGGACCTTAAGAGAGCCGTGCACAAACAGATGCCCACAAACCTCAATGAACTGTAGCAATGTTGTTAAAATGAGTGGGCCCAAATTCCTCCACAAGCCTAGGAGACTGATAAAGACATCCACAAAACAATTGTTTCAAACTATTTCTGCTGAAGGTGAAGGTCTACAAGCTGCTGAAACACGGGGTGGACTCAATTTTCCACACTCCTCTTTACAAATTTGACTTCAGTTTTGTTTAATAAATAATTAAATGGTGGATTCTGTTGTGTTTTTGTACACTTAAGGTTAAATTTGGTAAAAATTAAAAATTAAAAACAGTTCAGAAACTTGGTTAAATTCCACATCCATGTGGAATAATCAGGTTTCTGAGAATTGTCTCCATGTTCTAACCATCACCATGTTACTACAAGATACAGCTCTCTCTCTCACACACACACACACACACATACGGAAAACATTTTCAAGACCATTTGAAATTGTTGACAGGAACACAAAAACCTCTTGCAGCTTGCATGTCACCACATTTTGAAAGCATGTGAGCTATAATCACAAACCCATAAAAAATAATTTACACACAAGGAAGATTAAAAACACAATGCCTTCTTAGGATAAGACACATCTAACATAAAAAGCATCAGTATTAGCCAAATGGGAATAGAAATTGTTATGCTTGTTGACAAGGAATAATCTCAATCCTGTTCTGTCTTTGAGTTCTGCATAATGAAGGTGATGAGAAAGGGACAAAGAAAAGAAGAAGACTTCGTTGACTGATGTATTGATGACGAACATCAGTAACACGACTGATACAATTGTGGATAGTGAGAAAGATTAGCCAGTTTAGATTTCCTGTCACATTATTCATGCCAACTGCTAAATGAGTGACTCATTATTTGTGTATTATTGTGTAAATGTGCACACGGGAGGATCTTCCGGGCAAGAGAAAACGATTTACAACCGATGAGCAAACTAAGAAATAAAAGGCGAAATCAGAAACAGTCGGTGGTTTCCATCCATAAGAATAGTCAGCATTCTGTTTTTACTCAAAATAAGGTCACTGCAGCTAAACGAGAATGCATATGGTGTCTCCTCCGCTGGGCTGCTGGACCGAGACTTCAACGATTACGCTGCCAGGTGGATTCCTTAAAGCTCTGTGACAAAGGCCAAGTGCCAAGGAGTTAACACAAACAGATAAAGCGATGGGAGGGATTATCCTATACTTTGCATGAGATTATAGACATGATGTTAGAAGAAGACAGATTAGCAGGCAATGACCTGCTGAGCTCTTCCTTCAGAAAGTGGGATTAACCTGTTTAACAAGGTTTCATGGCATGATCAAACTTTTACATCAACATATAGCTACTTAAAAACTCTTTCTGGAAACATATGCACGCTTGTATATGATCCAAAATCTTCATAGTTTGAGTTGGTCTTTCCTCAGAGGTTTAAATCTGGATTTTTTTAGTATTATGGGCACAAACTGTATAAATATCTGATGTGATAGCAAAAGGGAAGGTTGAGATTAGGGCTTGATAGCTTTCGTGTCTGCTTTATACAAAGTTAATATTTTACAACACTGCTGCGAGAAAACTTGGTACAAACAGAACAAAACGAGGTCCAGCTGTGGTGTGGAGTTGCCAGAAGACGTCTGGATACCTTTCTTTTTTAAACACTGATAACATCATATCCCTCAGCTCCATCCTGGTCTCTCAGGACCATCTTTTATACCATGGCAGGGTTCACGTTCATTAGCGCCCTCACCATTGCATGCACCATGGGATACAAGAAGCTTCCCAGTACAACTGCATCCTAATAAACTTGGCTATGTCAAACCTATGTCCATTTCTGTGGATTTTTTGACTGCTTGCTGCTCCTTTGCCTCCAGATATTTCATCTTTGGATCTGTAGCATGCAAAATTTGAAAATTGTATGGGAACACTTGATGATAAGATTTCGGCTGCAAGCACAGATTCAGTCTGCGCTTGTCTTTCTCTTACTTGACTACCAATCAGTATTTCTCTGATTTCAGGTACGGTGAGCCTGTGGTCTTTGAAAGATGACTGGTCATCTGCAAGCCACTTGGTAACTTTACTTTCATGTCTGAATATAGAACATAAGGTTTTCCAAACACTAGTCAAGATTTAATCTGAGTTTTCTTCAACAGAGTCTCCGTTTGTAACTCTCCCATAAAGCTCAGACAGGTGAAGAACCAGGACAACAGTCTCTCCCATCTGACCTGCTGAAGCTTGGACCTCCTTCAGAGAGCTCACAGGTGTCAAAAAGGCCAAATTTATCACAGCAATAAAACCATAAAACATCCAAGAGGGTGAATACTTTTACAGACAATGTATAGATCACTTACATTCTTCTCTACTGTCTTACACTTTATACAATTTATAAAGGCAGATGCAATACAACAGATCCGGTCTGACAACTCCAGTAATCTGTTGTTTTCCTCTTTCAGTTCCATATGTGCATGTTATTAAAGCTGGGGTGGGTGAGGGAAAGAAGGGGAGACCTCTACAGCGCAATCAGAGACTTAAGTCTCCACAGTTGACCCTGATTAGGCTGCAAACAATGATTTCATTGTAAATCATGAAAGCGAGTGTGTTTTTCCATGTGCACAAATGTTGCAATCCAAGTAACCCGGTATCATGTTTCTGCAAAGTAAAAGAAAAACCGAGAAAAATTAAAATGCAAATACGTTTATTGACTCTTGGTTTTAGAGACCATTTTATTAAATTAACTGCCCTCTAGCAAGTATCATCATTGTTTATTCGCATATCTGTTAGTCATTGCTGTTGTTGTGTTGGTAAAGCCAGAAACATGCAATAGTTTTTTTTTTTTTAAGTTAAGAAAAAGAAAAAGAAAGCAGAGGGCCAGCAGAGAACCACAAAGAAATATTAAAATTGAATTTGACAGATTTGAGCTTCATGGAAGAGTTTCTACAAAGCAAGTCTGTGTTTTTGCCACAAACGTCAGAAGTTGGATATCTTAATACATTTGGAGAAAAAGAGTCCTGTGTTGAATAGTTGTAATATGCAAAACTCTGTTGGAGACAGTGGTTGCCTGACTAAAACAAAAACACTTCTCTAACTGTTAGACATGAGGGTGGCTCAGTCATGCCACAGGCTTGGGTTATGGCACTGTTATGCACATTTTAGAGGTAAAAGCAAAATTAAATTCTATGAAAAACCAGCAAACATCACAGCATCGAGACAAAAACTGACAATAACATGAAGAACACTTCCATGACAACAATGACTGTGAACAAACCTCAAAGCTACGATGCTTCGCTGCATCAAGAGGCTGTAACTGAATGTCTCAATGCTCCTCACATTTCCCTGAGATAATTAAAGTCGCTGACAAACATGCGTACACAAAAACACAGAGGAGTAGAGCTTCTTAGATGGAACAGGACTCTCACAGAACAAGATGTCCTGTGTAGAAAGAATGAAAGAATGTCAGCTGCCAAAAAAAAATAGGAATTTCGATTATAATAGGGGTGCTACAAAAGACTGATAATTCAAGGTTTCTAAACCTTTTTAGTTTTAAGATTTGAAAGTTAATTTTTTTTTTGTTCAGTTAATACCATAAACAAATTTTGCTTAAAACAATAACTTTCTTTCCATGAGGTTTTCTTCCTCCTCTGTTGTTGACAGTAACATCTTTAACCAGGATGCTGAAACATTGTCTTACTTCTTCTTGTTCCTCGATTGAACAAGAAAACATTGAAGAAAACAAAGAGGCAGGTTCTTGATCACTAAAAAAAACAAACCGTCATGCTGAGAGAGAAGAAATAAAGCTAAAAGTAATCAGGTAATATGCGTGCAGGGGAGCTGCCTAATCTGTTTGCCTCCGGTGAACAGATTAGGTACTTCTCTGGGCTCAGACATTGGTAAGTAGTGAGAAGATGCTGTCCAGCTCCGGTACTAAGACGCTAATCTCAGCATTAGCTAAAAGGTGGTGTAAGTTGACAAGGGAATTGATGTAAAGCTTTAAATCCTGTCCTTGAGCCAATTAAGTTGAGCCGGAGTAATGTTTAAGTTCCTATAAATGCAGTTTTTCAGTAACTCGCCGTCACAGAGGCGGGCATACCTCTATCAGAAGGCAGGAGAAACATGAAGTATCACACTGCCGTTTAATTGCTAGCTTCAACTTGCTTACGTTTCACCTATATAATAGAATTCATTTCAAAACAAAGCTCGGTCTTTTATTTGACACACAGCAGAGTAACAATGAGGGGAAGTCGTGTCGAGGAGCTCCCAGAAGACTTCTGGATCCCCATCCCTCTGGACACCAACAATATCACAGCCCTCAGCCCGTACCTGGTCCCACAGGACCATTTAGGAAGCAAGGCGCTTTTTTATTCAATGTCAGCGTTCATGTTCGTCTTGTTTGTGGCCGGAACAGCCATCAATGTCCTCACTATAGCATGTACTGTTCAATACAAGAAGCTGCGCTCTCACCTAAACTACATCCTGGTCAACATGGCTGTGGCAAACCTCATTGTTTCTTCCTGTGGCTCTTTCACCTGCTTCTACTGTTTTGGCTTCAGATATATGGCCCTAGGCCCTCTGGGGTGCAAGATTGAAGGGTTTACTGCGACTATTGGTGGTAAGGATTGTAATCTCTTTGACAAATTTTACTGTGTATTTTTATTTTTTTTACACTGAATGAACAGCATCTTAATTCTGACATATACTATCAATAAATTACATGTAATTTTGTTCCTTCTTATTGCTCTTTTCTCAGGTATGGTGAGTCTTTGGTCTCTTGCTGTGATTGCATTTGAAAGATGGCTGGTTATCTGCAAGCCGCTTGGGAACTTCGCCTTCAAATCGGAGCATGCTTTATTCTTCTGTGCACTGACTTGGTTCTTTGCTTTATGCGCCGCAATTCCTCCTCTGGTCGGATGGAGTCGGTGAGTACGTGGACACAAAGTGAAAATCACTTTTGTTAACCGAAACGAACGGCTACATTGTAAAGAATTACTGGCTATCGGTCTCGCCAGGTATATCCCCGAGGGCTTGCAGTGCTCCTGTGGACCAGACTGGTACACAACAGGCTCCAAGTACAACACTGAGACCTTTGTGATGTTCCTCTTCTGCTTCTGCTTTTCTGTCCCTTTCACTTGCATCGTTTTCTGCTATTCACAGCTGCTTTTCACGTTGAAATTGGTAGGAAACGTGTCGCGACTTACCACGCTTTGAGTTCAAGCGATGTGACTATTCAAACATTCTAAGCACCATTTCATCTCACTGTGATCATGTGCCATTAGTGCTGATTGGGGCGGTTTTTTATCAACAGGCAGCAAAGGCCCAGGCTGAGTCTGCCTCTACCCAGAAGGCAGAAAGAGAGGTGACCAGGATGGTGATCGTCATGGTGCTGGGCTTCCTGGTGTGCTATATGCCATACGCCTCTTTTGCCATCTGGATCGTCAACAACCGTGGCCAGACATTCGACCTGAGACTCGCAACCATACCTTCCTGCTTCTCTAAAGCCTCCACAGTCTACAATCCCGTCATTTATGTCCTCCTTAATAAGCAGGTGGGCCGATGCGAAGGCTTTAAATGTGTAACCTGGAAGGAGACTGACGCTAATGACTACAACAGATTAAAAACAAATTCCTGGTTAAAATGTCTAACTAACTAAAAAGTGATTAAAAATGTAGATCATTTTATTTAAAATTACCACTGATGTGATGCCCTCTACTGGTGGTTTTCAGAATGCAACCCGTGGCTTGATTTGTTTAGTGCAAATAAGAATAAAACACCCAAATTTTAAAATTTGTCTCACACACACACACACACACACACATATATATATATATGTGAACTGTTTGTTTCCTCGTGTCTTTCAGTTCCGTTCATGTATGAAGAAGATGCTGGGGATGAGTGGAGGCGATGAAGAGGAGTCAACTACGACTCAGTCGGTCACTGAAGTCTCAAAAGTTGGACCGTCTTAGGTTTTCTTAATCTGGATGGAGTGAAAATGACACAAACAAATGCTACAAATGTATTTTTACTGTTCTTATAAATAGTTTTTTGCAAAGAAAAAATGTATAAAAAAAGAGGAAAAATGAATTACGCAATGAAGTTATTATTTTTCTCAGTTATTCATTGTACAGGATCATGGACATCAAACACAAACACCTATTATGGTCTTGAACATTGAGTTAAAGATATGATTTTTTAAACAAAGGATTGAGGTCAACGAAACCCATAAAATACACAAGAAATGCTTGTAGTGCATCTGACACCTCTGTGAAGATGTTGTCCTACATGTCATCACCTATAAATATATACTGTACATATGTAGTAAAAGAGAATTAATAAAGAGATATCGACTTTGGGCAAAAACAAAAAAACAAAAAGAAGGGTGCTATGTAGATCAACTCTTCTGTGTGCTGGGCTTGTGAGATGTTTCTGGCCGAGCATAGCTGCAGTTTTCTCCCTTCGGTCTTTTTTTACTAAATAACAGTTCCACAAACCTCTTTGGACAAACTACAGCTTTGAAATCCCAGCTGTGTTTCAGATTTTGATCAAAAGCTAGAGCCCAGATTTTTCCTAAGCATGTGATGTGAGGATTGACAGTAACTCCATACCTGAAACAAAATGGGACAAAACTGATCCCGAGCTGTGATTCTTAAGCCCCGTTTACTCTAGTGCAGATTGTTGTCCAAAAAGGACATTAAACATACACATCAGCTTTTTATGGATCCATGTAAACTTGAATTACGGTGCTTCTCCAAAACAATGGCAGCAGCCTGCCCACTATCACCAAGTCCTAAAATCCAAAACAACAATGGAGCCATTTTTTTTTAGTTTTTCTTCATTTGTCCTGATTCTGTTTCCATTAAACTTTGATCTAAGTGCTTAAAAATTTAATTGCTGAGAGGAAATTGTGAACAGAATCAAGGAAAAAGAAAAACATTTTGGAAAAATCTTTAGCCCAGCTAAGCACGTTTTTTTCTCTGTAAATATGTTGTTAATGTGGATGTTCTCGCCACCTAGTGGAACGGTATGGGTGCTTCAGCATTTTTGCTCAGAAATGGAGAACCAAGAATTTTTTGAGAAACCAGACACTATGAACTCAAATCATTTTTATGTTTTGGTCAGCTTTATTTAAAGGAATAGTCTGGTCGTTTTTTATAGTGATTCTGTCAAAATCTTATGAGTAGTTGTACCTAATCTGTTGTGACGTCAGTCATGGAGCACAGAGTCTGGAGAAAAGGGCAGAAGTCGTCATCCAGGCTGGGCTACTGGTTAGATGAACTTTAAAATAAATTTAAAATTTCAGGCTTATAAAACAACTTCATTTTCAAAAACAACATACAGGTTTGAAAGAACATTAGCTAATATTAAACCTCTACTCTTTTGCACAACAACATTTGTTTAGTTTGTTGCTGTTTTCTCTACCAGACATTAGCGTGTTAAAAAGTGAATATATCTGTGCTGAGCATGGATAGGCCCTATATATATATATATATATATATATATATATATATATATATATATGACGCTGAGAATGGATCAGTCTGCCAGGAATGTGACAACTAGAAGCCTAACCAGGAAAAGGAGTATGTGCAGCCTAAACCTTCTGTTGTCATCGGAACGTCTGAAACTTTGAATAGAGATAGAGACTGCTGACTGAAGACCTGTGACCAAGCAGCAGTGCAGCAGAATGAGCGACTACCAGTGGAGCACCTTCGGAAATCACAGAAATTGTACATCTGCTAAATATGTCTGAATACGTACGTTGCTGTTTGAATTTAAAGTCTAATCCACTGAAAATATATGAAATACAGTTTAAATTTTATATATTCTCTAAGTAATAATACAATGCAAAGGTAGTTATCAGCTGAAGTGTGTGCTTAGATGTATTCCAATGTATCTTTATTTAGTTTTTTTGTCATAAATAGACTAACTAAATACACAAACAAGAGTCCTGAAGCATAATTCTTAGTTAAATTGAAACCAGATTAAATGTCGCATGAGAGTCTCCTTCAGCTGCTAATCTGTCACTTTCCTCTCACCGTGCCTGGAATTTAGTAAACTTTTAGACTGACTAGTCCAACACCACTGGGATATACACGGTCTACAACACATACATCTGTGTCATAATGCTGACAAACTACACAAATTGCATCAAGCAAAAATGTAGAGGTTTAATATTGGAGCTTTCTTTTGTTATTTTATAAACCTGACAAATGATAACAAACCCATGTTTGTTTAGTCATTAGTCTGGCCTGGATGAAGACTTTTG
The DNA here is from genome assembly GCF_001649575.2 of Kryptolebias marmoratus. Classification (NCBI taxonomy): domain Eukaryota; kingdom Metazoa; phylum Chordata; class Actinopteri; order Cyprinodontiformes; family Rivulidae; genus Kryptolebias; species Kryptolebias marmoratus. Next base: position 23,120,020 of record NC_051433.1, read on the forward strand.
CCTCTTTCTCCATACTCTTCGACGGATGTCACTGATGATAAGGTACAAACTATTGATAACTATTAGACAGAACATCACTTCAAAAATGACCTGACTGTCCCTTTAAATTGTAATATATATATTTAAATATATATATATATATATATTAAAATTTCAGGCTTGAAGCAAATTACAAAAAAGTTGCAACACCAAAGCTTTTTATAATATTTTTAATGCCAGTACTTACAACATTTAAATTATCTTTCTGACACAAAAGACATCAAGTAATGAGACATTTCACTCGTTAGATCGTCCGACTTTCCAGATTTGTCCAAAAATTATTGATTATCAGCAAATATAATTATTTATCGTTTCAAATATCTTCTCACATATTTTATTGGTGACCGATCAGAAAAGCAGGTACCCTGTTTAGGAACAAGCTGCTCTATCTATCTGTGGACTACAGGTGGTGCCATACTAAGGGAGCAAGCTTTCACACACAAACACACACAGAAACAAACAAAACCTCTAAAGCTGGGGGGTCTGATTAATCATGTGAACTGGCAACAAATAAATATGTATAAAAGAAACAAACGAAAAAAATATATGATTAAAAAATAGGGGGTTCTGTGTTCCTATAGGTGACTTTAGATCCCATCAGTTTGGTATCAGGATGTCCGGATGAGGCCCTCTGTCCTGCTGGGACTGATTGACAGTAAAAATATTTAGGTAGAAGGCAGGTTTAAAGGTCACATTCATGAAAAATGATAGTATGCAGAGCGTTCATAAAGATGTGGCTGATAGGTGTAGGTGCAGAAATGCTTTTTAAATGCTTGAACAGGTTTAACCTACAATGGTTTGCGGAATAGGATTGCCAGAAAAAGCTGTTCATTAGAAAAGGAACAATGATTGTTTTTTTTAATGTTTTGATATTTCTTTAAAAGCAAATATTAATGTATAAACTCTTAATTATCTTTCTCAGCATTGTTAGATGACATTTAACATTTCAAAGCAAGATACACATACAAATCATACTACAAATCTGAAAGCTAAAAATATCCCATTTAAGTTTTAGATGATGCCTGGTTTCTCACAAGAAATGTAACTCGTCTGAATTTCCTCTGCTGATCAAAACTGCAAGAAGAGGAAAGTGAAAAAGAAAAAAAAAGTCATTTAAAAGGACAGAACATCTCAAAATAAAGAAGAGAGAAGTTATTACCTGATGTGAAGTGAACCATATGAGGAACAAATGTGGATTTGGTTCACTTCACATCAGTGTGATCCAATGCATACAGACCACCTGCTGTTCAGGAATAAACCGTCCCCCCTTTGTCAGGGTGCTCAGAGTGGTTCCCCGTCGGCAGTCGGGAGCAAATCCGAGTTCTGCTAGTAGTGAACTTTTGCCAAACATGAATAGTTCAGAACTAGCGGAATTCCAGACCTACCCTCGAAATATCCCAGCATCACACGGAAGCATCAGGTAAGAAGATTAAAAAAACAGCAACACTTGGAAGATACGTAGATTTACATTAAAATACTGAAACCACAGCACTCTTTCATGGTTTACATAAGTCATCTTTAAAGTTCTGTAAATACTAACAATAGTACAGACATATTTTTAAATGTAGCAAATGGAAATAGGAGGGAAAAATTTACAGATTTCTCCAGTTCCGGGTCCATCATCTTCTTGATCTGAAGTCCTTGTCCGACATGGAGTTCTTAACAAATCTGTGCGCCCGCTACCTGTGCAAGAAGTGTGGACCCAGTAAAGACAAAGACAAAAAAAAAAAAAAAAAAAGGAGTCAAAGGATTAAAATAAACCATTGAAGAAGCTTTGATTAGCCTCAGCTTTCTTCAAAGTGACCTGTCATTCCGGACAGATTAAAGACTTATGGAGTGAGCATGCCAAAAGTAATTACTCTACGTTAAGCAGTTTTGCGGAGCAACCTGAGTTGTCCATATAATCTGCTTTGGTCGGCTGGGACAGGAGGTGTCTTCACTTGTGTTTCACTGGGTCAAACTGAGAGGTAAGAGGTTCAGTGCTGCTCAACCAAGAAGTGACACGAATCTTCAAAGTCTTCAGCAAGATTCTCTGATTCAGTGTCATACCAGTGCTTCACAGTTTGACTTATACATCATATACAACCATACTTTAAAGGAAATGACCAACTGTGTGCCTGTCTCTACTCTATGAAGTCATTGGTAATTACTCAAGGAAAACAGTCCTATGCATTGGGACCAGATTTTTGGGGATGGCCTTGCACCTCGGATGATCCCTAGAAAAGAGGAATACAAGTCTGAAGTTGAAAAAGTGTAGTCAGCAGAAAAATATAAAAGCCCAACGCAATAATTGACCAATTGCAGCCTAGTTATAATACAGACTTTATATAATATTAAAATCATTGGAGAAAATGTCTTGGATATGCTGGTACCTGTCATCCACATGTAACCCTGCACCACGATACACTGCCACATAAATTCAATAAAATTAGGAATATTGTGTCCCAAAATGATGCAGAAAAACTGTTCAATACATTTATTACTTCTAGGGTCGTCTATTTGATTATCAGGATGATAAATTCTTAATTTGATCCAAAATGTTGCTGCCACAGTTCTGATGATGGAAAGTTCATATTTCTCCAGTTTTAGCAATCTCAGAGCACTTTGGTCTCAGACTGCAGGTTTACTTGTGGTTCCTAGAGTTTCTAAAAGTAGAACAGGAGGCAGAGCTTTTGGTTCTCAGGCTCCTCTTTTGTGGAACCAACTTCCAGTTTCTGTCCGTGAGGCTGACACCTTGTCTGCTTTTAAGACTTTCCTTTTTGATCAATCCTCTAGTTAGGGTTGGGTTTCCTGAACAATCCCTTAGTTATGCTTCTATAGGCTCAGACTGCTGGAGGACAAACTGACCACATTTCCTCACTTTGCTGCTGTCTTTACTCACTCTGTTCTCCATGTTTGTACAAGCAAATATTGCTGCCTTATCAACACTGTTTTCTGTCCCCTCCCCCATAGAAACTACACCTTGACCAATCCTTCAATTTGTGTCTGTGTCTGATTCCAAATTTTTACCCATTGGTGTTTGTGTCATATTTTGGGTGGTTGTGTGCTGTTTTGTTTTATTTCTTTTGTGTTTGTGTTCTTATTATTTCTTGTTTCCTTGTTCTTTTAATTTTTATTTTTTTAGATTCCTTGTGTTTAGTTTGTTTTGTTTCTGGGTGTCTCCCTGTGTTATCTGACATTTTCCCTTAGTCATTCCAACATTCTCACCTGCTCTCCACGTTCATTAGTCTCAGCTGTCTCCACTCGTATCACTCCTCTCAGTCTACTTAAACTCCTGTTTCTCACCTTCTCATCAGTCTACCATATTGTTAGTTACCTTCCTGTTTCTTGATCTGCCTGTTACCTGCATACTCCTGGTTGGTTTACTCTCAGTTTTTGAGCCTTTTACTTTTTTTAAAAATAAAATCCAAATTCATTCCTTTGCTCCTGTGTCCCAGTCTGCATCCTTGGATCCATTTGAAACCACCTTCTGACATTTTGTAATATACCGAATGGGATTGTACTATGTTAAAATTCATTCAGCTCTAGATCTGTTTTAACTTTATGATTTGGACTTGTTATTTTTCATTGCATAGTGCCTTGAGGCAACCTTTGGTGTAAAAACACTGAACTGAAATTATTTAAATGCTATCAATCACTGATCTAACACTGGGGATTCAAGGTCCAACTCTGGGACAGCTGAGTTTAACTTTTGACTCTTTTGTCCCCACAGTATTCTCATTTTGAGTAAAAGGGAAATTGTAGGCATTTAACCATAAAAAGCTAATTGCATTACAGATCATCTGCACTGAATAACATTATGTGGTAAACAGGATGTTGTTGTGTCAACATTAAATAACAAGTGAAAAGTTGCAGCAGACTGACCCAACAGGGAAGCATCCTTGCAGGCTTTTTCTGTTTTGAGCCTCATGCACAGTCAGCATGATACAAACAACACCATCTGCAGTGTGTAAGGCTGATCCAACTTGAAATCTGAAACAATGAGCTTCTGCAGCAATGTTTAGCATGTTGTTACTAAAGGGCATGCCACAACACCAAACCAAAATAAAAACCCCAAAAACATTTAAAGGCCTAACATTTCTTAAAGGAATGCCTATGGCCTGCTGCCTGTCATGTCAGAGTTATAGTCTAAGATCATCTTATGTTGAGAAATGATGGAGTTTTAGCTGTTTTGTTGATGCAATATTGTGAGACAGGTATGTGTTATTAATGACTCTTGACTATTACCACAACATGTCCCAGTTACCTATCAGAAGAAAAAAGAGCTCTGCTGTTAGGACTGTAAAAAAAAGGAAGAAATTAGAACGAACAGTTTGTGACACTAAAAGTAAAAGTGTGAAAAGAGAAACACGAGTTTTCAGACAGCCACTTCCAAGAAACGACTGAGTGGGTCCAATGCAATTATGGCTCTGACGTGTGCTGCAGGCTCAAAGGTGGGTTAAAAACTTCAGCGTTCTGGGGTGAATCTTCTTTCCGGAGGGATTAAAAGTGTCTTACTTGCCTCACATGTCAACAATTGCCACTGCCACAGTTCAGGTGCAGCAGCTCTTTCCTTGCCCTCTAAATCTGGTTTAAGACTTGCCTGTCCTCTCCAGCGAATCACGATCCACACATAAATCCGTAGGAACACCACGGCATCAAACACAGCATGAAATGATGTTATAACGTGTGCTTGTTTCAAGTTACAATTTTAAACAGAAATGTTCTAACAAGTGTCTTTTTCTTTTACTGAAAAGTGTTCAGAAAGGAAACAAAAAACATTTGCTTTGAAGCTGAAATACAAAACAGATCTGCAGTGTTGTTTTATTATGTACTAATACACATGTACTGTTTCAGAAGACATACATTACAGGTTTTTTTTAGAAAAATACTCAAAATGTATATAAATGGGTTAGTCAAAGATCTCAAAGCTAATCCTTGTAATAAGTGAATCCACAGAAATCCACTCAGTGTCTTAGCCTCATTAGCTGTTTTAATTACTGTTGAAAAACTTATTTTGCTTTGCCTCTCAGTGTCACTGCCAAGTGGCACACTTCGGCTGTAATATGATTGTAAAGTAATCCTATCAGAGGTCACGAAGCATCAGTATAAAAGCTAAAGTCGGATGCGAAGCCGCGGTCCCCCCAGGAGGTTAGAAGTGACAGGAAAGTCCACCAGCTGAGAAACCTCCTTCTAGGATCAGAATGGCAGAGGAGTGGGGAAAACAGGTGTTTGCTGCCAGGAGGCACCATGAAGACACAACCAGAGATTCTGCCTTTGCTTACACAAACAGCAACAACACCAGAGGTAAACTTTTTCTTACTGACAGTCTTATGTATTATGTAGGATGATGTTTTCAGAGAGTCAGTTTTCAAAGTTTAAAAATGTGAATTTGCAAGTTTGAATGAAATTGAATACAATCTAATCTACAAAAGAAAGCAGTCGTAAAGGAGTCAGTAATAATGGGCATTGACTTTTGAACCTTTTGTTAGATGCTGGTTGTACCATATACAGCATAGAGTAATGGCACAGAGTAAGCTTTTTCTTATTTTGTATTTAAAAGCAGATTCAGTAGTTTGCAAATTGACATACAACAAATGTTTAATACTGTATGTATATTATTATGTATGATTTTTCATACACAAAACCTTCCTACAACCCTAATTCCATTGAAGTTGGGATGTTGTGTAAAACATAAATAAAAATAGAATATGATGATTTTCAAATTCTTTTCAATCTAGATTCAGTTGAATACACTACGAAGACAAGATATTTAATGTTCAAACAGATAAACTTTATTGTTTTTTTGCAAATATTCACTCATTTTGAATTTCTTGCCTGGAACATGTTCCAAAAAAGCTGGGACAGGGGCAATAAAAGACTGGGAAAGTTGAGGAATGCTCAAAAAACTCCTGTTTGGATCATTCCTCAGGTGAACAGGTTGATTGGAAACAGGTGAGCGTCATGATTGGGTATAAAGGGAGCATCCCTGAAAGGCTCAGTCGTTCACAAGCAAGGATGGGGCGAGGTTCACCACGTTGTGAACAACTGCGTGAGCAAATAGTCCAAGAGCTTAAGAATAATGTTTCTGAACGTACAATTGCAAGAATGTAGGAAATTCATAATCTACAGTCCATGATATGGTAAATGGCTTGCACTTGTATAGCACTTTATCTAGTCCAAGGACCCCAAAGCGCTTCACACTACAATCAGTCATTCACCCATTCATCCACACATTCACCCATTGGTGGTGGTAAGCTACATTGCAGCCACAGCTGCCCTGGGGCAGACTGACAGAAGTAAGGCTGCCATTACACCGGCGCCACTGAACCCTCTGAACACCACCAGTAGGCAAGGCAGGTAAAGTGTCTTGCCCAAGGACACATCGGCTGAAAAGTGATTGAAGGTCATCAAAAGATTCAGAGAATCTGAACAAATCTTGATGAGTAAGCAACAAGGCTGAAAACCAACACTGAATGCCCGTGACCTTCGATCCCTCGGGCAGCACTAAATGACAAAACGACATCATTCTGTAACAGATATTACCACATGGGCTCAAAAACACTTCAGAAAACCATCATCAGTGAACCCAGTTCATCTCTACATCTACAATTGCAAGTTAAAACTCTACCATGCAAAGAGAAAGCCATATATCAACAACACCCAGAAACACCACCGGCTTCTCTGAGCCTGAGCTCGTCTGAGATGGGCTGACGCAAATTGGAAAAGTGTCCTGTGGTCTGACGAGTCCACATTTCAAATTGTTTTGGGAAATCATGGACGTTGTGTCTTCCGAGCCAAAGAGGAAAAGGACTATCTGGATTGTTATCAGCACAGAGTTCAAAACCCAGCATCTCTGATGGTATGGGGGTGTCTTAGTGCCCATGGCATGGGGAACTTGAACATCTGTGAAGGCACCATTAATGCTGAAAGGTACATACAGGTTTTGGAGCAACATTTGCTGCCATCCAAGCAACGTCTCTTTCAGCAAGACAACGCCAAGCCACATTCTGCATGTGTTTCAACAGTGTGGCTTCGTAGTAAAAGAGTGGGGGTACTAGACTGGCCCGCCTGAAGTCGAGACCTGTCTCTCATTGAAAATATGTGCATTATGAAGCGCAAAATGTGACAACGGAGACCCTGAACTGTTGAGAAACTTAAGTTGTACATCAAGCAAGAATGGGAAAAAATCCCACCTACAAAGCTTCAACAATTATTGTCCTCAGTTCCCAAACGCTTATTGAGTGTTGTTAAAAGGAACGGTAATATAACACAGTGGTATAAATGTCCCAGGTTTTTTTTAACGTGTTGCAGACATCAAATTCAAAATGAGTGAATATTTGCAAAAAAACAATAAAGTTTATCCATTTGAACATTAAATATCTTGTCTTTGTAGTGTATTCAATTGAAAATAAGTTGTAAAGGATTTGCAAATCATCGTATTCAGTTTTTATTTTTGTTTTACTTAACGTCCCAACTTCCTTGGACTTGGGGTTGTAGAAGAATCCCTAAACATTTCAAATTGTGAGTATAACTTGACTTGTGTGCCATTTATCTTTAGATCCTTTTGAGGGGCCTAACTACCACATCGCTCCTCGATGGGTTTACAACATTGCAACACTCTGGATGTTTTTCGTGGTTGTTGCATCAACCTTCACCAACGGTCTCGTCCTGGTGGCCACAGCGAAGTTCAAGAAACTCCGTCATCCTCTGAACTGGATCTTGGTCAATCTTGCAATCGCTGATCTTGGAGAGACGCTCTTTGCCAGCACCATCAGTGTGTGCAACCAGTTCTTTGGATATTTCATTCTGGGACACCCAATGTGCATCTTTGAGGGCTATACTGTCTCAGTTTGTGGTAAGTGGTCACAGCAGGAATGGAAGTGTTTGAAGACCGTTTGTAAAAAGCCGAATCAAGCTGTGACTTATGAATGAACTGAATGTACTTTATTTTGATACAGGTATTGCTGGTCTCTGGTCCCTGACCATCATCTCTTGGGAGAGATGGATAGTTGTGTGCAAACCTTTTGGAAATGTCAAGTTTGATGGTAAATGGGCCACAGCTGGAATAGTTTTCACCTGGATCTGGTCAGCAGTATGGTGTGCTCCTCCCATCTTTGGATGGAGCAGGTAAGATGCTGCCTCTTGGGTTTGTTTTAGCATTTTACATCTTAATATAATTCTTAGATTAATGAGTAGAAAGAGAGCAACTTTGAATGTAAAGGTATGAACCAAGTTGTAATTCTTCTCATGTATCAGATACTGGCCCCATGGACTGAAGACTTCCTGTGGACCTGATGTATTCAGTGGAAGTGACGACCCTGGAGTCCAGTCCTACATGATTGTCCTGATGCTTACATGCTGTATCCTTCCTCTGTCCGTCATCGTCTTGTGCTACCTCGCTGTGTGGATGGCCATTCGTGCTGTAAGTTGCAATCCTCGTGGTTTTATGCGACATGAGTTTTTTCTTTTAAGCATAATCAAAGTCAGGTAAAATCTGACCCTCTTGATTTGTGGACCACAGGTTGCCATGCAGCAGAAAGAATCTGAGTCCACCCAGAAAGCTGAGAGAGAAGTGTCCAGGATGGTGGTTGTCATGATCGTGGCTTATGTTGTGTGTTGGGGACCTTACACCTTTTTCGCCTGCTTTGCTGCGGCTAATCCCGGATATGCCTTCCATCCTCTGGCCGCTGCCATGCCTGCATACTTTGCCAAGAGCGCCACCATCTACAACCCAGTCATCTATGTCTTCATGAACCGGCAGGTGGGCACAGCTGTTTAAATGTCCCTGTTATCAACTAACTATGTCAAACGTGACAGTTTCTATCTTTAAGCTGCATTTTTATTTCCTTTCCTTTCAGTTCCGCTCATGCATCATGCAGCTCTTTGGCAAACAGGTGGATGATGGTTCAGAAGTATCCACATCAAAGACAGAGGTCTCCTCTGTGGCTCCTGCATAAACCTCCATGTTTTCCATTTTGGAAAACAGTACATTGATCTGTACAGAAACTATTATTTATTTGTCTTCTTTTGATGAACTTAGCTTTATGGCAAATGAACAAAAAAAAAAACACAAAAAAAGTTATGTCTAAAATGAATGTATTATGTATGAATGTGTCATGGTCTTTTTTGAATTGAATTTAAAATATAAGGCATTCTATAAATTTGGCTTTTTGTACTCATTGTTTCTTTTACTTTTTTGTCAAGAAACCAAGTAAACATTAAATCAGACACCTAAACAACTTTTCAGAGTATTTAAGACATAAAATACTTAGGTACAAGTTTCATCTAGCTGTATAAAATTTTACATTTGCCAAAATTTAAATTTCTATCCAGATTCCGAAGAAAAGTTTATCACTTCCTCGTTAATCTTTGTCCAAGTTTTTCAGTTATTACAAGTGTTTGTAAAATCCCTTTAACACCAATAAACCAAAGCAAAGCTCAAAACATATAAAGTATATAATCCATAATATGGTTTTGATTACATGGATTCCATATAACTAAACACACTGTAAGTAAGGTTAACTTGCCCTGTCCTAGAAATAACTCTTAAACAAAAACAAAAAAAAAGGTAAATATATAGATTGCTTTAATGGCAAGAGCTAAACATGGCAACATTAATTAGTAAACAAACTAGATGTTCAATAATTATTCCTTATGGTTGATATAGAAGCCCTGCAGTTTATCCCAATAATGTTTTTTTAGGGGGAGCAGACATTCCCATGATATAGAACACCAAAAAAAAAAAAAAAAAAAAAAAAAAAAAAGAAAAAGCAAGAAAAAAACAATTTTTCCTTTTGTATTTTTTACACTGATACCTGGTAGTGACATGCCAATTTGTTTCCTAACAATGCTTTTATAGCCGGGGTGCTTTTTTTCTACACAGCACCTTCAGCCCAACCCCTCAACCCGAGGTTTGTCGTTGTAGTTTATTTTAAAAGGATTATGAAGTGGAAACTCTGGTCACAGGTGAGCTGTCAGACATCCCCCTCCATGCTGATTCACTGGACCAGCGAAAATGAGGAAACACAGAGTTCTCCATCCAGCAGGGTTAGCAGCAGCACATATACCTGTTCCTCGCACCTTCTTTTCATTAGAGCATTTTCATGTGAGAAAACTTACATTCACATCAAGTCCCAAGCATGAGGACACAGTCGGTTTTTTTTTAAACAAAAAACATTTAACAGGCCAGTCCTAAATAATTAGCGGCACCTGAGATTAGTGCTCGTTAAGACTTGCTTGCTTTCTCTGCCTTTTAAACAGTTTGTTGATGTGCTGCCCCCTATGCTGTATTACCAAGCAATGCACAAACAGGGTCGGGACCTGGAGAACACGTCAAGATTGAGGGGTGAAGTGATAATTGAAGAAAAATCTAATAATTGCCAATAAATTTGAAAAGTGTGTTGCGCTTAAAATGCCCATCCCTAATTCAAACTGTTGCATCTTCATCTTGAAGCGACACATCTTAAGTTTTCACACACGTCTGGGATGTAGAAATTTGTTTCCTCCAGCTTTTTAAGGAGCTGTTAAAACCACATCCTACATTGTGGATACAGCATAGATAACTCAGTAGCTCCTGTTTTTTTTTTTTTTTACACTATCCTCAAAAATTATTTTTAATATCACCAAATAGGTCTGAACTCAACAGGTGGAGGAAGAGGGAGCGAGAGGAAATTTCACACCAACTGATGTCAACAGAGGCAAAAAAAAAAAAGAAAAAAAGAAGTGTAATTGTTTAAAATTTGTAAATTAAAAAAAGACTAAATATCCACTGACAGCTTGGTTGCAGGTTTTATGTGCTGTGTGAGCTGGGGATTAGAGCTTTGTTGCCACTTCTCAGTAGAGTGCTGTTCAAAGTCAGCATTAGCAATATCTGTCAGGTTCTGTGTTTTGCTTTTTGGTTAATTTTCTGTAGATTTTTCTGTTTACTTTGGCTTAACTCCTCTTTGTTATGTTACTTTTCTGTGTTTGAGCCCATGTGTTTCCCTGTGCTGATCTCACTTCTCCCTCAATCAGTTCCTTTTCTCTGACTCTGCCCCGCCCACTCACACCTGTCTCCTCTCCCAATTAGTCTGAGCTGCAGCCACTTCCCTAATCCACCTCAGCCCTCATTCCTTAGTCTTCATCTGCAGTCTGCCATTGTGTGCTTCATGCCCCGTCTGGGCCTCCTTGAGTTTCGTCTTGTTATCTTGTAAGATACTGCTTCCACGACAGCCTTTTGTTTTTCTTTTTGGAGTTTTTTCATAAAGTTTTTCTCGAGCTCCTCACGTTGGTCTGCATTCCTGGGTCTGATTTCCATACAAACCGTGACAGTATCTGCTGCGTACAGACTGTTATGAGTCCAGTATCCAGATTATACTTTTCCAGACAGTTCAGCGCAGTTTGATGAATGTCAATTGCAGTTTCATAACTGTCTTCATAAAGCTGAGTAGCTTGCTCCGCACTCCATCAGACACACAAACATATTTAATGCATGCTGGAAACTTTCCTCTCTTGCCTTTATTCGACACATCAGTGAAAATGAAAAAATAAGTAAATAAATACAAGGGTTCACTGTAAGGGGGGATTAACCTAATATATAATTAACAGTCTTATCTTCAAACTATCTGGGTCAGGAAACAACTGTTTAAGCCCTTTTCACACTGGGTGATAATTCTGCTTCAATATGAAAAGTCTGTCTGAAATTACACTCTCGGCAGGTTGCCGGTTCATCACAGGGTCAGAGAGACCCAAGTGAAACAGAACCACTCACTCACACACTGTCACTTAATGACACTTTAGAGTAGCATTTTAACCAAACATGCAGACTTTTGGTCTGTGGGAGGAAACCAGAGTCTTGCCTTTGGGCACTAACGGTGTTAACCTCTCCACCTTATGACAGCAGTATGTGGATAGTCTAATGTTAGACAACCAACATTACATTCTAAAAGATTTTTGGAGAAAAGGTGCAATAAATAGTAAATTTATTAATTTAGAGGCGATATTAAGGGTGCAAATGCATACGCACTAAAATACCTTTATTACCATCCATCCATCCATTTTCTTTATCTGTCTTTTTGAGCGGAATCGCAGGTGGTGCCTATTTCTAGCTGTCATTAAGCAAGAGGCGGTGAACACCTTTAATAGGTCACAGGTTTATCACAAGGCTACAGAGAGACAAATCAGACAAACAACCATTAACGCTCTCACTCACACCTAGGGGAATATTTAGTGTTACCAATAAACCCAACATGCATGTTTTTGGTCTGTGGGAGGAAACCGGAGAAGGGGGAACATGCAAACTTTACACAGAAAGGTTGCAGCTGAGCTTTGAACCTGCAATCTTTTTACTTTAAAGTTCTAGCAACTGTAATACACTACCTCTCCAAATTATTCCTCCTCTTTTTGTCACAAATGTCAATTTTCTATTCCTCCAGCAGCTTTGAAAAAAATCCATGCAAAAAAATACATCTAAATGTGCGGCCTGAATGGGAATAATATATTGCGACTTTTGGTAGCAGTAACCTGTGTGGCGTAGATAAAATTTGCAAAAAAAGTTCAAAAGATTTCCACATACAGCAATCCAGAAGTGAAGAATGGGATTTTGGTGAGAGTGCGAAAGCCCAACCCTCTTCGGAGCTCTATAACTCAGTCATATTTCACAATGGAAACATCATTCAAATGTTAAACAAGTAACGAAAAGTTGGACTTCACGTGTCTGAACTGGCATTTTGATATTTTTACAGTTTTTATGCAATTAGGAGGTCAAGTTTGATCATTTTTGAAGATTTTACAATGTATTGTTGAACTCAGTATGACAATGTCACACTAACTTTTGAGCTGTATAAATGTTTTCAAACAGTTTTTTTTTTCATTACTTTTTGCACTTTTTATGCAGTTCACATGTCAGAAGTTGGGATTTTTGTCTTCTTTCACCCAGTATGTCTCTCAGGGCTATAGGATGTAGTTCTCTCTGAAATCCCCTAAGTGCAGAGTGTGCACATGCAGCCTGACAGACTGTCACAGTCACTGTTTTCAGGCAGCCCCATCTACTGCAAATGCTAACAATCTAAAATTACAAAAGTCTGCAGTTTTATAGTGGTTAGAGCAAACGCTTGTACTCTGGATTTTTACTCGTTTGCCCAACCAAATTCCATCTGTGTTGCTACATAATCTACGGTTCATGTTGCAGAAGAAGAAGAGTAGAAGAAAAGAATTATGTGGTTTAAAAAATCTATGAAATAACAATTGCTCCAACTGCTATGAAAAGTTAAGAGGCTGATTTATTTGACAAATAGGGCTCCTCTTGTGGCTCACGTCTGCTGGCCTCTTAAATGTGTTACCTCTGCTGGCCTGTTCAACTAAACAACTAAACCAAATAATAATGCATACTGAATTGTGCTGTCATTTTACAGAGCCACAACCTCACTGTTGGATTTCTGTTCAACTTAAGAGTTGTTTTCTTGAAGACACTTGACCTGAGACAAAGAACCAGGGCATGCCTTTTAACTGCTTCACCTTTCCATAAGAGACTTTACCTTAGAGGTGGTTACACCCTCATAAGTCAGGATGTGTTTCCTCCTCTACTCTACCCATGCCATAAGGGCTGTGACGTCAGTTGCAGGCTCTACGGTGGGTCAAAAAGTCCTGTGATCTGGGGTGAATCTTCTTTCCGGAGGGATTAAAGATGTCTTAGTTGCCCCACATGTCAACAAGTCTAACTACTTCTATTAAAGTGCGGATCTCCTCTTGTCCTCTAAATCTGGTCTAAGTCCTGTCTGTCCTTTCATGGTGACCAGAGTCAACACTTTTACACCATAAACACCCCGATATCATGCACAGTCTGAAAGCAAATACTGTGTTTCCAGCTTTAACCTGTTAGATATGCGTTTTCTGAAAACATATTTATTCTTTATTGCACTCAAAAGAATTAAGCAGTTAACGTTGCCTTTAGAGTTCAAAGGTCATTTAATATAAATGTTCAGTGCTACAATGTTATGTGTTTGCGTCTTTATTGCTGTAGTTTTTTTAAAAAAAAGGGCATTAGTTGCTGAAGAAAACTGAAGGCTAAAAAATAAGGATTCAGAACGTGTCCGAACGTGTTAGTCAAAGGTCTCAAAGCTAATCATCACATTAAGTGAGTCCACGGAAATCCACTCATTGTCTTAACCTCATTAGCTTATAGTTTTAATTACAGTTCATAATAGGTGCATTGCTTTGCCTCTCAGTGTCACTGCCAAGTGGCACACTTCGGCTGTAATATGATTGTAAAGTAATCCTATCAGAGGTCACCGAAGCATCAGTATAAAAGCTAAAGTCGGATGCGAAGCCGCGGTCCCCCCAGGAGGTTAGAAGTGACAGGAAAGTCCACCAGCTGAGAAACCTCCTTCTAGGATCAGAATGGCAGAGGAGTGGGGAAAACAGGTGTTTGCTGCCAGGAGGCACCATGAAGACACAACCAGAGATTCTGCCTTTGCTTACACAAACAGCAACAACACCAGAGGTATAGTGGTACAGGCGCTTTATCTATTCAATCACTTTATTTACAGGTTTGCTGTAAGTACTTTTACAAGACAGGAATGACAGTTGTAGAGATATGTTTTATTTTGACTTGTTTCTTAAAACATAATTCAAATGTAATTTTTGCAACATTCAAAGTGTTTAGTTTTTGTCATCTGCTTTTGATTTAAAGGATGTTTAAGTGAATGTTGTTTCCGCTATATTGTGATCTACATCTGATGGGAAACAGTTAATAATGCTGTGTATTTACATTTAGGTAAACAAGACAAATTTGGTTGATTAAAACCATAGACTAAATTGTACCACATCAGTACCGTTTCATTTGTATTTAAAGAGTTTCTGCAATTTAGCTACATAGATAAATGTAACAGAAAGCATTTATTTATATACTCCTTGAAAACCATAACACTTCTAATAGAAGAGAACTTGTAAAACTAAAAGAACCCTAAACATTTCAAATTGTGAGTATAACTTGACTTGTGTGCCATTTATCTTTAGATCCTTTTGAGGGGCCTAACTACCACATCGCTCCTCGATGGGTTTACAACATTGCAACACTCTGGATGTTTTTCGTGGTTGTTGCATCAACCTTCACCAACGGTCTCGTCCTGGTGGCCACAGCGAAGTTCAAGAAACTCCGTCATCCTCTGAACTGGATCTTGGTCAATCTTGCAATCGCTGATCTTGGAGAGACGCTCTTTGCCAGCACCATCAGTGTGTGCAACCAGTTCTTTGGATATTTCATTCTGGGACACCCAATGTGCATCTTTGAGGGCTATACTGTCTCAGTTTGTGGTAAGTGGTCACAGCAGGAATGGAAGTGTTTGAAGACCGTTTGTAAAAAGCCGAATCAAGCTGTGACTTATGAATGAACTGAATGTACTTTATTTTGATACAGGTATTGCTGGTCTCTGGTCCCTGACCATCATCTCTTGGGAGAGATGGATAGTTGTGTGCAAACCTTTTGGAAATGTCAAGTTTGATGGTAAATGGGCCACAGCTGGAATAGTTTTCACCTGGATCTGGTCAGCAGTATGGTGTGCTCCTCCCATCTTTGGATGGAGCAGGTAAGATGCTGCCTCTTGGGTTTGTTTTAGCATTTTACATCTTAATATAATTCTTAGATTAATGAGTAGAAAGAGAGCAACTTTGAATGTAAAGGTATGAACCAAGTTGTAATTCTTCTCATGTATCAGATACTGGCCCCATGGACTGAAGACTTCCTGTGGACCTGATGTATTCAGTGGAAGTGACGACCCTGGAGTCCAGTCCTACATGATTGTCCTGATGCTTACATGCTGTATCCTTCCTCTGTCCGTCATCGTCTTGTGCTACCTCGCTGTGTGGATGGCCATTCGTGCTGTAAGTTGCAATCCTCGTGGTTTTATGCGACATGAGTTTTTTCTTTTAAGCATAATCAAAGTCAGGTAAAATCTGACCCTCTTGATTTGTGGACCACAGGTTGCCATGCAGCAGAAAGAATCTGAGTCCACCCAGAAAGCTGAGAGAGAAGTGTCCAGGATGGTGGTTGTCATGATCGTGGCTTATGTTGTGTGTTGGGGACCTTACACCTTTTTCGCCTGCTTTGCTGCGGCTAATCCCGGATATGCCTTCCATCCTCTGGCCGCTGCCATGCCTGCATACTTTGCCAAGAGCGCCACCATCTACAACCCAGTCATCTATGTCTTCATGAACCGGCAGGTGGGCACAGCTGTTTAAATGTCCCTGTTATCAACTAACTATGTCAAACGTGACAGTTTCTATCTTTAAGCTGCATTTTTATTTCCTTTCCTTTCAGTTCCGCTCATGCATCATGCAGCTCTTTGGCAAACAGGTGGATGATGGTTCAGAAGTATCCACATCAAAGACAGAGGTCTCCTCTGTGGCTCCTGCATAAACCTCCATGTTTTCCATTTTGTGAGGGGAAAAAAGATTTTATTTTGAATTGTACAGCAAGTAACTATTGTTCTGTTTCACTTTTTTTCATAAAAATAGATGCCTGTATATGAAAAAAACAAACAAAAAAAACAAAATCTATATTTACTGAATTATTATGTATGAATGCATCACAATAGATTTTTTTTCAACTGAGTGAAATATAAAGCAATGTTGCAAATTTTGCTTGCTCTTCTGTTTTTTCTTTTATTGCAACAATTATTCTGACAAATAAGTTATTGTACAAAACTAATAATAATAATAATTCACATTTTGTCACACCAAAGAGGCCAAACCTGACCGAACAAAACCATGTCAGAAGTCTAATATTCACGCAGCTTTAATCATCTTCTTAACAGTAAAAGTGGCTCAGATAAACTTTTAAATATCAATATTAAACCAAAATAATTCAATTATTTTCCACTGGAGCTTCTGCGGTTTCACAATAGAAGCCAGTTTTAGTTTGTTTGTCAACTACTTAAACTCTGAACTCATTTCTTTAGACCTCCATGCTCTTATTCCAGCAGCTGCAGGCACAACCTTTGGAAAATAAGCTTTAATTCTTTCCACAGAAAGAATTTGTGAACAGTCAAAAAGAAAGGTGCTCTCAGAAATAAGAAATACTGGACCTTCGTGACATGAACAAATTAAGAGCTATACATTCATTGTTAAAAACGTACATTTATCACTTTAAATCTACCTAACAGTGTTGCTGTACTACACTGATGATTTTCCAAAGTTGAACACTTGGATCTCAGGAAAGAGGTGGCCAACTGAGTGTGCTGCTGAGTGCTGGTAGAGAAATGAAGGATCTTTGTCTTACAAAACTGAAGAGCAGCACATCCAGCTTCTAATTTGTTTTTAAAGGCCACAGTTCCAGTGTGACAAAGTTCTGAGTTAGTCATGGTGTCTGGAAGGGCATCAAAAGTACTCACCTCCTTGGATGTTTTCTGCTTTTATTGCTGTCATAAATCAATAATACCAGGTAAATAAAAATATTTGATGTAAAATACGTAACTGCATAAACATTCACCCCTTTAAAGTGACTGACCCTAGTTCAGATTATTGAAAAGTACAAATCAGGAGATGGATACAAAAGGATTTCCAAGATCCTAAACAACCCCAGGAGTTCTGTTAAATCCATCAAGAGATGGAAGGAATATGGAATGTGTGTAACTCTACCAAGAGCAGGCTGTCCTCACAAACTGAGTGATCATGAAGAAGGAGAAGAGTGAGAGAGACCACAGAGGCACCTGTGAGCTCTCTGAAGGAGGTCCAAGCTTCAGAGGGTCAGATGGGAGAGACTGTTGTCCTGGTTCTTCACCTGTCTGAGCTTTATGGGAGAGTGGCAAACAGAGACTCTGTAGAAGAAAACTCAGATTAAATCATGACTACGCTTCTCAATGTACTACTTCCAGTTAAGCTAACTGTTTTGATGTATGTATTGTATGAGTTTTTCCAAATTTGCAAAGGAGCAGTGAATGAAAAATAATGAGGAAGATTAAAGGTTTAATAGTAGTACGAGTGCTTCAGTGCTTATTAGTTGGCACCCTTAATAATAAATACATTATGTCCCTGTGCCAACAATTTGGCTGGATTAATCACAGCAATGTTTTAGCACAGACAGAAAAAATTGGGTCAGAAAAATAATGGAAACCTCTGTATCCAGACGAAGGAAACCTTGTTCACTGTCAGACAGCAATTGTGCTCCAGGACAAAACTTGGAGCATGCTCATCTGAGAAAAGCACCAATACACCAGATTAAACAATTACAGAAGCTTTGGTTAATCTTGGCTTTCTGAAGTAAACGGACAATTGAAAGAGCTTACGACTGACGGAGCAAATGTGGCAGACCCAAATGAGTTAATTAATATCATGGAACTACCCGAGGTGTACCTTTAATCTGATTTAGTGCTCAGGGATGTGAGAAATCTTCATGTGAATCATCGGGACACTCACTGCACCACAACACAGAGCTCCTGACCTCCAGTGTTTTAGATTACTGTAAACATAAGAAAAACTGTAAAGTTGTGCTTTTTAAATCATTGTATGCAAAGGAAATAAACTTAGAAATGAAGTCTGTAGGGGTCTCTTCCATCTAAAATGGTGGTGCCAAAGATAAAACAGAAAAAAAAGAAAAATTACCGTGGGTCAAGCCACAAGCAAAAAGAAAAACACGGAGAGTTTTATGCAAATACTGTGTGAGGAGACTTGCTGCTATCAACATTTGTTCATTTTTACCACTCACGAATCACAAAAACAAAAGAGCTGCATCAAATTCCAGGTGAGAAACGACAAACTTTGCTTCTTCTTCTTGTCTTTTGAATGGACAGGTAACAAATCAGTGCATCAACTCCATCTATGGCTGTAGTGAAGACTGTAGACCCCTAAGCAGAACGGTTTGGTGCAGCTGAACTGTCAACATGAGTGGGCAGAAGTGGATGTTTGCACAGATGCAGGAAAGCACGAACAATTAGATTTCTGGATTAACCACTGCGTTGCCATCGCTATATTTCTGTTTTTCAATAAATCATGGTTGAGTGGCCTGGAATAGAAAGATTTCCAGTTACAGGAACAGACTAATACTTGATGCCCAAAGTGACGATGAAAAGAGTTCAGTTGATGAAGACTAGTCATCATTAGTCAATGAATCATATCTCTCAGGTATCTTAGCACACTGAAACAGAATCTGATCGTGATGTCCATCCCACACTCGAGTCATATCAAACAGATAATCAAGAGGAGCAGGAAAAGGTTATGAATTGGCCTACTGGGTTAAAGTTTGTGCAACCTTTGGGGAATAATGGGTTTCCTGGGCAGGATAGACCATATGCAAAAATGTAATTAGGTCTGAGGTCATGGTTCTCAACCTGAAGAAGATGGAAAGCTCCCTCTGGGTTGGGGATGAGTCTTTTCCCCAAACAGAGGAATTCAAGTATCTGGAAGTCTTGTTCATGAGTGATGGCAACATGGAGTGTCAGATGAATCAGGGCCTTGTCCGATGTAATGAGACCCTTGCTCTGGTCTGTTGTGGTGTAGAAAGGGGCTCAACCAAAAGGCAAAACTCTCAATTTACTGCTCTGTCTGTGTTTCAATCTGCACTTATGGTCATGAGATGGGGAACGTGACCAAAAGAACAGGATCACAGATAAAAGTTTAGGGTGTCCAAGTTCAGCCTTCGAGATAAGATGGGGAACTCAAGTTAGAGCAGCTGCTCCTCAGCATCAAAAGGAGCCAACTGAGGTGGTTCAGGCATCTGATAAGAATGCCTCCAGTGGTCCTCCCTCTGCCGGTTTTCTAGACACATCCTACTGGGAGGAAACGTCAGGGCAGATATTTACGATAAATACAGTTGATGTTTCCCACACTTTTTTTTGTCTTCCCTTGGCTGCTTCTCCTTTTTTATTTCAAACCCAGTACCTACGGTGGCCAACAGGTGCAAATGCGCCACTACTAGCTAAATGCGCTGCAAACAGCAAAACGATAAATAAAATAATAAAATTAAGACTTGACTCATAAGATACACCCACCTAGTCTCAATACATGGAAGCTATTAGAAAAAAAAACTGCATTATTTTTTCATAAATCTAAAAAAAAAACTTAAAGTGCTTTTAAAATCAGATAAAGTTAGGTGCTTCTTATATATAAATTAATTAAAAGGAAAGTAACATGGTGACCTCAAAATTAAACAGAGACAGTTTATTGTATAAAATATATATAGATTTACTGCTACACAAAAATACAAGAAATGACTAACAAAACATAGCTTGAGTCGCAGCTAGTCTATATACACAAAAGAAAAAAAGACCTTATTTAAAAAAAACATTATTTTTTAAGTAATGTAAGTGTGCACCAACCTTCTTCTCTACTGTTTTAATCATAAATAAACTACATGTAGGGTACCCCAGACTTACCTCATCCTTTATTTTCCCACCACAAACCTTTTTGTCAGAGTTCTCACACAGAATGCTGCAACACAAGCAAACCACACAGCAAATGCAGAGAGGTTCAACCAGCCAGGTGTTCTTTATATAGAGAACTAAAGTGAAGTGATGAGGTGATTGGTCCACTTAGAGTTCCCCTCATTCAATAAAGACTGGAGCACACAAACTGCTCTCTCAGTGAGACAAACACACTGACTCTGCACATAACACTGGAAAGAATAAATTATGGGTAGTTAAAACATTTGCACAGTTCTGTAATACTTTGCTGGAATACTTTGCTAATTCTTTGCATGGTTTTTGAGGTATAAAATTGCAATTTTATTATAATATTACAATAACAAGCATTTTTTGCCTATATTTGTTTAAAATACCAAGCCATATATGACTTTAAAGATATTATTAATATTTGTTGAGGAGCTTTTGTTATAATTAACATTTGGGTCATGTCAGATTTTCTCAACATGTTCTTTTTTTCTTCCGAAATAAGTAGAAATAAAATGTTTTTATTTATTTATTTATTTTTGCAAAATGCATGTTTTTGCATTACATCAACCAAAAACTGAAGTAACAAACCACACATGGAAATGCACCTGTAACATTTCTAAGGACTTTATAAAGCAGAGGGTCTTTTATTTTGGTAAGTACCGGATGTTGACGGTGACTCCGTCGTTTGCGCGTGGCAACTAGGTTGCCAAACACGTGAACTCAGTGCAGAAGGAGACGGGGGGGAGGAAGAAGTCATGTCTAAATCAAGTACGTAGTGAATGTTTTGAGTAAATGTGTGAGCTCAGCATGTGTCTGTGGAGTTTTTTAACTCGGTCGTCTTGTCGTTTTTACATTTTACAGAACAGAAACGCGCCAAACGCCTCGGTTTGCTCGGTAAATTCAAAGTAAGTGCTAACCGGCTAGCATCTGTGTGACAGAGCTTCATACGAGTTTACTACATGTAGCGTTGAGCGTGAGTGTCTGAGCTTCTACTAGCGACATGGAGACACATAGTATGTTTGAAACATTGCTAAGTTAAGTGTCTACAATCTCTACAGTCAAAAAGAGACACTACTACCTGCTCTCTGGTCAAAGAAAAGTTGTTTGGGGTCCAAATTTCTGTTTGACTCCTGAAATAAAGACAGCACAACTTATAATGTTGTCTTAAAACAAAAATACTGATATAGAAAATGAACTATATTAAAAGACTTAAGTTGTGTGCTGCATTTAGATTTTAAAAGTGGTTTGTGTTTGGATAAAAATAAATGACCAAACTTGTCAAGAATATTACATTTGCATAGCTGTAAACAAATGACCAAGTTAAAAAGGAGAAAGAATCAATATCAGGCCACTTTGTTGAGTAATTATTGTTGTTTTTCCCTTAAAGACATGCACCTTCCAGTAAATTCTTGAAGGGTTTGAAGCTTTTATTAGAAGCTGGTCTTTAATTTGTGTTCTCAGGGTTACGCCTCGCTATATTTAACTACATCCTGTTTTGTTGTACTGTAGTTGCACGTGAACTGCACTTTTTTGTTCTTTGTTCTGCAGTTTGCAGCAAGTATGTTGAAAACATAATTTTTTCTGGTGGGTTTCAAAGAAACCACACTGTGTAGCTGGAAGTTGTTTAAACACAGCAGCAAACAAACTACTAGCTTAAGTCAAACTGAATTCAAAAACTTTACTTTAAAATCTTTATAGTGGTCAATAATATCTTTCAGCAAGTGTAGCATTCACATGACATAATGTTGAGTGAAGTGACCCTGATGAGTGATTCTTATGAAAACCAACAGCTGCTGATTGTAGAAAACGTATGTTTAGTTAACCTCTAATGCTTTAGAGTTCACGTGACATCTGAATCCATTTTGGTTAAGAAGCTACAGATGTTTGTATTGTTACTGCTGTCGGTTTTATTTTCTGTGACTCGTGGAAGCTTAGGAGATGTATCAGGGCACTGAAGGTTGGATGTGTATTTATACTAAAATCCTTGTGTGCCATTTCCAGACTAAAGATGGACGAAAGGCTGATCCGTCAGGGAGGACAAACAGTGCAAAAGAAACAGCTGTTCAGCATGCCAAGGACTCCAGAAAACCAGAAGATGTCAGGAAGCAAAGGGTACAACTGCTTACGGCTTTGATGACTACATTCAGTGCTGTAGCAGTAGTATTGGGTTAAAAATAAACTGATCTTTTAATAAACATTGTTTCTTTTTAGCTTCAAGACCTCCAGGAAAAGCAGAAACTGTGCAGACAGCGTGAGATGATGAAGAGGAGGAATCTGGAGGTTTTTCAGGACGACGTCCTACAGCGCCAGAGAGAGTTTGAGCTAAAGGTAAAACTGCGAGCCGCCTGCTGAACCCAGTTGGACGCACTTCGTCCTGCGCGGTTTGTTGCAGCGATCTTCCCCGTTCTTTATTTGTGTTCACAGGAAACAGAGATGCAGAGTTTGGAGAAACACGTTAACTTTGAAAATGAGAATTCAAGAAAGGCGTATTACAGAGAGTTTAAAAAGGTAAGTAGCGGATGCATTTGTTCTAATCCCTGTTCAGTCCTGTTCCGAGTCTTACAAAGCAAACAAATCATTACAAATAACAGAAAGTTCATGTTTTGTTTGTTTTAAGGTGGTGGAGGCCTCGGATGTAATTTTGGAGGTGTTGGACGCCCGAGACCCCCTGGGCTGCAGATGTCCTCAGGTGGAACAGGCAGTCATTCAGAGTGGAACCAACAAGAAGATAGTTTTAGTCCTTAATAAGATTGGTGAGAACGCTTACAGGACAGATAGAGGGCATGGATACACGGGAGGTGCTTCTTTTGTCCGAGATTAAACGGCTTTCCTTATCTCAGATTTGGTGTCGAAGGAAATTGTGGAAAAGTGGATTAAGTATCTCCGTAATGAGTTTCCCACTGTGGCGTTCAAAGCATCGACTCAGCAACAAAATAAAAACTTGGTAAGAAAAGACAGCTACACTGAATCACCTAAAGAAAACTTATCGCCATATTCTTGCGGCTTATGACAATAATTAATATCACCAATTTGCTCCTTTTTCTTCTTCTTCTTCTTGCAATGAGCAGAAACGCAGTAATGTTCCAGTGACACAAGCCACCACGGAGCTTCTCAGCACCAGTGCGTGCATCGGAGCGGACTGCTTGATGAAATTACTGGGCAACTATTGTCGCAACATAGACATAAAGACCGCCATCACTGTAGGCGTCGTAGGTAAGCAGCAGCGTCTGTTCAGGCTTCCACGTGGCCACAGCAGTGACGCTTCAGTCCTCTTTGGTTTGTGTCCACACGAGATCTGCAAGAACTGTAGATACATCCAAAGTACACTTAAAGCTTCATGTAGTTGATGGTGTTTAAATATGACTAATCCTGCTGTGTTCTACAGGTTTTCCTAATGTAGGGAAGAGTAGTTTGATCAACAGTCTGAAACGAGCGCGAGCATGTAATGTTGGAGCCACTCCTGGTGTCACAAAGTGAGTGTACATTATAATGTTGATGCTGTTTTTTTTATGTGTTCCTGCATCATTTAGAAACTGAGCAAAATAGACAACTACCCTGACGTTTCAGGTTTGTTCTTTTTTATATTTCCTGCATTCAGCTCAAGTAGACTTCTGTTAATGTCAGTTTTAATTATAAAACAAAAATGAGTCGCACTAAAGTGGCGTACGGCAAAAAATTAAATAAACCAAGAACGATAAAATTAAAAATCATAAACAGTGAATGCAGTGACTTAAGGTCATGGTACAAACCTAAAGTAGTAAAAACAATAGTTGAAATCAAGAAGGAAAGCTGTTCTTGAGAGGAGGTGTATCTCTATTAGTGTCTGTAAAGTTTCAGTTCTTGCATCAGTTCCACAGATTTGGAGCATCTGTTGCAAAGACGTCATCCCTTCTAAGTATATGCTCATAGTTTGAAGCATTTTGGTGGTTAATGAGTATTAAATGAAACATAACAAAGTATGAGTGTCTAAAAGATCCAAAACAAACAAAGAAATAATAATAAACAAGAAACGAAAGCCTTGTTCACACAGAAACTATGTAGATATTTGTATTTTCGAAAAATATCCTTGTACACACTAAACCATTTTTAGAAGTCTATGCCAGTCCTCTATGTGGCACTGTAATGCTGACATGAAAATACACCAAAAACCGAAAACAAGGCAAACATGCACGTAAGCTTATAGCTTGCTCGGTACAAATTATAAACAGCAAACCCAAAGTTATCTCCTCCTTTGTTGTGAGTCAAGTACGTGACGTATGTTATTGTTCATCAGCCTTGTCTGCTATTTGAAATAAAACAGTACAAGAAGGTTTTGCTGTAGTTGAATAACTAGGTTCTGTAGCATCTGCAGCACAAATGCAAGCAAGTAATCTGTTGTTGTTGTTGTTAACACTGGATGTGGATGGCTTGGAGGTTAGGTTAGAAGTTGTGAAATGGTGTGTTTTGGCAATCTACGCTAAAACTTGAGGGTTGCGTTTCAAGATTTTTTTTCACTCTGGAACTTTTTTTTTTTTTTTTAATCTAATTTCCAGGCTCCTAAAACGCTGCGTCTGTGTGGCTGCACGGCTGGATTCGTAAAAAAAAAAGGACCAACTTTTGCTTATTCACAAAGCGCAGTTCTCATGTAGACAGCCCCTAATAAAGGAGGCTGACATTTGTGTTTTTGTTCCTGTTAAATGACAAATAGCTGTATTGTTTTGAACCATCTAAAGCCAACAAAGAGAGTTATTTGGGGAGTTGACAATAAAAGTTGATTACTAGAAATGGCTTGATACATGAACTTGTTGAACAGCAAAAGCCAAATCCTAAAACCGTCAGTATATGTTAGTGAACTAGTGAGGGATTTATTTTTTCTTTTTTTACTGAATGATTTTTGAATTTCAGGTGTCTTCAAGAAGTACATTTAGACAAACACATTAAGCTCCTGGATTGTCCTGGTATTGTCATGGCAACATCAACGACCGACGCGGCGATGATTCTCCGTAACTGTGTGAAAATCGAACAACTTGTGGATCCTCTTCCGCCCGTTGAAGCCATCCTCCGACGCTGCAACAAAGCAGAGGCATGAAACGCCACCCCCGCCATTAATTTGCGTATTTACAATGTCATTAAAACGGTGCCTTAATGTTGCTTGTGTTGGATTTTCAGATCATGGAGCACTACGGTGTTCCAGACTTTCGGACAGCTCAGGACTTCCTGGCTCTTCTTGCCCGACGGCAAGGCAAACTGAGGAAGGGAGGTCTGCCTGACACCGACAAGGCTGCCAAGAGTGTGCTGATGGACTGGACAGGGTTGGTAAAAATGACCGTTTTGGGTTTCAGAAGTGATTGTCAACAATT
This sequence comes from Kryptolebias marmoratus, assembly GCF_001649575.2. Lineage (NCBI taxonomy): Eukaryota > Metazoa > Chordata > Actinopteri > Cyprinodontiformes > Rivulidae > Kryptolebias > Kryptolebias marmoratus. The sequence goes on from NC_051433.1 coordinate 23,145,740, forward strand.
GTTGTTCAGCCTTGTGTTTATGTCACTGGTTTTTTTTTCTGCAGAGGAAGGATCAGCTACTTCACGCACCCTCCAGAAACCCACACTCTGCCCACACATGTCAGCGCTGAGATCGTTTCAGAGATGGGCAAAGCTTTTGACTGGGATGAGCTGGAAAAAGGAAATCAGGAAGTTCTTGCAGGTAAAAAGGAAGCTCGTGTCTAAACCCGTAACCCGACTTTTGAAAAATCTGTTTTGTTTGTCATAATGAACAGCATCACAGAAAAACAACTGTGTCAGTAACATGGGTTACTGCTTCTCAGAAGAATCACACACATTACTTTATACTTTATTAACAGTGCTATCTTTATTTTTCTGGCTCCCTATGAGCTACGCAAAAGCAGGACTGGTTGTGGCACACTTAAGACACGGTTCATGTAATGCCCAACACATCATAAAGGTGTAGCTTATGTTTATAATGGATGAACTCCTAACCTAAAAAAAAAATCAAAGCTGTGGGGATCTAAGTCATTGTTTATGACCTGAACATTTAGGAATAAAATCAAACAGAATTCAGAATTTTATGAATTTGACCCGAAGCTGTGGGTTTAAATGATGAGCTTTAGATGCAGGCACCCAAAACTATCGCAGGAGTTTAACTAACTCTGAGTTCAAATCTGTGCGAGTCGGTTCGGATTTAGTAATGTGTGCGTGATTCCTCATTAATAATGTCATTTAATTTTGTGGGGGTGGGTTATTATCCGTCTTTAAAAAGAATCAAGGTAGGAAGCTTTGGAAGGGTACCAACGTAATGCCATCGCCACAACTGAGGTCATTAAATCTTTATTTCTATCAGTGCTGCATGTTGGTATCTGAGCCACATCTGGATGATAGAATAGAGCAGGGGGCCCCAAATGGAGAACAGGGGTCCAGATCCTGACCAAAATAAAGTCTTATCTGCACCCAAATCAGTTGCTAAATTTCAGCAGAAGTATTATTTGTACTTGCACACATTGCCTAACGTTTACAGTAATGAACTGTAATCTGCGCAGCTTATTTATCTCTGACAGGAATCGGTGCCTTGGTCCTGTCCACAGTCTGGCAGCGGATTCTTCTACAAGCCTACTAAAACCATACCGTCAGTGGAAACAACCAGCATGGCTGGCACTAAAAAAGTGAAAAGTTGGAAGGGAAAATAGATGTTTGTTTTTTTTCAGACGGGGCAGATCCTTGTGTTCATTCTCTCTGTGGAAAGTTTAAAACCCACCTGCCTCCTTCAGGCGGGTGTTAAAATCTGCAAAGTAAATTGGTAATTAAACTTAGCTTATTAAAGCAGTCAGACCCACTGAATTCTGAACAGAGAGCACAAAAACAAGTGATTAAAGAACCCAGTTTGACAGATCCACTCAGTTATTTTTATATTCTTACTGATGATTTCGAATCTTTGCTGGACAGAACTTTATTTAGGTGGACCTTGCTGAATTTTAAATGAAGACCACCAGAATAGTCTGTGTGTGTTCCTGAGGAAGCAGAACCGTTCCCCTGCTGCTTGATGAACTTAGATCAATATGATGCTTACTACACACTCATTTACTGCTTTTAAAAATGCAGTTTTAGAAAATTAAATTTGTCCACTTCAAAAATCTTGTCGGAAGTTCGGTGATGCGTTCAAGTGCATTTTGTAATCCTTTAAAGCTACACTCCGATAGCTGCAGAGGTTGTTAAAAAAAGGACAGGTTATATCAGCTGTATTTTTTAGACACTGACAATTTTATGCTTTTTTCACAGCTAAAATGGAAATAGTATAAGCTCATACAGCTCATGTAGTTAAACACTAATGTGAGGCAAAACTTTTTGACAGATGATTTTTTTTGTTTGTTTGTGATTTAGAGTCCTCTTGTCTGGACATCCCAATGGGATTCTGCATGGAAACTACTGGAATGACACAGGGTAATCAAGATGAGTCAAATAATGAGCTGGAAATAGAAGGAGGCTCAGTGGAAGGGTCAACATTTAAAGATGAAGCTGAATCTATGGAGGACGATCAGGATCCAGAGGTAAGAAACAGCCCAAGATGTTTTTTATGTCCTCGCCTCTTGGCAAATGCAGGTGATCGCATTCATCTTATCGTTTCAATTTTCTGCTCTCCTCTAAATAGTTTGGGCCAATGACGGTGGAGATAAAAGCGCAGAGGAAGACGGATTTACCTGTAAAGGATGCTGCTCCCAAAGCTCCCGATCTGAAGGGTATCGTGAGTGTCGATCCTCTCCAGCAGGGCCAGGCACTCCTGGCTGCCAACAAGAAAAGGAAAAAGCTACAGAAAAGAGCAGGTTGGTGTAACTGTCGGTTTCAACATTTTATAAGTCTGTGTAGCGGCAAAAACTAATCAACAAGTAGTGAGATGCCTGTTTCAAAGAATCATGAGAAAGATCGATCTTTGTCTTTGAAAAATAATTTTATTCCCGAGGCAAAAGAGCGTTCGGAGACCCCACTCACTGAACTCAGGCAGGAGAAGAGCCCTGAAAGAAAAACAACATACACTTTTATAGGGAGGGTTCATTTCATCATTTTCAGCCACACTTTTACATAGTTACTGAGCATCTTCGTTTCTCACGAAGAAGATCTAATAATACAGGGAGTGAGAACAAATCAGTCAAGGCCAGTTGGAGAAGGGAGTAGGGGAGGACCAGGGCCTTCCTCAGTTCCCACATAAAACAAAGAACAAAAACATTTCAAACCTTGATACAAAATATAACAGTTAGAAAAATAATAACTTCATTACAAGAATCATAATTATCGTTATACATTTTACTATGGAAAAGAACAAAATTAAAATGTTCCATTACATCTGAAACCAAAGTTATTCAGTTTCACTTAATGAAAAGTGGGAAGAAGGTAAAACCCGCTCAGTTGGGCTACTACACTCGAAGAGCCCGCAGTACAAACAGGATCGATGACAAACTTCAGCGTCTCAAAGCTGGGTCACTTCTGCAAAACGTGCTGTAAACCTTCAGTGTCCCAGAATGAAACTGCTCTGATGGATTTCCACTCATTATTAGAAATATCTTGGCTGAACAAAGTAAATGTAGTTTTAAACAGGGACCTAATGAATCTTGTTCTTGGCGACTTTTATATTCGGAGTCTGTGTATATTTATTAAAATGATCACAGAGCTAAAGTTATATTTGCATGTTTATATTTATATTCATGTCTGGTTTATTTCATGTTTACAAACTTGATAACTTAAACTTTGTTCTGTTTAATAGAACTAAGGCATCTTCATTACCTAGCTAGTCTGATTTGTTTTTAATGTTTAATCTTTATTTGGGGACATTTGAAACAGCCAGTGTTGCCTCTAACATAACAGGTTAAAACAACATCTGCAGCACATCATTTATAATCAAAGAGTTTGTCAGAAATGATCAGGTCAGCTTAAGTTTATTTTTTTTCCCTTCTTCTTGAAGCGGTTATATTGCTTTCACTCCGCTAAAGATATAAATATTCTCTTATTAGTTTCAGATTGTGGTTTTATTTTTGTTTTACTACAAATACGCAGCCTATTGTTAAACCAGCTTCGTAGCACAGCTCCTTGGGTCACTCAGCAGACAGAACATGGCTTCTCCTGCCTCAGCATCCATTCATCATTCATCCTTTGGTTCTTATTGTCAGAAATGTATGACTAAAAATATGTTTTGCTTTTTTCTTTGCAGACAAAATTGCCACCAAACTCTCAGACACACTGACATCTGCGATGGACTTCTAATTTTCAGATATTATAATTAAATAAAAGTCTAAAAATATTTATTTGTCTTGTCTATATTCAGTGGAACTACTAACCTGATCGTCACAGATGTGTTTTATTCTATTCTTGTAAAATCTAGATTTTACACTTAAGTTTAAAATTTTCATTGTTTTGAGGCAATTTTAGTTTATTCCTCCCCGTTTTTCTAAACTCCATCTAAATACAGGGTTTAAAGTTCTCTGTCTCCACAACGGATTTCTGGCATCTGTAAAAATGAGAAGGAAAAAAAGATTTTTTTTGTTGTGGTTATGTTAAAGCCATCCAAACTAATTATGATACAGGGATTAAACTGATGCTGTTTTCAACAAATAAAGTGAACTAGAGCCAAAGTTTTAGACAATCAGAGCAGAGCCTTTGTCGCTATATTTAGTGGGTTTTCAGACCTCTCTAAAACCTATTTTTCAAAAAAAGAAATTTACCACCCTCTTTACCACACTCACCATTTTCTTGGGCAGTCGACTCTAAGTACTTGAAGTCCTGCTCCTTGTAGCCTCACTGTTCCACCTGTCGCTATCTCATTCACATACATGTACCTTGATTTCCTACTAAAATTGGAATTGTGACAGAACACCACAACATGTTTGAGGGGCAATGGTTAGCATATCTGCTTCACATCTGGGAGTTCAGCAATATTATATTTAAACCAAAACACTTCATCTTTTTGTGAATGGCAACAGTAATATTTCTATAATATTTAAGACCTTGTTTGATCATTTCAATAGCTAATAATTTCTGTTGGCACCACAACAAATGTTCAGGCCACTTTCATTAGAGAATACTGTGTACCTAATGTACACAGTGTAGTCTGTACATGAAAACCTTTGGGAAGTGACAGATACACAGAAAAATGTGACGCATATTAGGTGTAGAACAAAATTTTTAGTCAAACGATATGTATTTTTTGCTTTAATCCCTGTAAATATGATTCAAAATCAGACTTTGTTCTGCACCCAGCTGCACTGATAGATGAAGTACTTAAAGTACAAAACTTAGTCAGCTTGACAGCTGTGAACAACTTCCGGGTTACATTAGCCTTCTGACCTCAGTCTAACGTAAACATCAGGATTTAATACGAGGTTAGCAGCAAACGACATCGTAACCACCGGCATAAGACAATGGCAAAAGAAAAGGAGGACTCTGTGAATTTATGGACCTGATCACGTTGAAGTAATTTTCATGGTACGTATCTCTAATCTAAAATATGTTTTGTAGCGGAATAGCAGTAGCTTCAGGGGCAGCTAACGAGTGCTAGCAGGCTAGTTAGCTGAGAAGCTAAGAGCCAACTTCCTGTTTTTACTCTGCCTCGGCTGTGTCGTTTGCTACAGCTGAAAAAACGATTTTGTCAGCAACAAAATAAAAAAACTCAAGTCTGTGTTTAAACTGTAAGCCCCCCCAGTCCGAAGTGTGCGCAGTAAAAGCTGTAGTGTGTCTGCACTGTAGCTTGTTGACGCGGGCCTGTTAGCAGCTGTCCGGCTGGGCTCTGCGAAGTCACGACGGCGGAGCGGAGCCCAGCTCAAAATACAGATTACCACCTCAAAAAGAGTAAATTAAGCGCCGTCTGACGCTTTTCAGCTTTCATCCGACCACCGCGACAGCTGTGTGATTTCAAAAAAATAAAAATACAACGAAGTCAGGTCAGAAAAATCATCCCGTCAGTGTTATTTTTAGCAAATACTCCAGAGTAGTTTTTACATAACGAGCCGAGAAGTAACAAGCTGAGGTCTGAACAGCGTGTTAAACACCGGGAAACTCTGCTTGGAAACAGTTTGTGGCTTTTTTTAAAAGTTATTTTGCTTAAAAGCTAAAAACACAACTCTGAGCAGATCCTGTAAAAACTCTCCAAAATGTTCACATTATGTTTTTACTGATTGTCTCCTGAAATATATGAATATTTACGATTCTTTGTTTCTCACCTCTCAGATAGTCTAACTAAAGACAGGAAGGTAAATTTGTCTAAAACGTGTGTTTCAGCACGTTTTAGACAAACTAAACAATAAAAACGTTTTAAATGTCAAAGTTTTGGGATTTGAGATTGATTTTTCATTAAACAATGTGAAAAATTGTCACCCGTCACAAAAATTGGCATAATTCCTGCATATTTATTATTTTGAGTTCACCCTGAAACTTCATGCCAATGTTCTTTGTGAATATTCAGATCGCTCTAACCTTTTTCAGTGGTTAGATGAATAATAATCAGCTATTCTTTCATTAATTGACTATTAATAAACACTTCTTTTCTCAAAAGTTTATCCGTAACTGAATAAAACTGCACCGCTTCACATTTTGCTGGAGGAAAAAGAACGTGTTGATGAATTAATTTCATTGATTTTGGGAAAATGTGTACTTTAAAACGTGAACTAACAGTCTGCTCGGTTGTGAAAAAGTGATTTTTGTTTTTTATAGTACTTTCAGGAAAATCAAGCAGCTTTTGTTGGAGCAAAAGTACAAATTGATGCCCTGGCTGTCTCTCAAAAAGGGACGTAAACAACCAGATGTTTTGTTGATCAGCGCAGATTCTTGTTATTCCAACCTGTTAGCCAAGAAAAATCGATTATATTTTAGGAAATGGCTGAACCCGGTAGGGGAATCACAAAGTCAGTGGTTTGAACCAAGATTGCAGCTGAGTCAGCACTGATAGTAACATTAATATCATCTGCCAGAAAATGAAATAAACATTTCTATTAAAGTTAGACATTTGAAATGCAAACTATAGTATTTTTGTACGGCTGCACACTATGTCTAAAATGCATTCTTATATCACTGTGTGCGGTAACATTATTGCAAAGGACTGCTTGGATCGCTTCAGGTTCTTATTCTGAGTGCTTTACATTCACGCCGTACAAACCAGTCCTACATTTTGACTGCTAAGATGGAGGCCTGCTGGTCTGCACGCTCACTCCTTATTTAGACAGAAATGGCTGAGATAATAAAACGCACATTGTGAGAGTTGTGATGACAGAAGAGAAAGAGAAGTGTGAGAGGGAAAATGTGGGTTTATCACATCTGGTGTTGTCACGGCAGCAGTCAGCATTAACATTACAGTCGCATGTCAGAGTTTCCTAAGCACATCAGCATAAGATCTGTACAATTTGTCTCATCATTTTCAGAGCAAAGAGATATTAATAGATAGGAGCTGCCTGAGCTCAGCTTCTCCATTAATTCAGACATTTTGACTTGAAGTTGTTGAAGAGCTGCATTCCTCATCTGCACCTGGGCTTGCTGGTTTCCTGTAGATCTTGTACAAACGCAGAGGAATGCAGACTACATTATTACTTCCTATTACACACTCTTACTATATACAAATCAAAACGTCTGCTGTAAAAAAAACTAATCATTGAAATGTAAATGACCTCATGTTTCACTGGATCCAGGAGACAGTTGACAGTCTGCCCACACTGTCAGTGGAAACATTGAACACATCTACTGTTAACGATGTTTCCTGCTGCTGTAACGAAACTAATGTTGTTACTACTTCCAGAAAACTGTAAAACAGCTGAAACACTGGGTGCCTTTAAATCTCAACTTAAAACCCACCTGTTTAGAGTTGCTTATGGCTAAATAAGGGTTAGAGTGCGGGTTTTTGATGTTTGTCTCTTTCTTACTGTTTATTCATTGTCACATGCTGTTTTTATTTTGTTTTTTAATTATGTAAAGCACCTTGAAATGCCTTGCTGCTGAAATGTGCTATACAAATAAAATTTGATTGATTGATTGATTTTTACTAATGAGTATTTTTTACAGATGATCAGTTCTTAAAGCATTTGTAGTAGGTGCTGATGAGCTGTTAAACTTCAGTAATGTGATGAGTGTGGCATCATTAATACCTTCCTATTACAGAGCGTGAGGATATATTACGTAAACAGTGTCAGGGATACTGTCTTGTTTTTGAAGGAGCTAAGCAGCGAGGACATCCAGAGAGTGATTTCTGATCCTCAGCCCGGTTGCCACTTCAGTAGGTGTTCTTACACCTCATAAAATCTGATCATTTTCTAAAACAATTAGACCTCAGAGCATAAAAAACATTCTTTTACATGTTTGAGCCAGTTAGTTTTTGTATAGTCTCTGTAATTCACTGTTGTAAAGTTACATCTAAAGTATCTAACTGTTGCCTGATAAAATAATTATCACTTTGTAATTAACAGCCTTTGACATCTTAGGCTGTTTGTTGTCATCTTTCTCAAATAAAAAACCTTTTTACTTTGATTTAGACTGATTTCAGTTAAGTGAGTCGAGTGCTTGTGATATTGATAAATATAACCAATGTGTGTTTTTTAAGTTATTTTTTCTAAATATGGATCTTTTGTTTTAACTGTGTGGGGCAGAAAGGGTTAGACAGATATCATTTAAACACTAATCTTGATGATTTTTTCCACCACTTGCTGTCTGACAGTTTTGTTTGTTTGTTTGTTTCCCAGCTCCAGCTCGAAACCTCCGTCTGAACCCATCATGTCGTCCCGTGTGCTGCTGCGGCAGCAGCTAATGCGAGAACAAGCTCAGGAGCAGGAGCGGCGGGAGGCCCAGCAGCAGGCCTCGGCCTCCCAGCTCCGAGCTTCCGACTCCACCCCTGCTATCTCTGTCACCCTGCCCCCCAGCGCTGCCCGCCCGCCTCCTGCTCAGGTGCCCGTGGAGGTGCTCAAAGTAAGAGCCACCTGTTTGTGCCTCGATTGGTTTTCAGCACTTTAGTGCTGAAAAGTGTGAGTTAAAGGAGAATGCAGTGATTTAAAAAAATAAATAAAAGGATTTGCTGTAGTTAGTTGGAAACATTTCAGATTAAGGTTAAAACTGGGAAAGGTTTTTGTTTTTTAAGAATCACATGCTAATTTAGAGTTTGATGCTAAAATATACTCATATTGATCTCAGTCTAAAACTCTGGCCTGAAAGGCTGTGCAGCCCTTCAAGAAATGCTTGGCCTTTATATGTATAAATACACCCCCACACACTCACACTCACACACACGCACACACATACATTGACACCTAAAGTTTAACTTGCAGTCTGTAGTACTCTCCTTCTGATTACATTTTCATGTATTTACTTGCTGCCAAATAATGTAATTACTTGTGGGGTTATCCATGTAAATATTTTACTTCCTTAAAACAATCGTTTTTTACTATTGGTGTCAAATTTTATTTGCAAAACACAATAAAATGAAAAAAAAAATATATATATTTGTTTGAGAAACCAATCAAATCACTGCATTTCCTTTTTTTTGAAGTATAATTTTTACTCAGCATTTCAACTTTCTGGAAACGTTCTGTATTCATCACTTGTATGATTTGTTCAGTGCAGCAGGTTCATGTATTTTAACACCTGTTGAAATGGTTCAGGTCCAGACCCACTTGGAGAACCCCACCAAGTACCACATCCAGCAGGCTCAGAAGCAGCAGGTGAAGCAGTACCTCTCCACCACTTTGGGGAACAAGGCGGTGACTCAGACTCTCGGCGTGTCCCCTGTCCCACAGTCCAGTTCGGCCCCTGAAGTGGGCCCTTCTGCCAGCAGTGCCCCCAACAGTCCCATGGCTCTGCTCAACATCAGCTCCAACAAGGAGGAAGTAAGAGAAATCCTGCTGTGCTACCGGTGGTTTAATGTCTGGGGCGGGGGGGGGGGTTCATTTGCTTCGACAGCAGATTGCACAATGCTGCCTTTCTGTAAAATCACAGTGCGTTTTTGAGGAAGTTAAATGCAACGCGTTCTTGCTTAATTACATTTGTTGTGCAGTGTTAAACTAGCAGCTCCCACTGTGATGATATGTGCCCTTTTCTCATCACGCTCCTGTTGGCCTGTTGTCACAATATGATGTTAAATACTGTACCTATAGTTTAACTGAACCAGCTCTTCTCCTGCCTTCATCACAGTCTTTGAAATGAACTTCCTTTAGAGCTCTCGTATCGGATTAAATGCTTTGTCATACAATATATCTATATTTTTATTACTGTCATACCATTAACCATCACCCTGTGGGTGAATCGCTGTGTTTTATCCAGATTGATGACGTGATCGACGACATTATTAGCCTTGAATCCAGTTTTAATGATGACATCATTACGTTGATTGACTCAGGTCTTCAGCTGCCCAGCACGGTAAGAAGAACAGCACGTTTTTTTGACCATGTATACTTCCTTTTCTGCGTTTCCTCTGACTGGTTTTTCTGTTTTTTTTAAGCAACAGAATGACACTTGATTTCATTCAGCTCGGTCGCACTTAACTCCTCGCGGCCGAGAGTGTTTGTTTCCTGTGCGCGGACGCTGTCTTTCATGTGTGGAATTCGAAAGCTGTGGGAGCAAATATACATTTCTGGCACTCTGTTACCATTCGCCACAGAAGTGCTGCCTGGGCGGGGTAAAGCTCTGGGAGGGTGGAAGACGAAGAGGGGAAGCGAGACAAAGTGGATTTTTGCTGACTGGGAAAGTACAGTAGCGGGTTAGCCAATAAGTCGTGGGATAGTCGAAGCTTGTCCAAACTGAACGGCAAAATAGAAAATGAGGATTATGGTGATGATTTTGGAGGACAAGAAAAAGAAACTCAGTGAGGTAAATGCATTTTTGAAATGACAGCAGCTGTGGTATTTAAGCGAAGAGTTTGTTGTTTTTGAAAAGCATCGGTCGAGTGAAAATTTAGTTTGAAAGGATTGTCGTCAAGCCAGCTTGTTTTGTCGCACATTGCAGCGTATGAAGACGCTTATCTGATCCGAGAAGCCACCTGTTGAACGCTCGGGAATATTTTCTGTAGACGCAGAATTGCATACTTTGTAACGTGCCGTTTCTTATTGTTCCAGCTCCCAGGAAACCTGCTGGACGTTTACCATAGCCCCGGAATGGCAGCCCCTACTCTGACCGTCAGCAACTCCTGCCCCGCTGACCTTCCAAAAATTAAAAGGGAACTTTCTGGTACCGAACGCACCTTCGTAACCGCGTGCTTAGATTTTTGTTAAACGTGCAGTTTTTACTTTTAGTTTGAAAGCAGGACTTTGTGTTTCAGAGGCAGATGCCAAAGCACTAATGAAAGAAAGGCAGAAGAAGGACAACCATAACCTCAGTAAGTTCACACTCATTTGTGCACTTTTCTGTAAGAACACTGATGACTACAGTAACAGCATGCAACAGCACAATGCAAATTTAGAGGCATATCGCTGTAATTACATAATGTATTCCCTTTTTTCTGTTCAAATTTCCATGTTACGCTCGTGCTTCTTTTCTGTCATCTGCACTACAGTTGAAAGGAGGCGAAGATTCAACATCAACGACCGCATAAAGGAGCTGGGTACTCTGATACCCAAATCAAGCGACCCGTAAGTTGCCTTATTTAATTGCGCTCCAGTTATTTATTTTTAAACATTAAAGCTTCTGAAGTTCTGCATTTTATCTACTGTCAAAAAATAATCTGGTCTTTTGTTTCTCCTCTGTTTTTCTTTATTTTTTTTTCCCGTTCTAACGGTGTTACAATAATGACAGGGAGATGCGTTGGAACAAAGGCACCATCCTGAAAGCCTCTGTAGATTACATCAGGAAGTTGCAGAAGGAGCAGCAGAAAGCCAAGGAAATCGAAATGCGACAAAAAAAGCTGGAACAAAACAACCACATCCTAATGCTTCGCATCCAGGTCGGTAAAGGTGGCGTTATGTTATTTTTAAGCCACAGCCCCCCTCAAAATCAGAATTATAATTGAGAGGGAAACACAACAATGCACACACTTCTAAGGAGTAGTTGCTCATTCATTTACATTATGGTCTTAAACATTTTTTTATGCTGTTGCCTTTTATCAACCGGTAGTTAGGATTGTAGGTCAAAACACACAATAGTGACATTTTCTTCCGTCATGGAAGTTCCTGGTTTCTAGCTTCATGTCTTCAAGGATCCACACGCTTGATAAGTGTTTAATGAGTCACTTTTTATTGACCAATGTGTTCCCCTGGTGTTAAAAACCAGTATTGATGTTGATGTTGCTGCTGTTGTTTACAGGAACTGGAAATGCAGGCCCGGATCCACGGACTCGCAAACCCCGCCGGCGTTCCGTCCGGTTTGAGCTCCGATCCCTCCCTGCTGCAACATCAGGCAGCTCCACAGAGCAGCCAGTCAGTGCCAGGAGGAGCCTCCGCCCAGAACTTTGTTGGTCTGGGTGGCGCCGGGCAGCCTCTGCCAGCCTCCTTTCTGTCCCCGCCCTCCTCCGACTCCCCCGCAGGAGTCACCATCAGCAGCCCGCTGGACCTCGGCACCCTGAGCTTCGCCGAGCTCGACGACCCCTCCGCCTCGGCGCTCTACCCGGACGTCGGTCTGGGAGACATTCTAATGGACGAGGGGTGCGCCCTGTCTCCGGAACGGGGGGCCGAGCCGCTGTTTTCCCCTTTGTCACCAGGTGCCTCTAAAACCAGCAGCCGCAGGAGCAGCTTCGAAATGGACGAGGACTTGTGATGAGTTTCGTGTGGTCAGAGACCATCTGTAGGGACAAGAACGTCAGGAAGTGTAGTCTATCCTTAACAACAAAAGTCTGTTTATAGAACTGAACCTAAAAAGTAAGAAAAAGAGCTATTATATAAACTAATTCTAACTTAAAGATTGAATCAGAGCAGGCAGTTCTTGATTTATTTTGCCATACAGACGTATTTACTATTGTTCCTGTTTGGAACAGGTCAAATGATTATATCAAAGTTTATAATATAATGTTAATAAAATTGAATATTACATAGTAGGCATGGACCTAGCATTATGAAACAAAATCTTTTCATAGTTTTTAAAATTTATTCAGAGATTTAAGAGGGATGTCTTTTTAGTTTTTTAGCTTGGATTTATTATATGGATATGTTATTTGAAAAGAGAAAAGCTGCAAAACCTACTGAGAGGTGCCAACCAAAAGTCTGCGTGTTTAATTGACCTTCAACTGACTGGAATCAGGGTTTGTTTAGAAACGGTCGCACTCTCCTCCATGTCGGGTTGTTTCACCAGCAGCTACAGAAGGGATCTCGAAGTGAATTGGCACATTGTGAAATGTTTTACTGCGTTTTGTATATAAGAGTATTTTTATTTTGAGCAGTTTTATCGCACCTTACTTTACAGCAGTCTATGCATTTTATGAAAGCTTTTTTTTTGTCTGTTTTTTTAGTACAAGTGCAACACAGTGGACAGCTATTACCCAGGTGGCATGTATGAAACCTTGCAAGCGGTGGAAAAATCCCTCGCTGCTGCAGCTAGTCAGCCAAAGCAGGATTTCTTCCAGAGTAGCTACAGATTACAGATCGTTTTATTTTTGAATACTCAGTAAACAGAAATGCGAGCGCGTTTTAGAAATGGAGAACAATTTTATCCTTTTCACAACAGTACTGTAGTTCATCTTCTTTTATATATACCCGATAGTTTTTTTTTCCCTGACTAATATCTGTGTTGTCAGTGATTTCTGTCCTTTTTAACCTTTGTGATCACTGAGTGATTTTTTTTTTTTATTTGATTTTTTTTAACAGCTGGCATGCTCTACCAAGTTGTGTTTGCATTATTTTGGATGATCCATGCTCATTGTAGTGAATTTCAGAGGGCTTTGGCTCTCTTTAAAAACCACTATTCTCACGTCCTAAACAATTATAATAATATTAATAACGTGACTGTTAAGTGAAACCTGCGATGCAGTTTTTTGTAAAATAGGCACAAAATTAAGAATTGTATCTAATTTGTCAGATGCTCAACACAATCCTGTGTGCAGTTCATGAATGTGTTTAAGAAAGAATGTACATGTTAATGTTTTTACTCTGATGTAGCTTTTTTTTTTCCCTCCAAGAGCAGCCAAGAACATCTGTACTTGGGTCACAGGTTTAAACAATAAGTGTCCTCATTCAAAAGCTAAAAGCAGCTCCACTCCATGCCACACTGTCATAAATTATGTTGTTTCCAGTTCCATATTTGTAGTTTTTATGATCAGCGTTTTCTGCTCATATGCAACTTTTCACAACTCCCGTATGTCCAATCCTGACATATATTTGAGTGCTAACATTGACTGTTAACCATGAACATATGTGTCTTGTCCCCATAAGTTGGCTTTCAGAAAAATTTAACAAATAAATGATTCATATTGGCTTATCTCTGAATGTTTACTTAGTTTTTCCGCTTAGCGTCAGTGGTAGAGCATTTGCGAGATCTCCATAGCGAGGTCCAGGCACTCCGTAATGGGGAGGCAGACGTCGCAGACGGCGCAGTCACACGTGAAGCAGCGAACACCCAGGCACCCACACGGGTCGCAGCTTTCAGTGACGTCCAGGAAGGGCTGCAAGGCGGCGGGCTCGCAGCCGCATACGGACGAGCACAGCGACCAGGCGCACATGTTGCACCCTCTGAATGTCTCCAGCATGCAGTCCAGCGGATGGCAGAAAAGGCAAGCCAGTAGGATCGCCGCACAGTAATCTCGTGTGGGAAAGAAAGATGACAAGCAGTGAGATGAAGGGGAAGCGAAGAAGAAATCAGCACGACAGTTGCACATCCTTACCGCTCCCATCTGCCTCGGTGTGAACTGTGGCGGTTTTCAGGCTGTCTTGACTCTTGACTGACGTGAATGACTGAGTTGCTTCAGGAAGCGTGCAGGCCTCAGTAGATGATGGCAGCAGGGTGTGTAGAGGTTTCGGCTGCTCTCTCTTCACAGGATGTGGGCCACCGATGCAGACCGATTGTCTCTTAGAGTCAGTTCGTGTGTCGTGTTTTGCAGGGGAATCTTCTGTGCCACATTAAAATGGACAAATAATCAAAGAAACCAACTGTCATAAAACCGGCCATATTGGTGTTAATAGTGTCATCTTACGTTTTGTTTTAATTGAGAAGACATTCACAGAGATGTCAGCGGAAGACAACTTAGTATTTTCAGTGGAGATCTGTTCTGACAAACTGTTGAGTTCAGTGAAAGATCCTGAAAGACAAAAACACAGTGAATTCACCTTCCTGTTAGAACCTGCAGGTGATCACCGGTTCTGGTCAAACATACCCGTTTTATCTGCAACCTCAGCGTTAGACTGTGAGGCAGTGGTTTGGGAATACTGAACCTTAGAGGTTTTGTCATCTTTTTCATCTCTGTTTTCATTCACGTCTGCAGAATTTGGTCGTTCTTCCATTGCGGCATTTGTTTTGAGAAGTCACCTGTGTGAGTCCTTTTAGGAGAAAAGAACAAGTAAAATAACTGGAAAAAAATAGACACAAAAATAGGAGAAATCTGCAGTAAATGAAACACATTATATGACTATTAGATGTTTTTCTTCACACTGCAGAGCCTGAGCCAGATCAATAGTTGAGGTTTTTCAGCTGTTAGCGATGATAATTAAATATTAATCTGCATTTTGGCAGCACACTGACATCCTGACAGCTATTTGAGAGCAAGATTCAGATTTTACTGTCATTAATGATTCATGACCTCAAGTGATATTTACCTGATGTGACATACTGTTGTTTATCGAAATTTCTTCATTCACATTGTTTTTGCTTTAGTTTCAGAAACAGACATTAAATAAATTGTCATTTATCGGGCATAAAGGACAGAATAAACTAAAAAGAACTGTTGTGTGACATTGTTAAACTGAAGATGCTAAATTTATAAAAAAAACATATAACTAATTTTTAAATTAGGTTGTTTAATTATGTAGAACTACAACTATCTTGATCATTTGTTTTAAATTGTGCTTCTTAATTTATATGATATAACATGCAACAAAAAAGCTGTTTTGTCTTATTTCTACCTACTGGTTTTTGGCAGGAAATATACTGTACTTACATTTCATCTCATGATTTATAAGAAGAAAATCCAGGATGTTATTTCTGTTGTAGATGCATCATTCAGTTATCTGTCAGCTGTGGAGACGTAACTTTATCAAACCACATCTTTCACAGCCTCTCTCTGTTTGTCTGTACCTATCTCTCTGATTCACTCACACCTCAACACACATACACACACACACACATACTGGTTTCCATGCATAGTGGGGATCATCTTTATAATCCTTACTTGTGGGGACCACCTGGTCTGACAGTTCTCTAGAAAAATGAAAAATAGATACAACAACCAAAGTTATCTTAGTTTATACACAGCTTATAATTAAACATTTTGTGAAGTACACATTTACATATTGGAGACTTTACAAATATAAAATCTCATAAAACTCATGCAAGAAAGCATGTGAAACCTTTTTACCTTTTGTTGTTTTTAGACATTAATGTATTCTTTTTAAATTCTCATAACATTAAGAAAAGAAAAAGAAAAACTGTCAAAAACATGAAATAAACTACCTTAAACTCAGCCTTCACACATTTCTTAGCTCTACAGTAAAAATGCTAGCAAATTAAATTAATTAAAAAAAAATCTACCATTTTATGATGCAGAATTAAATTTATATTCAACTTTAACATTCAGCAAAAAGAGTTCAATGACTAAAGCCAAGAAAATTGAGCAATTCTGTCTGGCTTTCATTAGATGTCCTGAAGCTAGCAACTTTCTTTGTTTTTTAATTAAATAAATGAAATGCAAAAACAACTTCTTGTTTTCTTTAAATTAAGTGCCACATAGAGCTATAATTGGAAGGTCAGAATTAAAAAAAATGTTTCACAGCCTGCACTTTTGTACGCTTCCAGAAAGTCCTTTTCTTAAAGGAAGTGTTACATTACTATTTGATTCAAATTTTAATTTTGAGAAACAGATTAGCTTCTCTGGATAAACTGGTGGACATTATGGTTGATGTCTGTCTGTCTGTCTGTCTGTCTATCTATCTATCTAGTTCTGTAGTGAAGGGATCCTTTTTTTAAACTGAGGCTTTTACCTGAATAAGAAAGAAATTGTTTTTATTTTTTATTGGCTTTGAATGGGTGATTTATGCTTTTATTACATTTTAGCTGGATTACTGTAACTCTCTGTATGCTGGTGTTAGCCAGACCAGCCTCGAGGTCCAGGCTGGTCCACAGAAGTGATCGGGCCTTTTCAGCTGTAGCTCCTAAATAAACTGTTGACCTGTAGCCCCTTCATATTAAACAGGCTTCAACTCTCAAACTGCATAATTTTATTGTTTTTTTATGTTTGATCATATCTGAAATTATTTAGTTTGTTTTTGTGGTCTTTTATGTTTGTTATTGTCTTTTTTACTATTTGTTGCTTTGTGTGCAGCACTTTAGCCAACAACAGTTGTTTTTAAATGTGCTGTTTAAATACATTTGATTTGATTTGATTCTGTGAAACATAAAAAAATGCTTGCAGAGTGAAGATGTTGGTTCTTCTTTCCAAAACATTAGTGACCTGTATGGGGTCAGGTCTTTAAAATAAGCTAGATCCTTTTTGTCCGACTCAAGTCATCCACAGAGGAAGGAATTTATTGTTATCATTTAGGGTGCAGATACACCCTGCCATGATGTAGAACAAACTGATTCAAATAAATATTTTATGGCTTTTTAAATGACAATGTGTAGGAGTTAATAGTTTTAAGTGTGTTGTTTTTATGTCTTATTGTCAGCTGTAAACTTGTTTTCCTTTGATAAAGATGATAACTGATTAACTTGAACCTTGAACAAACTCCACTGCAGCTCCTGTTGCTGCCATCCTAAGGAGAACCTTTGATTCATTCCTGTAAGCAGCTCACCTGTGTAACTCACTGTTGTGTTTACATGTCAGAAGGAGAGTCAACTTCAAAACTTTGGACTGTTTGAACAAAATGTAAGTTTAATATGTTTTATATTTAAACTTAGAGAAGGTCAAGATTTCATCACTGCTGTTTAATGACAAATCTACATAATATGGTATTGATTAACTGGAATCAAATTACATGATCAACAGCTAATGTTGATTATTTTCCTCATGAAACAAATTGCATAGTGCTTTTATTTCCTCGACCCTAACTGTTGCTTCATTTAATTTTTTTAAATAAAAATTATTCAAACATAAAACTTGAGATCACATGGAGGACGAAGAAAAATAAAAACCGGCATTGAAACACAATGCATTTTAAAAAACATTCAAAACATACACTGAGGGTTAAACAATCAAGAAAAAAGAGAACTTTTTAAAATAAAAGTGCAAGGCATAGGAAGACTTTCTATTTCTATTTTTGGAGTAATAGATATGATATTTAGTAGAGAATATAACTATCTTTATCTAGTCAGAGTTACACGCGTTCAAAAGATCATTTTAAAATAAAAATAAGTGGGAGGGTAAAGACAGGAGTATAATTCATTGTGAGCTAAGCTCACCTTTTAAGCTATATAGCCAAAACCTCTTGGACTCTGAACATGAGAAAAACAAGGGATTCTTCTGTTTTATCAGTTGTTTTTTTTTTTAAAGATCAACTTGAAAGTAAATCCAGGTGTGTCCGGTCCATAAGGGCAGGTGGGGCACAGCCCCACAAGGTTGTTTCTCCTAATAAACATTGTGAATTACTTAATTGCTTAGCTTCCTGTGTATTGTTTTGTTCTGTGTGTTTTTCAACTATTTTGATAATTTTTGGTGAAATTTAAAAGTTTTTTTCTGATTCATTCTCAGTTTTTGACTTATTTGCAGTTATAAGGTGGTACAGGTCGCCGACTGTGTTCATCAGTAGATTTAACATGTCGCCTGTCTGCAGTGATCGGGACTGCAGGGCAGTTCCAATGGAGTCTCATTGGGATGTAAAATATTTTGCCTTGTGGACACATTCTGCTGGTTTTAGCTCAGTGATACAACCACTACAAATGTTACATCTCACCTGATCTTATTTAATGCAGGAATAATGAGAGCAAAACCTGCTGTGTCCAGCAGTGGAGATTTTCTGCTTAAAAATCCATTCATGAGACTAAAATTACAGATAAATGATCAGTCAGCAGCTTGGAGCAGACAGACCAGACATGAACAGAACACAAAACACTAAAGACGGGGAAGATAAACAACAGGACATTTTCTTCAACATGGTTTGTCTATTTTCTGTCTATAACTATTTAGATCAGCCACAGGTGGATCTTATTTATCTAACTCTGTGGCTTCCTGCAGTTATGTCTGGTAAAGTTGGGTGGTTTTGTAATCTCCAGACTGCAGGTTCAAGCCCAGCTTGGGGCTTTAATCAGAGGGTTTAATATTTTTTATATGCCAGCATCACTTCTTTAGTTTTATATATTTTAGAATTACTTCACAGACGTTTTTCCACAATTTACCTTGAATAATCTCAAGTATTATTGCAGAGGGCATACTTCAGATAAAATGAGAAATCCAATACAGAAAGCTGTATACCTGTCAGTCTGTTTCATTTTACCCAGTTAAAATAAAAAACAATACTCCTGTTTTGGGTGGAGGTTGGTACAGAGGCATTCATTTCTCTGATTTAATTATTAGACCGGACTGTTTTCACAAGACACAACCTTGACCCCCGATAGAGAAAAAAGACAACAACTTTGTGTACAAAAAGATAATGAAATAAATATCAAGCAACATATAGCCTATATTTGTTTGCTAATGTTTGAATCTGTTTTTAAAAAGGAATGAACATTAGTACCGTATTTTCCGGTCTATAAGGCGCACCTAAAAGCCTTAAATTTTCTCAAAAATCAGCGGTGCGCCTTATAATCCGGGATGCCTTATGTGTGCACTGAATTCCAAAATCTGTCCCTGACACAGGAACGTACGGTAATGTGTACAGTACCGGTACGTATGCTGGCAGCGACTTTGCTTCCCACTAGCTGAAGCGTTTAAATGCTTATATTTCATTTTCAACAATCCTCTGAAAACTAAACAGTATTTCAAATGTTGAACAGAAGTGAAACAGAAAAAGACAGTCAGTGGAGGAACACCTGATCTTTTTAGAGCACAAACGGTGTAAAGAATAATTAGAGTTGATCTACAGATGAATGATTTCTGTTTCCTCTGCAGATAATGGCAGAAAGTGTGTGTGAGCTGATATGGGTGTGAATTCAGCAGCATGGATCAGTGTGAGGACAGAGAGGAGGGAGCCTCTCCCTCTAAAACCACTCAAAGGTATAAAGCTCAGAGGTGAGATGAACATTTCTTACTATCCACATTTTTACACATTTCATTTTATGCCATGTTGGCTCAAACTAGATATCCTCATGAGGCTGCTGCTGTTCCTCTTTAGTGGTTCATACAGAGGCAGCTCAGCACTGTATCAGTGTGTCCTTACTGGCAGCAAGTCAGCGTTGCAGAATCAGCAACCTGTTAATTAGCTTTCTGTAATCCATCATGGCAGTTCTGAAAAAAAAAAAACTAATGAAATTCAAACGAATTGCCTGCATTTTTACACTACCTGACCTCAGGGTTCAGGGACGAAATAAACACCCGCCTACAGTCTGGAGTAGTTAGACTGAAGCTGTTATGAAAACCAAAAATGTTTAAAATGGTTCAAACTATAAGTTTAGATTAATGAGGGATGCAGTTGCTGGACCAGAACCCAGAACCCGGCTTTTTGTGTCCATTAAGAGCAGCAGGCCAAAGTCATATTAATATTGCCACAAACTCATATTAATTTCAATTGAAGGTGTCAATCTGACAAAAGGTAAGTTTTCCATCAAGACTAGACAATATTTAAAAAGATAAATCGTTGTCAATAAAATTATTTGACAATTAAATTGTCTGTGATGTGAATAGCATCAGCTTTGTAACTTGATTATTTTTGTTTTGTTTTCCAGCTTTTATTTTGAAAAAAACTGAAGTCACATAATTTTAAGAATTTATTCGAGCAAAATTTTATAGAAGGATTTTAATTAATTCATTTTTTCATCCAGGAAGCATCAGAGACTCAAACCTGAACCTGGACCTGAGTCCAGCTGTGTGTCCTTAAAGAGCGACAACTCAAATAACTTTTATATAAATTTTCAGTCGGAGCAACCTTCTGCTACAAATAGGTGAGCTGAATCTAATTTGCCTTCAACTAATTAAACAGAGTCAGTCTGAAATGCTTTTATTACAACATGTGTTTAATCTTTCTTATCCCAACAAAATGGATTTTCATCAGGCCAATTTTATAATACAAAGAAACTGACAAGTGCAATTGTTCAAACATTAAGAAAGTTGATTACTTTGAAATTCATATTATAAATTTTAAATACCTATTTTTAACCTGACAAATTGGCCAGAATGTGATGATAAATTGTTTCAAAATGAATCCTTTCTTTTACAGTTTTACTGTAAAGCTGTAATGTAATATTGACTTTAGAAAACAAAACTTTGCATTTCTTGTGAGATTTAAAGCACCAGTAATTTGCTTCTGCAATAACAAACTTCCTTCTTTGTCAGGTTTTGGGGTTTTCGATTCATGTTGAGTTTGAGTTTATTTTATTAAGTTATCTTTGTTTAGCCATATCTTAGTTCAGTTCTTGTTCCTTGTGTCTTTGATTCCTGTCATTATTCACTTCTCCTCAGTCAATGGCCCAGTCCCAATACTGTTTCTTTTATTTTCAAATAAATTGTTTTATTTTCAGAAGATGAGTCTGCACACTGGGTTCGCCTCCTTCTCCACCACACCTGACATTCTTCTTTTAACCACTAATTAAAAAGGAACAAAAATTAGGAGGCAAACAAAAAAAGCAGACTAATATTAAACTTCTCGGAAGGCCTTCCCAACACCTTGACTTCAGCCTGATTGAGAATTGGCGAACAATATTTAAAAGCGGGGCCTGTGGCAGGAAACCAAGCAATTTAAATTAAATGATTCTGCCTAAAAGGAGTGGTCAAATATCAATCAGAGTGATGACAGAAACTTGTTAATGGATACAAAAAGCGGGCGCAACTTGCTCAAAGACATTTGACCAAATATCAGCGTGGATGTATGTTTATATTTGTGCTATATGCATAGTTTTGGCCTTGTGCAGATTAGAGAAAATCCACAATACCCACCAAGTTCTTTTATTTAAAAATCATTAAAGTTGTGTGTTTTATAATCGTTCCACTTTGGAAAAATAAGAATTGACATAAATTATTAACAGTCTGAAATTAACATTCAAGCTCAAACATCTGACTGCAACTGTAATTATAACTAGTCAGGAATATATTCAAATAAAGTACATTGTGTATATAGAGTATGTTAAAAGTTGAATGTAAAAACAGTCAGTTAAGTAGTTTCATACATCACAAAAAAATTAAAAGTAAATATAAAGAAACTAGCTTTTTGAAGAAAAGTTACGACAATTTAAAAAATAAGATATAGATTTGTAGATAAGGTTCTATTTTAATTTTATTTTTGTGGTCCTACAACATATCTAATTGTGAAAAATACATGAATAATTTGGATCTTTGAGATTGTATTTTGATTCATTTTGTTTTCCAGTTCTTTATCTTAAAAACGTTTTATGTTAAACACTGTGATAGTTAAACTTTACAGAAAATGTTTTTCTGTCAGGATCCATCAGAGACTCTGCCCTGAACAGCAACCAGCACCCAGCTGTGTGTCGTTAAAGAGCGACAACTCAAATAACTTTTATATAAATTTTCAGTCAGAGCAACCTGCTGCTGCAAAGAAATGAGTTGATTCTAATTTGGTTTAACTGTGTAAGCTGTGTAAATGTTTTTATTTCAATGTATGTTTAAAGTGAGCTCACATCTTTTTCACATTCATTTCTGTTCACATGTGAAGCAGTGAGTGTTGGATGTTTTCCAGAGACAGCAGTGAAAGTGAAAAGAATCAATGTTGTTAGAGGCCTTGGTTTCAGTTTGAACGGACAAAATGGGAGCTAATTTTTCATGATTCCCTTACAGAGTTGACCAGCAGAGCTCAGGGGTTCCCAGAGGTCAGTCTGCCCAAAAGCATCAAACACAGCTGGACTCCATATTTATGGTGTGTACAACAACTACTATCCATGCTGCACCAGTAGACTGTCAGTATGTTCAACACAGATGTGATGTTTGTGTCATTCGTTTATTATTGTGCTCCAGCTGCTGGAGGACAACATTGTCACTTTTGTGAAGAATAAGTTGAAAGAAATCCAGAAGATTCTGAGTTCGAATTACTCAGAATATTTAAAGAGTCAAAAGGAGGATGAGGCGGTTTTGAAAGGTGAACATGAAGAACAGAGGAAGAGCAAAGAGGCATTTATGAAGATCACACTGCACTTCCTGAGGAGGATGAAGCAGGAGGAGTTGGCTGATCGTCTGCAGAGCGGTAAGAAGATTTTTCTAAATATTTAACCTGTTGGATAAATTTAATATCTCAAAAAATGCAGCAAACAATAATCAAATACTCATTCTTTAAGTTTAAGTTTACTTAAAACTCATACTAACATTCTTGTGTGTTTATTCAGAACTTTTTACAGGAGTTTGTCAACATAACCTTAAATCCTGTCTGAAGCAGAAGTTCCAGTGTGTGTTTGAGGGGATTGCTAAAGCAGGAAACCCAACCCTTCTGAATCAGATCTACACAGAGCTCTACATCACAGAGGAAGGGACTGGAGAGGTCAGTGAGGAACATGAGGTCAAACAGATTGAAACAGCATCCAGGAAACCACACAGATCAGAAACAACAATCAGACAAGAAGACATCTTTAAACTCCCACCTGGAAGACATGAACCAATCAGAACAGTGATGACAAAGGGAGTGGCTGGCATTGGGAAAACAGTCTTAACACAGAAGTTCACTCTGGACTGGGCTGAAGACAAAGCCAACCAGGACATCCACTTCACATTTCCATTCACTTTCAGAGAGCTGAATGTGCTGAAAGAGAAAAAGTTCAGCTTGGTGGAACTTGTTAATCACTTCTTTACTGAAACCAAAGAAATGTGCAGCTTTGAAGAGTTCCAGCTTGTGTTTATCTTTGATGGTCTGTATGAGAGTCGACTTCCTCTGGACTTCCACAACAATGAGTCCCTGACTGATGTTACAGAGTCCACCTCAGTGGATGTGCTGCTGACAAACCTCATCAGGGGGAACCTGCTTCCCTCTGCTCGCCTCTGGATAACCTCACGACCTGCAGCAGCCAATCAGATCCCTGCTGAGTGTGTTAGCATGGTGACAGAGGTCAGAGGGTTCACTGACCCACAGAAGGAGGAGTACTTCAGGAAGAGATTCAGAGATGAGGAGCAGGCCGGCAGGATCATCTCCCACATCCAGACATCACAAAGCCTCCACATCATGTGCCACATCCCAGTCTTCTGCTGGATCACTGCTACAGTTCTGGAGGATGTGTTGAAAACCAGAGAGGGAGGAGAGCTGCCCAACACCTTGACTGAGATGTACAT
>NC_051433.1:23169821-23185256 GCF_001649575.2 Kryptolebias marmoratus
AAGGAAACCTGATCTTCTATGAATCAGACCTGACAGAGTGTGGCATCGATATCAGAGCAGCCTCAGTGTACTCAGGAGTGTTCACACAGATCTTTAAAGAGGAGAGAGGGCTGTACCAGGACAAGGTGTTCTGCTTCGTCCATCTGAGTGTTCAGGAGTTTCTGGCTGCTCTTTATGTCCATCTGAACTACACCAACTTTGGTCTCACTGTGATGGAAAAAAATCAAGAAACACTTGTTTTGTGGTCTACAGTCTTCAGAAAATCAAACAGAAAAGCAATTTATCAGACTGCTATTGACAAGGCCTTTCAAAGTCCAAATGGACACCTGGACTTGTTCCTCCACTTCCTCCTGGGACTTTCACTGAAGACCAATCACAGCCTTTTACAAGGCCTGCTGACACAGACAGAAAGTAGCTCACACACCAATCAGAAAACGATCCAGTACATCAAGAAGAAGATCAGTAAGAACCTGTCTGCAGAGAAAAGCATCAATCTGTTCCACTGTCTAAACGAACTGAATGATCATTCTTTAGTGGAGGAGATCCAACAATCTTTGTGTTCAGGAAATCTTTCCAAAAATAAACTGTCTCCTGCTCAGTGGTCAGCTCTGGTCTTCATCTTACTGTCATCGGGAAAAGACCTAGATGTGTTTGACTTGAAGAAATATTCTGCTTCAGAGAAGGTTCTTCTGAGGCTGCTGCCAGTGGTTAAAGCCTCCAGCAAAGCTCTGTAAGTACACACATCAATCTGCACACCTACACACATCTACTTCATTTGAGGCAAAGACTCACCTTGACCCAGTTGAGAAGCATGGCCTTAAACATAAAGGTGCTGATTCTTATTCCAGCCATCCAAATGCATGCTAGATGTCATGGCTTAAAGGTGCCAACAGAACCACATCATCTTCAAAAAGCAGAGAAGAGACCCTGAAGTTCCCAAACCAGACACCCTCCTCTCCACAACTGAGCCTTAAGATTCTGTCCATGAACATCACAAACAGGATCAGAGACAAGGAACAGCCCTGGTGTACTTCAACCTGTACCAGGAGCAAGCTCAATTTTGTGCCAAGAATGTGGACATAGCTCTTTTTCTCTTGGGACATTAAAAAAACTCTCCTAGTGGTGTGAGTTGAAGATCCCACAGACAGGGGTCTCTATCAGACATTGCTAGTTTACCCTCACTATTCATTTGTGTTTACCAGTTCTGCCCAGCAGTCTCTCATGCCACCATATTCAACTCAGCCCTGCTCCTTTCATTCATCGACTGGCTTAAGTTTTGAAAATATGATTATAAAATTGATAACCAAGCCTTAGCCCAAGGTGACCTGGTACCAAGTACACTAATAGATTACCCTGTGGTCAAACATGATGTTCATTCTAAAATGCCAATACCTAGCATAGAATTCCAATTACAAAACATCCCTTGGGCTCAGATACCAAGGACCTTTCACTCCCCTCCAGGTGACTACATCATTACACATTTGGATATTGAAGTCCCTCCTTAGAACAACAAATCCCCAGATGGTATCTCTTCCAGAACACCATTCAGAGACTTAAAGAAGAATCTGAACTGCTGTTTTGTGCACAAACAACAGCCAGAAATTTCCCTCTTGCAGCTTAGAGCCAAAGAGGCAACCCTCTTGTTCAACAGGGAGAACTCCAACACTGAGGTGCTTAACTGGGAGCTTGTGAGTATCCCCACATTCACCCGGCACCACTCTCCCTGGGCAGTTTCGGAGTAGGAGAGAGTCCAGTCCATCTCCAGTATTTGGGTTACAAAGAAAAAGCTATGCGTGGAAGTGAGCCCAACTATATCTAGTTGGTGTTGCTCAGCCTCATACACTAGCTCCAGTTCCTTTCCTGCCATTGAGGTGTCTTTCCATGTGCCCAGTTTGTAATGCCAGGAATCAGCATGCCTAGAGCCCCATCCACACCTGCCACCCAGCTTCACACATCATGCTATCTTGACTAGTTTCTTGTAGCTTTTTGGGGCTTGACCCGGCCATACCCCACCAAGGCCAAGGCTTGGCCTTCATGTGCTTGTCTGTGAGCTCCTTCCTCCACAGACCTGGCTTTAGAAGGGTACCTTAGTTTCCCTATTCCGGGCAAAGTAACCTGTTTTTTGGGGTCCTCCTTCATCAAAGTCTTTCTAGTTCCTCTTAGTCTGACTCGTTCCCTGAGGCTACTTTACCGTGATAAATCCTACCAGGGGCTAATGCCCCAGACAACATAGCTCTTGGTAGGATCTTGGGGGCACTGAAACCTCACCATCACATTAAGGTATTGATTCTGGTAAAAAGAAGGGTCTCATTTAATTTCTAATGAGTCAGTTTACTACAATAAACAAGAGGGCAAAAGAGCAAGCCAACCTTCAATCTAAATGTGAATTTGTTGACAGTGAATTTTTAATTTTATGAATTGTTTAACTTAAGTATATTCTAATCATTGTCTCTTCAGACTGGGTGGCTGTAAGCTCTCTGAGAGAAGCTGTGAAGCTCTGTCCTCAGTCCTCTGCTCCAAATCCTCCAGTCTCAGACACCTGGATCTGAGGAACAACAACCTGCACGATTCAGGAGTGAAGCTTCTATCTGTAGGACTGAAGAGTCCACACTGCAAACTGGAAACTCTCCGGTGAGAATCAGAGATCTGAATATGACTTTCTTATTAATCCTGGCACCACTAGATTGTTGTCCATTGCAGCTAGGATTTTGCACATTTCATGAATTTTTTCACCCATAAATCTTAAAAAAAAATTCTTGCTCTGCCCTTTTTTATTTTGTCTAAATGTGAGAACAATATTTATTCAGGAACCCAGAGTTTATCTTAGACTTTTTGCTCTTCTCTGCGGAAAGCCACTTCTTTCTGTTTGATTTCTTTTTATGAAAGGTCTATTGAAATTGTTTATGCTCCACTCAAGAAATACCTAGTCAGCAATTGTAACAATGCAGCTAGGATCAGTCTGTCAAAAATTACTCGTCTACGTGCCAAGACCAAAGTCACAGAGGTACTCACCCGCAAGATGCTCTTCGGTGACGATGCAGCCTTGACATCACACACTAATGACGGACTTCAGCAGCTTGTCACC
Source organism: Kryptolebias marmoratus (assembly GCF_001649575.2). NCBI lineage: Eukaryota > Metazoa > Chordata > Actinopteri > Cyprinodontiformes > Rivulidae > Kryptolebias > Kryptolebias marmoratus. Next base: position 23,172,907 of record NC_051433.1, read on the forward strand.
TGCCTCTCCCACGCATGCAAGGAGTTTGGACTGACCATCAGCCTGAGAAAGACCAATGTCATGGCTCAGGGCACAGAGACTCCTCCAAACATTGCCATTGACGGATACACCCTGGAGGTTGTTGAGAATTTCACCTACCTTGGGTCCATTATCTCCAGCTCGTTGTCCATCGACTTGGAGATTAACAGCAGGATTGTCAAGGCAGCCACAGTCATGGCCAAACTACACCAGCGAGTGTGGAACAACTCCAGCCTCACAAAGAAGACCAGACTGCGTTTATACCAAGCCTGCAAACTCAGCACTCCTCTATGGCAGTGAGATGTGGACCACCTACGCGAGGCATTAAAGGAAACTCAACAGCTTCCACATGAGGTGCCTGCGGAGTATACTGCAGATCAAGTGGCAGGATAGGGTTCCCAACACCGAGGTGCTGGAGCAAGCCAACATGAGCAGTTTGCATGCAGCTCTCAGTGACAGACGACATGGAGCAGTGTTCTATCAACCCCAACTTATGGGAAAGACTAGCAGACGACCGCCCAGCCTGGAGGCTTGCAGTTAGGCAGGGTAAATCAGGCGCAGAGGCTGAGCGAATTGAGGATGCCGCTCAGAAGAGATCTGTGCAGAAGCAGCATCAGCAGCAGCTAAAACAGTGCGGCAAGGACTGCTGCTCCCGAGTCGGACTGCACAGCCATTCTCGGCGGTGCAGGTAGACTCTTGAGAAGCTACACAATCATCTCCTGAGATGGACAGGTGCCAAAGAAGAAATTGAAATTGTTGATGCTCCACTCAAGAAATACCTAGTCCGCAATTGTAACAATGCAGCTAGAACCAGACTGTCAAAAATTGAAATCATTGAAACATTAGTTCAAACAAGCTGTAGAATATGAGAATGGTCTCCTGTTATGTTGTGCACTGGTGAAATTGGATCCAAAAATGCAGGCAAGTTTTCTGGAACAGGTAGGCAGGATTAACCCAAAACTCTTTAAAAAAATAACTAAAAACAAAAACAAGTAATTTGGGATTAAGAACCAGAACAAAACATGAATGTGCAGCATGAATCTAACAACAAGAAAGAAATAACAGGGCTGTTTAACCAAAGAGAGGTGTAAGGTATAATGAGGAGCAGGTGAGCTAATTAGGCAAATGAGAAACAGATGTGAGGTGTAGAGAGAAACTGAGCTGAGCACCAGGAGCAAAACCAAGTAAATGAAGACCTGCTGAAACACGGGAAAATATCTACATGAAACAAACATGACTGAGTATAACAAATAACAGGTATAAACTCTACCCACTGAATAAACACAAACCCCCAGAATCATTAGAGCTATAAGCAACCTTTGGAATAAACTTATTACACATTGCAGAGCAGAGAACCACAGAAACATGCAACAGAAAGAAAGGAAAAAATGCAGCCTTTGTAGCAGTCCCCTTTATGTTCTCCAAAGGAGGAAAATGCCAGGAACATTAGGCAGTTTAGAAAGATGTCATCATAGCTAGCTGTGCTGTGACTGGACCTGGTCAACTCTTATGGTTCTCAAAAGCTGGTTAAAACTACACTGGATCATTACCATGTTTCATAAAACCTGGTAAAACCTTATCCTTGAATATTACAACTTCACTTTGAGCCTCTCCCAAAGACTGTAAATGTAGGTCGATCTCAAACTGGAATCCAGAAGTTGAAGCCAGAACTGGACTGGCTTCCCTGTGATTCCAATACAAGTTTTAAGTCCCATCTTATCATGTTTATGAACAAGAAATTGGCCTTAAAATAAAAGTACACCTCAGATAATTTTTTTTTAGGTGTTTACCCTTGTTGATTCACATAGTTCTTACTTTACTGCTGTATGTCAAATATTAATTTTTCTAACATGTTTACCTGTAATTAGTTATTTCATGCTTAAAAGAAAGCTTATATAACGCCATGATTGTATGTTTAGGAATAGGTGGGACTTAAAGCCCCATGTCCCTAATGTGCAGACTCTGGTTCCAAAAATACAACATGATATGTGGTCTCACGTCAGGGGCAGTTTCATTAAAGTGGCATGGCTTAGAAAAGGGGACAATCACTGGCTGTCCAGCATATGTGTTCCTTGTTGCCTTGCCTATAGAATGTACTATACCTGATTCTGTATACATCATATGTGTTGATTTGTGTTTCTGCAGCCTGTCAGGCTGTCTGATCACAGAAGGCGGCTGTGCTTATCTGGCCTCAGCTCTAAGAACCAATCCTTCCTATCTGATGGAGTTGGACCTGAGCTACAATCATCCAAGAGACTCAGGAGTGTCACTGCTCTCAGCTGGACTGAATAATTCTCAATGGAAACTTAAGACTCTCAGGTATGGAGAGACCTGCTGCAGCCACGCACACAATATGGGCTAGGAGAGGAATAGCTGGAAACGTGTTGTGTTTCCTTCACCCAGCCAGTCTCACAACAGAAACGCCGACTAAACAAAACAGCGTATATTTTTATATGGGGTCCCTAATAAGAACATCACTAGGAAAATTATCTGTCTGTTTGTCAGAAATAATTCATTTTAGACAGCTCTCTACATCTTAAAGGGAGATTCTTAGAAACATCTTGGTCTGATTTTGGATCAGATTATCTCTTTATAGGGATTGGATTGGAAAATGTTGAGCACTAAGACCAAGAGCAGGAAAAACAGTTAGCCTAGTTAATTAACAGATTAAAAATAACTAATCAGTAAAGTACAATAATGAATTCAAATGACCAAATAGGTTTTGCCTGGAGCTCAAAAAATATAATGTAGGGTTGTAACAGTATTTTCTGGAAAAGGTATTCTGGTCAGATGATGGCCCCAGTGAAAAGGAGTCACGGCGAGGCTTTCAAACCTATGAACAGTGTTTCAACTGAGAAGCGCGGTGGTGACAGAATCCTGCTGTCTTGCAAAAGTAGATAGAATAACATAGAAATAGGACTACAAACAAACTATTCAACTTTACATCAAATCACCAGGGGAGCATGGACACAGTTAAGTGTTTTAATGTGAAAATGACTCCAAACACACATAAAAAAATGTTTTCTGAATGGAATCATAGGATAGGACTTTGGAGATACTCCATGCAAGTGAATCTGTCCAAATGTTGGTCTGCGCATTTATCAGTGTGGAACAATCTTTGTATGAGAGCTATATAATGTTCATGTTTGTTGCTGAAAGAGACTGATGATCTCACATCCCCCTCCTCCTGTCAGAGTGGAACCTGCTGGAGTCCAGTTCTTGAAACCGGGACCATGGAGATGTAAGTGTGTTCTTCGTTTAATTCGTGACAAAGCAGCAACATTCAACCATCTTCAAACGGTCATATCAGTCATTCACGAGTCACCGTCAAAGTGTCAATAAATGAATAGATGATAGATCAGTAACCGCAGCTGCGTTGTGTTTGCTCTCTCCACCAGATTCCTGTCAACTTACAGTCGACACAAACACAGCGAGCAGAGACCTCAAACTGTCTGACAACAACCGGAAGGTGACACGTGTGGAGGAGGAGCAGTCGTATCCTGATCATCCAGACAGATTTGATGGTTACTGCCCTCAGCTGCTGTGTAGAGATGGTCTGACCGGTCAGTGTTACTGGGAGGTGGAGTGGAGAGGAGATGTTTATATATCAGTGAGTTACAGAGGGATCGGCAGGAGAGGACACGGTGATGACTGTGTGTTTGGAAGAAATGGTCAGTCCTGGAGTCTGGTCTGCTCAGATATCAGTGGTTACTCTGTCTGTCACGATAACAGAGAAACACTCCTCTCCTCCTCCTCCAACTCTAACAGAGTAGCAGTGTATGTGGACTGTCCTGCTGGCATTCTGTCCTTCTACAGAGTCTCCTCTGACTCACTGATCCACCTCCACACCTTCAACGCCACATTTACTGAACCTCTTTATCCTGGATTTAGAGCTTTTGCTGATTCCTCAGTGTTTCTGTGTTGAGTTTCATGTAAAGTCTCCTCCTGTCAGGGAAACCCTCTCACTGGTGAACAGATAGTCTTTCACTCAAACATGTTTTCAGATTCATGGATTCAGTGTGTTTCTTTTTTCGAAACTCTTCTAATTGATTCCCTGTGAACATTTTCCTTTTCAAGTTCCTTAGAGGTGGAAGTTCTAATTATTCTAAGATCAAAATGTTGATTTTCCATTTCCAGTCAAAGCTTCACAGTGAATATCAGTACAGTCAAAAGAAAAAAAAGAAAGTCCACCCTCTTTCAGTTATAGCATTTTACATTTTAGTGCACAGTAATAAAATATTGTCTAACAAAAACACAACAGATTCCACCATGTTGTTATTTAGCAGCAATAACTTAAAGTAGTGGTATTCTGTATGACTTTATCAGTCTCTCACGTGGTCGTGGAGGAGTTTTGGCGCACTCTTTCATACTATGTTGCTTCAGTTCATTGAGGTTTCCAAACATTTGTTATTGCACAGCTCTCTTGAGGTCCAGCACTTCAATCAGTTTCAGGTCTGAACTTTGACTGGAGGTGTAAGTGTGTTCAAAATCAGCACCTTGATTTTTTTTTTTCAGCTGTTGTGGATCAGCTGCTGTGTTTGGGATCATTGTTCTGTTGTGTCATGACCCATTTTGCTTCAAGTTTCAGCTGTCAGACAGATGGCCTCACATTTCACCTGAAATCAACAACTACGTGGTTGAGGCTTGGATATAATTTTGTGTATTCCTTGTCCAACTCTACTAAGAAGAGTGGTCAAATATCCAGCCAGAAACATGCTGATAGGTACAGAAAGCATGTGGTTGAGATGCAACTTGCTAAGGGACATTTAAACAAATATTCCTGGGGGTGCATGCATATATTTGAGATTGTATGTATAATTTTGACTATGTGTAAATTAAAAAAATATAATAAATTTAAAATTGTCCACCCACTTTCTTTCATTGTTGAAGTTGTGTGTTGTGCAATCATTCAATCCTGTAATAAGAACAACAACAAAAAAAGACATTAAAAGCCCCAAATTATCATGACATTCAACGTTATGGGTGTCCGTAAACTTATTACAGCAACAGTATTCACTTGAAGCAGGTCTCTTTTGATAATGAGACCGTGTTTCTCAGTGAGATTACCTGTATAAGGCGACATGAACAAAAATAACTAAAATGTTGCTGTAGCCTTTATTGTTTGTATTCATAATCTAAATCAGAATAACTTTCATATGTTGCTGCTGCGGTTCTGGTTTTCTTCTGTTTTATTTTAAGGATCAGTTGCATTGAAATACTTTTATTTAAAATCTTTACTTAATTATCTTTTAATCTTTTTAATACTTATTAATATAAAAGGCAACAAAACATTTTAATCAACATAAGTGCTTCAGACCATCATATAAATGTATCAGATTCAGCCACACAGGCTGATTGTTATCTGCAGTCCCTGTCAGGCTGGTATAAAAGTTTAAAAGATTATTTAGTCTCTCCAGTATGGAGTTCTGGGCATTCCTCGCTGCACTGAACTGCAGACACCACATCGCTCAGTTTGTGTTTGGGTGTTTCGTCCTTAAGATGTAAGATGGACCAGCCTTCAGAAAATCCTTCTGAGTTTCTCAGATAGTCCAGCAACCTAATGGGTGACAATCGTTTCGCATTTGTTCTTTTCCTTGTTCTGTTCTGCGCTGTGGTTTGTAGATTTACTTGCTGACTTGACAAAAGCCCAGATAGGATATCCACATGTTTGGAGAGCTTTTTTTTTTATGTGTTTCTGTTCCTTTTCCTTTCCTTGTGTCTTTGTAGGAACATGTTTGGTCTGATGCTGTTGTGTTCTCATGACAGAAAGTTTGTGATCCAGTGGGTGGTGACAGTCAAACAACCTTTTTTATTTTATTTTACTCTGGGGTGAAAAAAGAGAAATATTCACATTCGAATTTTATATTAAATACAATGTCGGATATCTTGTACAGGATGTTCTGTAGAATTTAATTGTTAAATATTTTGACATTCTGAGCCTGAAATGAATCTGAATGGTGTCTTTTTTTCCCCATTAGAAGTGCCTTTTTAGACAAACCCACCAGGTGGCAGCAGAGTGGGTTGGTTGTTATTTTGACACCATAGAAGAAGAAGTTGACGAACGCAGCGGATCCGGTGTTAAGGTTAGCATAATGCTAGCTGTGGTGCCGGAGGACGTCTGCTTCGTGTAATATTAGTTGTATTTCTACCCTCGGCGTCTTTGTAGCGCAACAAAAGACCTAAAGACCCTAAAAATGGTCAGTATTTAAATAAATGTTTTCATGCCGTGCTTGTGATCTGGAAACGCTTCCTAACATATCTGTGCCTTTAGCATTAGCATGCTTAGCTAAGTTAACGTTTTTCCGTTTAGTTACAAACCAGACGTCTTGTGTAATCACTTTAAGGCACTTTTTTAGGTGAAAGCCACTTTTAAAAGAATAATTTTACAAAGTTAGTCAACACGCTCTGATTGTTTGTGTGAATTTACCTGATGCAAGCTAACTTTAGCGCGCAGTGCTTCTGTTTTTATATAAACAAAAGGTCTTGTTGACCAGCTCAAGAAATATTATCCTCTGTTCCTAAACTACTTACTGTTTTTTTTTTTTTTTTACAAACACTGCAAACCTACTATGTGTGTACATTAGTGGTACATGAACACTCCTGGTGTTGGGACAGTATTCACAATGAAGAAGAGACAGAAGTGTCGCTCTGGGATAACACTTGCTGTGATCATGACCCAAGTTGATCAAAGTTGTTTCTTACAGATCAGATGATTTGATTAAGTCTTCAAATTGTTTCGACAAACGAGGTTAATTGTATGTGTTGAGGTCAGTGTACCTTCACTGTCAGTGAATATCCACCACATTTTTGCTTTAAGATTATAGATTTATAGTTCGGAATATCAAGTTAATTCCACTTAAAAAGACTTTGGAATAGGTTTTCATGAAGAATTCAGAAAGGACAAAATTTCACTGAATATTATATCGTGATATAGTCAGTGTAATGTTCAGAAAAACTGTCAGGAGGTCTAAATTTGTAATAATTGATTGGGGTTTGTGTAGTTGTATATGTCAGAGGAAACGTCTCTTTTCACAGTATTGTAAGCAGCAGTGCAAAGATGGCACATCATTGTGCAGCTCAGGCACCCAGCTATGATTGTTTTCCCTCCATCATCTTTTTCCTATCTATTTCTATATTAATTACTTCATTAAGGGGGAAAAACAACTTTGTAGCTGTAGAATATAACACTGAACTGGAGGAATTAACTCAAGAGAAATTCAGAGCAGGGGTCAAAGTAGGAGCAGTCCCACTGAGTATTAATTTTGTATAACAGCAGACCAATATTGTTCCACTGTTTGGATTTTTATTTACTTTGTACTTCCCAGGAGAGCGAAATGTCCGACATCGACCCCGCACCGGGACCCGAGACCAGCAGCATGGAGGGGGAGAATGCTCCACTTTACTGCATCTGTCGTAAACCTGATATCAACTGTTTCATGATGTAAGTTTCCAACCTCTGCTGCTGTTCCAACCAGTCCCATGAGAAGTACGTGTCCTGCAGGGCTCATAAATTAGTTTTTTGTTTTTCTTTGCCAGTGGCTGTGACAACTGCAACGAGTGGTTCCACGGGCACTGCATCAGCATCACTGAGAAGATGGCCAAAGCCATCCAGGAGTGGTACTGCATGAACTGCAGAGGTGGGCAGGAAGTTCTCTTTTATTGCAGTAGTTGCTCATGTGTTCAGGTCATGTAACATAATTTTTCTTGTTTGTTTTCTTTCTTTTTTTTTGGTTGGGTGTGAGAAGAAGAAAACCCAACTTTGGAAGTAAAATATCGATCAAAGAAAAACCGTGATAAGGAAACCGAATCGGACAAAGGAGAGCTGCAGTACAGCACCCCAAGCACCCCGGACTACAGGAGTGAAAGGCGGCGCGGGTCTAAAGTAAGCTGCGAACAATTAACGGAATAATCAAAAGAATTATTCCTGCAGTGTAAACACCAAACAGTTAATTTGAAAGTTGGAGCCTGTTTTGCCTTCGTCGTTAACCGCTTACTTTTCCAGGTTAAGCGTTCGGTCCGCATGTGTGGCGAATGTGAGCCCTGCAGGAGGACTGAGGACTGCGCCCAGTGTGACTTCTGCAAGGACATGAAAAAGTTTGGAGGACCTAACAAAATCCGACAGAAGTGCCGGTTCAGGCAGTGTGTGGTTCGAGCCAGGGTAAGTCACTTTGTCTTGATCGTCTTGTACGTTTCACTGCGTTTGTAGCATCTCGTAAGGCATCGGCCCATCAACCTTTTTAGCTCCATGGACTGGTTCATTATCAGACAGTATTTTCACGGACTGGCCTTTGAAGGTGTGGCCGATAAATACAACAAAAAAAAAATTATACGACCGGCATGAAAACGGGGGTATTTTTTAACACATAATAAACGTAAATCCAACGTGTACTCACAGTTTTGTTAGCTGCATCCTGGTATTGCCTTATCAACATGAATGACACCAGATCCTCCGGCTAACATTCTCTGGTCAATATGGCGATGTTTAAACATGCCCTTTAAAATAAGAAACACCACAAATATAAAGTGTACAAAGAATACAACTCGCCAAAACGCTGAATCTGTGGGAGCCCTGTGCCTGTTTCTCAGTAACAAGACGGTCCCATCTAGGGCTTCCAGAGACGTTTGTTTTTTACTCATTTTTCTGCTTGTGGGTTTGTTTTTAGCAGTAACGTATCACGTGACCAAGATAAGCATTTTTACACGCATCAAAAGTGAGTCATAGACGAATCCGGTCAGTTTTTCAAAATAAATGTCATTCAGACTCCGAAAAAAAAAAAAAAAAACGGAAATACTGTATGTTAATTATTCTTTCTGTGCGGCCCGGTACCAAATGACCCACAGACCGGTACCGGTCCAGGGACCTCTGTCGTAAGGTACCAGTTCAGAATTCCAAAAAATAAAAATAAGACAAAAAGAGACAAAACTAAGATCCTGTCTCTGGTGTATCTGCACTTTGCCGTGGCAGCTGCAGAAAATGATAACCGGTTATACGAATTTGTTTTTGAACAGAAAATGCTGCGAGTGAAGGAAGAGGAGATTCTTCTGCGTGAAAGGAGGAACAACTCCCACCACAGACGGAGGCGATACTCGGAGGACTACGACAGCGAGGTGGACCTCTACCAGCAGTACAAGGCGGCAGGGCTCAACATCAACATGGTAGGCTGACGCAGCAGTAAATCTGGTAAACCTGCATGCTTTCAGTCGAACGTTTGTCCAGGAAGTCACACGCAACGCTGGTCTTTTCTCACACAGCTGTGGGAGAGCGATGACGACGACGAGCCGGCTTTCAGCCCCGTCATGCGTAAGAAAGCTATAAAGGTCAAGCACGTCAAGAGACGGGAAAAGAAGTTTGACAAAAAAGTTAGTCATTTCTTCAAAGAAAAAAACTCATTTTATTTTTAAAGTGTTAATTAGTAACATCCTGTCTGATAACTGTCTTCTTCGGGATTTAGAAAGAGTCTCGCCGCCATAAGCAGAAACAGAAGCACAAAGACAGAAACAGACACAGTGAGAGGGGGGATTTTCGGGACAGTGGGGGACAGCGTCAGTGTCTCGGGCCGAACTGTGTGAACGCAGCAAGGCTCAACTCCAAGTACTGCTCTGAGGACTGCGGCATGAAATTGGCAGCCAAGTAAGAGCTCTCAGCCTTTGCGTGTAGCGTTTATTTACAGCTCGGAAGGTTTTCACAGCTCCGCCTTTCTGCCTTCCGGTCAACAGCCGCATCTACGAGATCCTCCCGCAGCGCATCCAGCAGTGGCAGCAGAGCCCGTGCATCGCTGAGGAGCACGGTAAGAAGCACCTGGAGCGCATCCGCCGGGAGCAGCAGAGCGCCCGGCTCCGCCTCACCGAGATGGAGCGACGCTTCCACGAGCTGGAGGGCATCATCGCCAAGGCCAAGCAGCAGGCGGTTCAGCAGGACGAGGAGGTGCGGCGCCCCCACACACACACACACACACACATTCGCCGCACATTCCCGCTTGCAGAGCAGTAACGATGACGCTGCTTTTTGAATCACAGGTGAACGAAGGAGACAGCGAGGACACCGATCTGCAGGTTTTCTGCGTGTCCTGTGGTCATCCTATCAATCCCAAGGTGGCTCTGAGACACATGGAGAGATGCTACGCCAAGGTGAACACTTCTTCAATTTGTCCTTTTTTAAAATCTATAATACAGATACAAGTAAGAACTCTTAGTCTATCTAAAATGCTTAATTTTTTAATGATTATATTAACAGTATGAGAGTCAAACATCCTTTGGTTCCATGTATCCAACAAGAATAGAGGGGTAAGAAAATCACATAGCTCCTATTTAAAAAAAATGAAACAAACTGGTTTAGTTTAGTAGTTTGGTGCTTTATTACATTTTTCTTCCTGCAGTGCAACAAGACTCTTCTGCGACGTGTACAACCCCCAAAGCAAAACATATTGCAAGAGGCTTCAGGTTCTGTGTCCGGAACATTCCAGAGATCCGAAGGTTGGTGGTGCAAACCTCCGGCAGCGTCTCTCTTGCCTCCATGTCACGTTTCAGTTTCTAAGCGTCGCTCCCGTTTGGTGCCCAGGTCCCAGTGGACGAGGTGTGCGGCTGTCCCCTAGTGAAGAACGTCTTTGAGCTGACGGGAGACTATTGCCGGGTTTCCAAGCGGAAGTGCAACAAACATTACAACTGGGAGAAGCTTCGGAGAGCCGAGGTGGACTTGGAGCGGGTCAGAGTGGTGAGTCGGACCTAAAGACCGCTGCTTTTCTTTAGTTTAAAAAAAAAAGTCTCCAGCTCATGAAATGTTTCTGAAGTAATTCTTTGAAAGCACATTTGTTGAACTCGCTCTAAAGTTTGCATCAGGTCCTAAAGGGTCATCAGCAGTCTGTCTTTATCACCCATAAAGATTTCTTTTCTGATGCTAAATAACACTAACCGTACAATAATTTATTTTATTTAATTTTTTTGTCACACAGTGGTACAAGCTGGACGAGCTTTTTGAGCAAGAACGTAACGTCAGGACTGCTATGACCAACAGAGCCGGTCTGCTCGCTCTGATGTTGCACCAAACCATTCAGCACGACCCTTTGACGACTGATCTCCGTGGCAACAAGGATAGGTAGTCGGGCTGGTCCGCCGCTGCGTTTGGAGCCGCAGAGCAGTGTACATAACGTGACGTTTTAATAACAAGGATGAAAACCTTTAGATTGAAAAGTACTTCTTTGATAAAAAGGAATTTTCTTTTTAAAGTTTGTGTATGATAATATATATTTTTTTCCTAATAGCTGTAAACGAACAACTGCCTTGTTTTTTATTTTTATTGAATGAGCATTCTGATTAAACACCTTCAACTCGCTACAGAACACCTGTGTGTCGGTGATGTGTAATTTACCCCATGTTTTTCCACTTCCACTGACTGTAAGTACATTTAAATCAGGTCTCCTGTAAAAACAGACGTTCCCTCATATACTGGTTAGCCTGCTTTTGCTTTTCCATCAATTACTTGGCACATAAGTTATTCAAAATGTAAATGATTTAATCCTGACTGTGACATTTAGATTTAAAACGAGAAAAAGATGATGACAGATTTTAGTCTTTTACCCTGATGTTAAAAAACAGTCAAAAATAGTAAATGTAAAAGAAACAAACACTACCAGGTTTAACATTCTTATAGTCTACAATGAAATTTGTTTTAAAAAGATGCATTTAAGCAGAACCTGTACTCCAATGTTCGTTTGACATTTTTTAACATGCATTTAAATCCCCAGTTAATATTATAAATAAGACATTGTAAAGCATAGGGTTTTTGTGATTGACTGATATAACAATAATTATCTTAATGTGTATAATTAATAAGTATTTATAGTGGTGTTCATTGAACCTTTAATTGTAAATAATTTCCAATAAAGATGTTTAGAGTTGCAGTCATTTAAAAATGCATTTTAATGACAGATTAAAACTTTGTTTTTTTATTCCTACATTTAATCCTGTATAGTGATGGAAAAGAAATTAATTTTCCCCACCATTTCAATTTTTTAAATATGTATTTTTCTTTTGCAAATTAGCTCATTTTAAGCCAAATAAGATAATTTAAAAATTTGCATTTAAACAGCACACAATAATAATTCAAATTTAACCCTCAGAATTCTTGTTTATCAGACCTGTTGCTTACAAACAAACAGGAGAAACATAAACGGAAGTAGAAGTACGTACATAGACGTGGATGGAATATGGTTGCTAGTTTTAAATCTAAGCAGTGACCTGATCTAACACCGTGGAAAATTGAACGTTGAAAGCACAGGACCGTGAACGCAACTCAAAGACCATCTAGCCGGGACAAGATGAATCCCCCCCCCCCC
>NC_051433.1:23185271-23197729 GCF_001649575.2 Kryptolebias marmoratus
CCCACACACACACACATACACACCTTCATAGCTGCTGATCTTAGAAGCTTTCTTTTAAACTGTAAAGGAAATGTGTTTTAAGATTGCAGAAAACAGCATAAGTAGCTTCACTTTGGTCACAGGGCCTGTTGATCTTTGTTCTAGTTTGTAATAACAACTTATTAGTCACAGAGCCTGGCTTCCCATCACAAAAATGTGTCCATCCATTCTAACTTGTTAGTTACAAACTGAACCCTGTCACACCTGCTCTGTTCAAGGACACACACACACGTCCTGTCTTTTTCCATTTTGTTTAGCCATTGCTTTGAAACCAAAATGTGATGCAAAGTGAACTTCTTTGAGCTGACTGTCAACACGCAATGTTTTGTTCTGTTCGCTCTGCAAAAAGATAATAAAACTATAAAAGACAGACCCTGATCAATGGAAATTGATTGTTGTTTAGGTAAATATTTTGTGACTTAACAAAAAAAATTAAGGAAAAAATGATTTCAGGATTATGGAGCTTCACGGAAATCTTTTTAAAGTCCCCGGATTTAATTTGAAATGTTTTCAAAAGTAGTTGCCGTGAACGTTCAGCTACATTTACATCGCTTCTCTTCACATTCATCCGCATGCAAGCAAAGGGGATTGTGTCAAGGCGGTAATTATCTTGAGCGCTCAGGCTTCTTCGTTCCCGAAGCGTTTCCGTCGGTGGATGCATGGTAGAGGTCCAGCGTATCCCTGCTTCGTAAAGTGAAAGGGAGCTTCTGATGAGAAGACAGGGAGACAAAGATCGGAGAAATAGAAACCAAACGGGTATGTCCGTGTGTTTCCTGTAGAGCCACTTGGCTAAAAAGTCTGTAACGCAGTGTCAACAAAGCAGCTGTTCTCAGCTCAGTCATGATCTTTACGTTTCAGTGCAGAAATCCATCACAGAAAAGGTGCTAAAGCTAACGGCGGCTAACGTCATTCCTGCTACAAGTAAACGCTTCATGCTCATTTTCACCGGTGTTATGCTGCGTGTCTCTAATTTAAAGGTTTTCAACTTATTTGCCTCGGTAACCAAGAGTCGGAGTCTTTTCCCCGAGCTTTATTTAAGGCTTACCGGTGTCGCTAACGTTGCTTTCTGTGGCTAACAATGGCTAACATTCCTATGCTGGCTAATGAACCGCTGACAAACTATAGCTATATGTTTAATTTCACTGTCTCCCAAGCTATAAGGTCAGCCTAAATGCACACGGGCACTAGCCACACTTCATCTTGCTTAATAAGGACCTTCCTCTTTTCTTTCAGGTTTTGTCATAAGACCAGAACAGCTGCCAGTCCTGACGATTCAAACAACCCCCCCAAGACCCCAAGAGGCCGGGATCAATCTTTTCAACCAACACCCCCCACTCTAAATGGGATGTATGCTCAGCTGTAGAGAGTATCCTATCTCGCCGCGGGGACACGAGGAAGCCCTGGTCCACTTGTGGGACTAAACTGGTGCTTAAATGAACAAGGAAGGAGCTGAGAATCGACTCCCCCCTGGCAACGAGCCAGTGGAGGAGGACGACGTGGGACTGAACGCCGAGGAGAGCCCCGAACCGGAAGAGGGGGCAGAGGAGACCCCAGGACCCTTCGACGACCCGAAGGAGACGGCCAGCTTAAGTCCAAACCCTGCGGAAGACACCCCCACAGAGACGGAGGACAAAGATGACGTTAAGGCGGCTGCTGGCGAACCTATGATGGACTGGTTCGAGCCACTTGAAGACGACGACGACCCGGACGATGAAAGCCTGGCAGGAGAAACCGAGAGTGTTGCAGGCAGCGAGAGAGCTGTGAAAAAGTTATTCATGTAGGTTGAGCCTGCCCCCCCGTCCCCTTTGACGGTGCTTCTGCAGAACGGGAACTTGATTCTGTCGTCTTAAACACGATCTTCGAACTGGATTGTGAATATTTATGCCCAGGTTCAAAGCTCTGGAGTAGGACTGGTTGCAACTGAGCACCTTCGAAGAGCCTAATCCAGTTTTCTGACTGGCCTCAACTTATTTTAAGATACAGTCCTAAACAAAGTCCACCCTCTATCAGTTTGGAGGGGTTTATGTGTCAGGGCATAACAGAAATGCTCTGGTTTTTTTTTCATTATTCAAATCTAACCTTGAGTGTAGAAAAACACGCAGCGGATTCCATCGTGTCCTTATTTGTTTAGCAAAAACAAAGTGAAAATGGAAAAGTTGTGTGTGATGAAACTAAGTCCACTTTTGCTGCTTCCTTAAGACTTAAGAGAGAAAGTATCAGCCAGGGGCTGCTGATCAAATGTATCGATTAACTGATCATCATCAGCGTGAGCGCCTCTATAAAACCAGCAGTTTTGGCTTTTTGTTCTCTGGAGCGTACAGGTGTGTGTTAACACAATGACAAGGCGGAAAGGCATCAGCAAAGACCTGAGAGAAGCAGCTGTTGCTGCCCATCAATCTGGGAAGGGTTAAAGGTCATTTCCAAACTATTTGGAGTCCACCATTCCACAGTAATGGATATTGTTCAGAAGTGGGAAACATTTCAGACAGCTTCCAGTCTTCCTAGGAGTGGAATTCACCCCAAGGTCAGACTGTGCAGTGCTCAGAGAAAGTACCAAAAACTAAAGAGCTCCATCCCAGACTCTCCAGGCCTCAGTCAGCAGGTTAAAGGTCAGGATTCACGACAGGACAGTTAGAAGAAGTAAGACTGTTCTCTTTAATACGAACATGGCAGCACGACTTTAGTTTGCAAAGCTGCATCTGAATGAACCTCAGGATCGTCCGAGCCTGCTGCTTTCCTGAGTGTCCTCTGACCTGGCCCTCAGTGATGTATGGTGGAGGGTGTGATGGGATTAGTGTTGAGAAAAGATGGGGAGATGGTTCAAGTGAGAGTGAGCGGTGCATAGGTTTAGTCATTCAGTTTGTTCGCCTTCTCCACTGTGCCCCCCTACGTCTCTGGTCTTTCTACTGTGGCCTGAGATGTGTTTTCACACCTTCCCGGACATCCCTCGTATTATTCTCCTTTAGTTTCTGCTCCACCTTTCTCCCGTAGCTGTTCTTTGCTTCCCTCACCCAGCTTTTCACCTCCCGCCGTGCTGCCCTCACGCCTCCTCGTCTCTCTTCCTGAAGGCAGCCTTCTTCCTGTTGAGGAGAGCCGTGACGTCACGTGTTACCCATGGTTTGTTGTTAGGGTAACAGCGTACTTTCTCAGCAGGGTAGACCACTGTCTGCGGAGAAAAATTATCCTTCAGACAATTTGTCATCCCCTCTATGTCCTGGATCATCCACTTGTTCCTGACAGTCTTACAGAGCACTTTTTATTTCAGGGAACCACCACCGGATGGAGTAGGTTGTATTTAGACTTCCTTAAAGGGGGGAGAGGTGGGACACTATGAGTAACAGCAGTTTGGAATAACCTAAACACCTCATACCAGCTGTGAAGCACAGTGGTGGAGGGCTGATGGTTTAAGCTTGTTGTGCAGGCATCTTGAGTCATGGGCTTTTAGCATTAACACACACCTGTGTGCTTCACGCCAACAAACTGCCAAAACTCTCCTCTTCCCCTCGAATCACATGTGAGCAGTAAGGGTGGACTTAGTTTTTCCACACAGCCGTTCCGTTTAGCTGTTGTTTTATAAATCATGATAATTGATAAAGACCAGAACAATTTTTGTTCCAGTGACTATATGCAGACAGATTTGGATGATTGGAAAATGTTTGTTTATTTCTTTTTTTTTTGTTTAGCTTTCAAGGGTATCGCCGTAGGCGGTCACATCGGGACGAAGGATGGGATGACTGGCCGGTGCTCGGACAAGGTTGGAAACGAAAAGAGGTTGTTCGACGCTCAGGCTCAAGCATCGGCCAGAAAGACGTGTATTACCTTGGGTAAAAACATTATAAAAATAAATGAATATATAAAAATAAATTTAAAAAAAAAACATTGCAAGCTGTGGGTGCCATAACTGAAATCTGCAAAGTTGTGAATGGCGTTTGCTAATGATTGTAATCCGTTTTTATCAGGAAATAACAATACAGCCATTTTTTTTTTTTTTTTTTTAATTAAAAACATTTATTCATAATTAACATTAATAGAACTAATTGCAAATATATTTTTCGTGGTTGTTTTTCTTCTCCTTCACAGTCCTCGGGGCGAACGAGTGAGGAGCAGGGTGGAGCTGGCCACGGTTCTCCAGGGACAACTTGACTTGACCAACTTCGAATACAAGTCGGGGAAGTTTTACGAAGGAGAAGCTCCACCCATAAGAATTCGAAATAGAATAAAGGTATCATCCACTTTACATCCAGAGCTCCAGACTAATTGTTGCACTAGAACACCTAACATTTTTCTTTTTTTTTTTTTTAGTTGGGTGCCACAAAATGTTGGTAGTTTAGGTAATTTAGGCACACCCACATTTTCCCCAGCTGTTCTGTCACAATATCACACATTTTTGTCATTTTCTGTCCAGATTGACAGCCATTTAAATGATTGTAAACAGGATAAAAGCTGAAGGTAAATGTTCACCTCCATTGGAGTTGTAGCACAATAATAAATGTGCTAAAAAATAGAATTATTTCATAAAAGAACATACAAAGTGGTGATGTTTAAAATGTTTGACAAACATAGATTTGACAAAAATGACACAAGTGTTGGAAACTAGACTGCTAGAATGGCATTCAAAAAGATTTTTCTTTTATTTCATCCAAAGGTTTACATTAAATATTGTGACACTTTAATGAAACACAGTTGGAATCACTATAAATAAAAAGGAAGTATTTTTATACAGATTTTTATATACATACAGGGATTATTATTGTAATTTTGTATCATCTCAGTGCAAAGAGGGCTTCAAAATAGTTCTATTGTGCCCTTTTTGTCCTTTTATGGCACCCATAGAGCACTAATAGCTTGTATGTATGCAGCTAAATTTTAGCTGAGTGTTGGCTGGCTTTAGCTGTGGGTTTCCAAGCGTTAGCTCGCTGACCACCGTCTGTTTCCAAACTACAGACATTTTGGGCTTTTTGTGCACAGCTGGCTGTAGGGCTTTTCTTCAGTGCTTGGCCAGGGTTGGACGTTTTACCTGGAGAGGGGGAGGCAAACAGATTCACTGTTGGTGTAAGCTCACGACTGGGGCAGGGGATATATATACACAGTACAGCATTTCTAATGACAAAATAAACGATCAGTCTTTCTTTTCATCTTGTTGAAAGAACAGCGTTCTCTAAATTTGCACAAGAGAGTTTAAAGCTCTGATAAAGTCTTCTGTAACTGCTGATTCTGACATTAATTGGAAGTTTTGGCTCCTAACTTTGTAATGTGTGCCATCTTGACCGAGTCTTAGTTAATCTCAAGGGACTTTTTTTGTTAAATAAAGGCTAAGTGAATAAAAGGTTAGGCTCTGACCTATTGTCCAACCTCGGCTCCAGGAGGAGCAGGAGGAGGAGCAGTAAACCAGATCTTCACCGTTGCTGGGTTGCTAAGGGGGTCATGGGAGTTTGACCCTCCAGTCTACATGTGTTTTGTAGATCTGGAGAAGGCTTATGACTGTGTTCCCCGAGGCATTCTGTGGGGGGTGCCGGGGTTGCTTTTGAGGACTATCTGGTCCCTGTAGAACCAAAGCAGGAGCACGTTTTCGGTGCATGTTGGACTCCGCCAGGGCTGTCCCTTGTTCTTTAACCTGTTTGTGGTGTTCATGGACAGGATCTCAAGGCTGCTACTCCTTCCCATTGAAAGGAGTTAGTTGAGGAGGTTCGGGCATCTGATTAGGATGCCTCCGTTTGGAGCACAGGTGTCAAACTCCATTCCTCGGGGGCTGCTCTCCTGCATGTTTCAGATGTGCTCTTGCTTTAAAATACCTGCTTTAAATGGACGACTTGTTGCCATGCTCCTGGAGAACCTGATGATTTGGTGAGGAGGTGATTAAACCATTTGAATCAGGTGTGTTGGAGCAGAAAAACCTAAAACTTCCAGAACAGCGGCCCTCAAAGCCTGGAGTTTGACACTCCTGCTTTGGAGGTTTTTCGGGCATGTCCCACTGGGAAGAGACCTCGGGGCAGACCCAGAACTCGCTGGAGGGATTGTGTATCCTCTCTGGCCTGCAAACGCTTTTGGGATCCCCCAGGTGGAGCTGGAGAGTGTCGTTGGGGAGAGAGAGGTTCGGGTTTCTCTCCTGGACATGTTGCTTCCGCAGCCCGACCACAGATAAGCAGCAGAAGATGGATGGATGCGTGGATGAAGAAAAAAAAAAAACTCTAGCATGGGTTTTGCTCATCGGACCAGGTTGAATCACAATAAGATGCAGTTTCAAACACGTTTCTGTCTAGATGATCAGAGGTGAAGAGTCATCCCTTCTCTGTCTTTAATTGGCTCTTGTTTAATTTTATTTCATGAGCACGAGCAGAAAAAAAGCACTGATAAAATTCAGAGGAAAAAGACGAGAAATGTTAGATGCAGCAGTGCAGCTCAGTGAAAAATATTACCTGCGCTCGAGATCTTTAGTCACACGTGCAACCGAACTGTGTACCCTCTGGAGCTCTGTTACCATTCTCAACATGAAGTGTTTCAGGTTCTCTCTGACACCAACGTTGTCCCTCTCAACCCGTAGAAAAGGTACCGGGAGCGTTCCTCCTCCGAGTCCAGTTGGATGGAGAGAGGAGACGGGGCAGAGACTCCCGACTCCTTCCACAGGCTCACCCCAAACCTCGGGCCCAGAAATCTTCCTCACAACCAAACGACTGCTTACATGAACAACTCAATAGGAACAAATCGACACATCTTTAATTCCGAAGAGCCATTGACAGAGGAAAAAATCCGGCTACCTCCCCCGTCGTCGTCTCGGCTGCTTCCTCTGCCTTCAATAAAGGGGGAATTTGGGTCAGAAGACAGCATTCTGTAAGCCCACTATCACTTCAGTTTACCTGTTATTTAACATTACGTCTAAAAATGAACCTTCAATACCTTGGCTCATTGTGAGTTGTTGAGTACCTGTGTGTCTCTGCAGGGATTGTGCCAAATGTGGCAGTTCTTTCACAGGTACATGGTACGACAAACAAAGAAAGAAGCCCTGCTGTCCTGCCTGCTGGGGTAGGAGTGCAGAGTTCTGACATTTAAGCAAACTGCATTTAAGATACAAAATATATAAAAAAAAATGAAGCATTTTGAAATATTACCTTTTCAGCTCACTATTATTTGTTTTTATCTCAGCACTGTCAAAGGCAAAAGTGCATCCGATGATCCGTTTCAGAAAGGTAAATCAATGTTTGTCAACAAGCTTTAACTTGCTGCGTTTGTCTGACGGAGCCCATGCAAAACATTCAGCATGCTCTCAGATTTAGTGCATATTTGTCTGATTTTAAGGCTCTTGGAAAGCTGTCTGACTGCATATTAAAATACGATAAGCTCACAGGGAGTATGGCGTAAATGAACAATGTTTGTTTTGTTTTTGTTTGTTTCTGGACCTGGCAGTGGATTCCTTGTGGTCAGTGTGTGGGGTGTCACAACACCTTCAACTGTGGGCAGTGTGCCAACTGCAAACACGGGCTGCAGAGCCCCGAAGCCAAGAAACGCCTGTGCCGGAAACGCAGATGCATATGTCCCATTCGCAAGGTGAGCTGACGGCCACTCACTGCTTTGTTTGTGAATGTGTGCCGTTATTATGATTACCTTTTCACGTCAGGAGCTCCTCTTCCTCTGCTTTGCTCCATCAGAACCCTGAAAGCAGGTTTCGGAATCAGATGCCTTATGATGATGGTCCTGAAACGTACGATGACAACTCAAACTTCCAGGTAAGGAACTCAGCGGCTCCAAATGTTTGACTTTAATTCCCCCTCCCCGTTTGCTTTCTAACCCTTTCTTATCATTTTACAGACTGAATTTACAGACTCCCAGGTAACAGCTTTGTTACGTTGGCACGTTTGGTAAAGGCAGCGCTGCTTTTATGACTTTAAAATGACTTTTTCTCCACACAGCACCCAAGTTTTAAAAGCAGCGACACAGAGAACTTCTCCGTCAACGTGGACCTTAACGCAGACCTCAACGTGGACTTTGACGAGGACGAGATGTCAACCGACGACGACGACGATGTGAGTTCGATTTTTAAATTCCTCCCGCTGTGTCGCTGATGGGGAGATGTGTTGTTCTGTAATCTCACCAAGTTAACCCCTTCAGTTCTGAACAGTGGTGAGAGTCGGCCATCTGTGGTAGATTTTACACTAAGCCTGTTTCAGAGACAGTCATTAAGTACACCTTTTTATTCTTCGGGTTTTATATATCAGGACCTAATCCTCTTTAATAATGCGAGGGACTGATGAGGGCACAGAGAAAACAGGGAATTGGGGGTATTTTACACACTTTTGTTACATTTTTGGCTTGACTTTTGTCAAAAAGCGGCAACAAAAAAAGAATGTCATGAACTCTGTTTCATCTCAGATTGTGTTTATCTAATTTTAAGAACTGATGATGACTAGAAAGTGTTTTTTTTCTTTCTCGAAATGTAATACTTCACAACCGAACGAGGGTATTCAAATTGTTTTATTATCATTGAAAATACAAGATGCATACAACAACATTTGACTTATTTTGAAGATGATTTAATAATCTGCAGTGGAAAAAAAAGTCAGATTATATCAATTTCATATTCTACCCTTTCTGGTTATTGGGTGGGAATCTTTAGGCATCTTTTGGGCTGCAATGAGTTTTATTTTAATGCTTCCAAACTCACATATCCTGAGCATCGAGTCTGTCAGACCTAAAAGAAACTAAATGTTTTGCTCTACACTACATTATAAGAGTTTCCATTCAGACAAGATTTTGAGAACTACATGAATAACTAAAGGAGTTTAAATGTCGAGCACAGCGACATCAGATTCTGTAGTAATCTACACTTTCTCCAGTGTTTCCACCACTTTGGTTTTTCTCCCCTTGTAGAGTTTGGGGATGGCTGTTTTTAATATCCTTAACTTCAGACGTTTGTGGCTCCAAAGGGTGCAACAGAAGGGTGTGTCTCACCGGGGGATGTGTCTGTTCGAGAGGAATTTGCGACACAGAATTGCAAGGAAACGGGGATAAAATTTTAGCTGCCGTCGCACTGAAACCTTGGTGTTTGTGACCAAGTGAGCAGCGAGTCGTGCGGCCAGTTTTTAAAATACCAGCCTATTTTTATGTTCACAACTTGGAAAAACCTGTATTCTAAGCGTGCGGCTCTTGTGAACATAATTTTTCCTTGAAGTGCTTCCAAACACCGACTTTCAGTGCAGGAGGTGCCGCTTGTCTCGCATCTCTGTCGTGTGCACAGTTATAAACATCTGGCCGCTGCACTTCAGAGGGCCGCCTTCTGACTTTCTCAACAAGATGTTATTACCATTAAGTAACAATCAATTTGTGACATTTATAAATCAATTCAAATCATTCATGTCTGCAACACGATGCATCAAAGAAAAATAGATAATAGCCCCCACCTCTGCTGGTGATTCTCAATTACAGTTTGTTGTAACAAACATACATAGATAAGGAGCTTGATCCTATTGTTTCGCAGATGCTGGTGCTGCCTAATATACGCGCACAATCATTACAACAATAAGAGGAATTGCTAATTTTGCATAAAGTTCAGCGACACCGTTCCCTTTAAAGTGTCCCTGAAGCTTCTAGACAGCAGCATGACTCTATGTAACACTTTGCAAGAGATGAAATGCTCATATTGACATCATTTTGTGGATTTTGTTTCACCTGCAGTTGAAAAAGGACTTTTTAGAAATGCCGTTTATATTAACTTCATATTATGTTTTATGAAGCTACAGCACATCGGAACTTACCTGAATACCTGCTTTGTTACAAACAGATGAGGCTGCATTTTAGTTGGTAAAAAAAGGCCAAAAACGAATGAAGGTTTCCTATGAAATTTTGTTCTGTTTCTCTTGGGCAGCATATCGTTTTGACATTTCTTGTAGAGCTCAGGTTGTCCCTTATTTTTATTTTTTTTTAAATTTTTTTTTTTTGTGTTTCCCCCTTTCTTGCAGCCTGCGGACACATTGTCACCTTAAATCTCTTCCTCTGATAAAATATTGTAATCGTTGCCTATCTGAACACTCAGCTACACTCTATCTTCTTATCTCTGCCCTGTCCTTCTTGTATTCAGTGGCATAAGAAGCGGAAGCGGCGTTCCTGCGGAGAATGTAAAGCCTGTCTGTGCAGGAAAGATTGCGGCACGTGTGATTTCTGTGTAGACAAACCCAAATTCGGAGGCAGCAACAAAAAGAGGCAGAAGTGTCGTTTACGGCAGTGTCAGAGACAGGCGATGGTAAGAGTCTAGTTAAACAACACCATATTTTGCCCTTTTTTTTGCCCTACTATTTTCAAGTTATGGTTATAAGCATTCTTGTGCTTGTGTTTGCCAGAGACATTTGCTGCCCTTCCAGATGGGAGGGTATGAGTATGGGCCAGATGGCACATTACCGGGCAGGCCCAAACCTCACTACACATACAGTCGGAAGTCTAGTTTCAAGAGAAACAGAGGCCCACAGACAGGTTTGGATTTGAGCGACAATGAAGACGATGACATAAATTTACAACCAGTGAGTGTCCAAAGACTTTAGCCAAGAACTTTGTTGTTTCTTTTAACATAATGCTTGTTTTTCGTAATATTCAGGGAGGATATGTATTTTCTGCTTGCTCTGCTCATGTCTTGCTGTCGTAGTTGAACTGGAGTGCTGAGCATTTAATAGGGACCAAACACTCTTATGAAATGAATGTCAGAAACCACCAGTCACCTGTGCAGGTTTGCAAACAGACTTTTACATCAGCATTTCTCACACAGCGTTTCCCCTAGCATTATCCGAGGGGGGCACTCCCCTCCATGCAGGTCACGGCATGTAATAAATTAATAAATGACTGTACATGCTTACATGTGGGGGAGACTCCAAAGCTGATATATCACCCACCCACTGCGCCCCCAACCCTTTGGGCTTTTGAAGTTTGGACAGTGTGGTTGGGTGATAAGCTAAAAGGTTTTCTCATCGGCCATCATCAGTCTTACTACCGGCGATTGGCAATATATTTCTGCATGTGACTGTAAGCTGCTTTTTTAAGGAGGGGGAGGGGGGGGGGGGTAGACCAAGCAATCTTCGTTCTCCGTACAACTGTGGAAGCCAGCTGTTTGTGACCAAAAAGAAAATAAAGTCACTGATTACTTTGACTTTAAAACAAGGCGTTGCTCAATGTTTTAGACAAGAAATAAAGCAGATCTGAGCACCAAGTGTGGCTACAGACCTTATTGACCTCACTGTCCCAACAGGCGATACTTTTGAAAACTGGAACCTGCAGGAAAAATACCTTTTTAAGCAACTTATTTTCCTAAAAAGCTGCAGTACACTGAGGAGCTAGAGCACACGGAGGAGGAAAAGTGTCATCGCAATTATTGTTAGTTTAGTTAGAAACCGTAACCAGCCATGGCTTCAATATTTTAGACAAAACCTTAATACAAAAGTAACAATGAAAAAGCACTGGTCGAGTAAATGGGGGTTAAACCCATAAAACCTCTACCTGTGGTGCATCGTGACACTCGGCGTGAAATCAGAGATGAGAGTACCACAGGACGTTATCAGGAACTGTTATCAGCTTTTACTGACAACAGTAATATAATTAAAACGAGTATATTTAGATAGTATGTTTATTTGTCAGTCTGTGTTTAACAGCTGATAGTTGTTTGTGTAACAGCCGCCATGACGTGTCACAGTGATATTTAACTTGTGAGGACAAACTCAGCGCCACACTGAAGCTTCAATCTATCTGGTTCTTACAATAACTGTGGGCTGTTTAATTACATCCGGGTGATGTCTGTCAAAGGTCTTAAAAACTGGGTGATCTAAAAGTGCCTCTGAATGACAGGGCAAAGCTGTGTTTTATTTTTTAAACATTGTTCATATATTCTTTTCTGTTTCTCTTACGTTTTATGGTTTGGTTGGTCTTTAAATGATACCAGAGTCCATATTTTACATTTAGAGGCATTAAGTAGTTGTTTAAATCAACAAAGGAGTGATGATTGTTCTTCTTTTCTTTTATTATTTCTTGATCCTTTAGGCAGCTGTCTACTGACTGGTGTGACTTTTCTTAAAACAAACATTTCTCTTAAAATCATTTCTAACTGCAGCTGGCATAAAACAATTGCCAGATCTTCTATGTGAGTTTGCTCGCTGTGGAAACTCTTGCAGAAGAGAGCAGCCGAAGAAAAATAAATAAATAAGATTACATTTTCTCAAAAATTGTTGTGGATAAAATAAACATAGCATGTGGATCTTTGCTGAGCCATAAAGCAACAGTGGTGTCCTACAGCCACTCAGCTGCTTACAGGTTAGAGACAGACTGTGGACTGGACCAACACCTGACTGGTTAGAGACAGACTGGACCAACACCTGACAGGTTAGAGACAGACTGGACCAACACCTGACAGGTTAGAGACAGACTGGACCAACACCTGACAGGTTAGAGAC
>NC_051433.1:23199879-23204485 GCF_001649575.2 Kryptolebias marmoratus
TGGACCAACACCTGACAGGTTAGAGACAGACTGGACCAACACCTGACAGGTTAGAGACAGACTGTGGACTGGACCAACACCTGACAGGTTAGAGACAGACTGTGGACTGGACCAACACCTGACAGAAACTGAGACGTTGCTGCTGAAAGTAAATGAGGTGGACTGCACATGCTCAGGGTGTATTGGAACATGTTTGAGTTTGAATTTAAATTCTGCAGTCAGGTACAGGAAAAAACTCTTCCAAGGGAAACTTAAATAATCTAAAATAAAGCGGAAAATATTGTCCACAAAAAAATCTGTTGTCTGATGGACTCTCCAATAGCTGTTATATTCGTCCAATCGCCCAATTCCAATTGACAGCTGACCTTTAAACTGCCATTAAATTAAAAACCAAGTAGAATACTCAAATATCTGTCTGGAAAATCTGGCCTGAAGTCAGGAGCAGATCTAGAAAAAATATTCCTGGGGTGGCAAGAAGGGCAGGAAATTTTGATGGGTGGCAACTCAGTCTTCTCTACCAACACCTCACACATGCACACACACATGAAACTGATAGCAGCTGGGAAAAACAAATGGCTCTTAATAACAGTAAAACATGAACTCTAATTCTCTGTGTTGTTGATTTTCCCCCTCTCCCCTTACACCCCCCCCCCCCCAAAAAAAAAAAAAAAAAAAGGCCAGAAGCTTTGGGGAAACGCTGTCATGTGTGAATCTCATGTCGAAGCCAGTCAGAAAGTCAACTGAATTTGTCTTTCTGCAGTTGAATCACTCTTACGGGGCGCAGAATGGGCTGCCGGATCGAGTTCCTCACATCGGCAACCATAACTACTCTCAACCAGTGAGTTTACCTTCTTCCACCCTATCGAACAGAAATGTGTTGTAATCTGCTCCAGTCCTAACACCGTCCGAAATAGAAGGAGAAACATGTCATTTTTCTGTTTGTGCATGGAAAGGTAGAATACAGAGAAGCCTTTTTCCCTGTAATACACACTAGCTTAGTTTAAAAGTGTTGTATAAATGTAAATCATTTACCACTTACTGCATAAATTATATTTTCAGCTCAACTCTTAAAGCATACAGATCATTTTGTTTTCGTCTAAATGTGAATGTAGTTTTACAAAATAAACATTTTGTTTTGAAGGGATCTTGAACCATGTGATAAACTTGTTAGAAAATCAGGTGGGAGGTTTGCTCCCTCCCAAAAGTGTTGTTCCATGCTCTCTTCGTTTTGGGTACTGTTATGTACCACCAAACAAGCATTTTATTGTTAATATTTGCACTTAATCAGAGGAAATCTCTTGGAAAATCAAAATTTAGTCTAGGAAAGCATGTATATTTAAATTATACTGGGTAAAGTTTCGGAGCCTTTTGCTTTAAATGACCGACAGCTTAGGGGTAGATAGTTGGACTTTTCTGGATGATTGTGTACAAATTATTCCTGCCCAATGCCTAATAATAGCACCGACCCAAACTGAAGCCATGCTGTTCTTTTGGCTCTGGCCTTCAGGTCTGAATCCAGACTTGGACGCAGCTCTCAGCAGATTTTTGTAAACAGTGTTCAGCGTGTTGCTCTGCACTCGCTTTCATTCTTTGGTTGATTTGTTTTTGCAGCTTCTTATTTTCTGACCTTTCAGGTTGGAGTTTTCTGTTTCTTCCTGTCTTCACTTCACTTTCTGTCGGTATGACAGAAAAGAAAGCTTTTTATAGCACGGTTGGATGGTGCGGATACAGGGATTATGCTTGAAGAGAGACGGAGTGGAAGTAAAAAGCAATAGATCCCGCTGAGCACAGATTTAGACTTTTAGAATGATTTGGTAAGAGTCTTAATCATATGGCACCAAGCCATACACAGAAGTTAATTTGATCTCGTAATGGATGCTGTTTATACTCTCTACTTATCATCTCTCTCTTCTTGGCTGTCCTTCAGGATGTTTTTTTTTTTTTGCAAGTCACTCAATCAGATGAAAAGATCTGATTTTTTTCCAACACATCCTATAAATCCTGGAACAGCATTTTAATGTTTTCCAATCCTTAACTTAGCAATCGAAGAGTAGGACAATGTGAAGTCTTCATTATTTCATTATGTAACAATCAGATCTGTTTTTCTTGTCACAAAACTTGAAGCGTTTGAAAACAAGAATGAGTCTTTGTGAAAAACAATGCTGATACCAATGACCGCTGCGAGTTAGCTTTCTTTCAATAGTTTTTTAAAATTTTTATTATTATTTCACCTTTCTAGAGCCACCAAAGTCGATGGGGTGCAGAGAGATCTCACACAGGCCGAAATGCTCCAAGAGAAGTGGAAGAGGACGACGAAGAGTTTCCCATGGTGAGTATCCTGATGGCACTTTTAGGTTTTCTTTTCTAGTCGACCGTTGATAAGCCACAGTTTTTGTAAATATTTGTCTGTTACCTACAGATTACGCAGATCTTCAGTTTGGCTGACAACCCAAACGAGAGCAGTGTAGACCACGAAAACCAGCTCATGAAACTCCTCCACTCCCTTCGCTCCTCCGTGCTGCCAATCCTCTGGTACGCTATAATGGTGGAGGGCCCACAGCTGCAGCTCATCCAGTGTTCGAAGCAGTCCAACATGGCCGACACCATAGTGCTGATCAACCCCGGCTTCTACTACTACGTCACTGTCCAGAAGCAGCCGCTGCTCCCCATCCACCCGGTCTACGACAAATTTCCGGGGCGCCTGACCACCGCGACCGAGGTGGTCAGTCTGCTGCTGGCCCTGGAGAGGTACAACGTCTGCCGCGGACTGCCCCCGAAGGAGTCGTCGCTTCACAGAGGCCCGATCATACTAGAGCGGGCGTCGACGTGCGATTTCTTAGTGGCGAAGAGTGAGACCATCTGTGCGAACTGCCGGACCCTAAAAAGACTTCAAATCTAGCACAGAAAGAAAGTGACGCTAATGGAGACCATCAATACTTCTGCTGTTTTTCACAGTCCCAATAATTTATAATGACATTTACCGGACTTACCTCTGGGCTGTGAGGACATGATTTGCTTATCTGAATGATCACCAAAGGAATTCCAGGAGATGTAAGACTATATTTAGCCTTTTCTTTTTCTCCCAGATGTTGCACTGGTGTAGGTTTTTCTAAATGACTGTTTGGCTCGGCGTTTCGTCGCTGGGTTCCCTTAGTCTGCTGTGTGGTTTATGTGCTGTTGGTTGATCTCATTTTGTACGTAAGGAATGTTTTTTCACCCCCCACCGCCACCATTATTGCAGCTCTGAGTAACCCATTCCCCTCAGTTTATTTTTCTAGTCCTCTAATAAAACTAAATTATTAACAATTGTTTTTCACCACCAAAGTCGGCCAACACATTGTTGCCATGTTAATTGTATCATGTGTCATTTTTATGGAGTTCAAACATGTCTGTTTGGATAAAGCTACAGATCTTCATTTATTTGTCTTTTTATAATAAATGTCCGTTTTGTTGCACTTAACTTTTTTGACATGTAGCATTTTATTTTCCGTACATTCAGTCTGTTGATCTAATAACAAATATCTTTATAAATTCACTAACTTACTAACTTCCTGTTTAGGCCTCCAAATGGTTGCACATTTCAGTGAAATGCAGACTAAAATGTGAGCTTGTACGTCACAAGTCAAACATTTAAAATTCACCAAATAATTTTGTGAGCACTTACTGTTTAGCTATGGTTGTGCCTAAAAACAAAACAAATAGAATCATTTTCTCTCCTTAAAGCTCATCAGGAATCAAGGAAAAACAAAAGCGGGTTAAGGAGCTGTTACTGCAACACGTTTTCAAATGTCATATTTGAAAGCCAAAAAAAAAAAAATATTAGCTTGTCTTCAGCAGTGCGATTAAAACTCATCTGTCATGACTGGTTTGAGGCCAAGTCCAAGAACGAGTAGAAATAAAAGTGCAAGGCAATAAGAACAATGCTCAAGTTAGCTGACTGGTAATTTTAGCCTGATTGATTTGAGAGCAGATTGACTTTTTGTTTAAGATTTCTTCTCCAGATTGAAATCTCCAGCAGGAAGTGATGTTGGAGCCCAAAGTTGTTTCTTACTATGACAG
The DNA here is from genome assembly GCF_001649575.2 of Kryptolebias marmoratus. Classification (NCBI taxonomy): domain Eukaryota; kingdom Metazoa; phylum Chordata; class Actinopteri; order Cyprinodontiformes; family Rivulidae; genus Kryptolebias; species Kryptolebias marmoratus. The sequence goes on from NC_051433.1 coordinate 23,203,939, forward strand.
AAATGAATCTAGATAAAGTTCCTATCTAGACTCTGTCCCGCCATTTCTATTCCTGACTAGTACGCCACATATTTAATTCTATTTAACAAGATTAAAATTAGTTTCTAATTCTATTTTATTTTATTTTTTTAGGGGTTGGGTGGGGGGGATTACTCCATGACTTTTGACAATGTGAAACTTGATGCATTCTTGACATGTACATGTATTTTATTATTTTTTTAATCTTCAAACGATTCTGTAAATTTTATGTTTTAAAACACTTTTGTGAGTCTTCGAATTAAAGCACATTTGGAGAGCTGGGTCAGGATTTATTCACACTTTGCTTTTCAAAGGAGCTGCGCCATTAAACATTTTGTTGACTGGTTTATCTACAGGTGCTGGTCATAAAATTAGAATATCATGAAAAAGTAGATTGATTTCAGTAATTCCATTTAAAAAGTGAAACTTGTATATTATATTCATACATTACATACAAACTCATATATTTCAAATGTTTATTTCGTTTAATTTTCATGATTACAAATGACAACAAATGAAAATCTCAAAT
>NC_051433.1:23205681-23249510 GCF_001649575.2 Kryptolebias marmoratus
GTAATCATCAAAATTAAACGAAATAAACATTTGAAATATATGAGTTTGTATGTAATGTATGAATATAATATACAAGTTTCACTTTTTAAATGGAATTACTGAAATCAATCTACTTTTTCATGATATTCTAATTTTATGACCAGCACCTGTAAAATTGCTTCAGGTAGAAGATTCTGTTAGCAGCCTCAGTCTGGGTTAATCTGACAAAAAGATGATTAAACAGTTAAATCACTGACTCAGTTTAACAATAAGTTAGGTTTATCCTGTCCTGGAAACTGTTTCTTCTCATTTTATTTTAATTTGCTTATAGGCCAGATTATTATTATATTTAAATTTAGCAGAGTTCTTGGGGGCAGCCTTTGATCTAAATAAGAAAATGTTTAGACTTTGTTTACTATTACGTTACATTTAATATAATCTAAATACTTAATGGCATTTAGTATGTTAACTTTCTTGTAAAACTAGCACTTCACTGACAAATCACAATTGCATAGTTGCACAAAACAATCCAAAAAGTATTTTGTTCATTTTATTTTCCTAACAGAGCACCTTACTCTCAGACTGCAGGTTTACTTGTGGTTCCTAGAGTTTCAGTTCTCAGGCTCCTCTCTTGTGGAACCAACTTCCAGTTTCTGTCTGTGAGGCTGACATCCTGTCTACTTTTAAGACCAGGCTTAAGACTTTTCTTTTTGATCAATGCTATAGTTAGGGTTGGGTTTCCTGAAGTTATGCTTCTATAGTCTTAGAGTGCTGGAGGACAAACTGACCACATTTCCTCACTCTGCTACTGTCTTTACTCGCTCTACTCTCTTTGTTTATATTTGTAATTATTGATGTCATTAACCTGTGTTTTTCTTCCCATAGAAACTCCACCTGGAGCAGTCCTTCTGTGTTTGTCTCTGTTTCTCTCGTGTCCTCTCGAACCTCAGCTGGTCGAGGCAAATGGCCGCCCATCCTGAGCCTGGTTCTGGTTCTGAAGGAGGTGTTTTCCTGTTAAAAGACATTCAATCCTTTCCTCTGTCTCCAGCGTGCTGCTCGGGATAAGGGGGTTTCTGACAAAATTAAAATTTGACACAATTTTCAACGTTCCATAGAAACAGTACATTATTTTTACTTATTAGCGTTTGATAATGTACTATATGTGAATGTATTTTAATTAGATTGGAATTTGGATTTGTAGTGAATTGATAACTTGGACTTTTTTTTTTTTGGAAAGTGCTCTGAGATGAGGAGTTGTGAATTGATGCTATATAAATAAACTGAAGGGATGAAGAAAGTCACATTTCCAGAGAGAAAGATAATCTGGACCCCTCACCTTCAGGCATGTTGACAAATAAAAGACTTATCGTTGTTTTGGTCAAACCTTGATGTGTTATTATGCACAATGTCACGCAATATTGCTAGATCTCACTGATCTGATAGCGCTCGGAGAATGGGTTGAAGATGACTCTCAGCTACTACCACAAAACTTTAGCTCAGTATGTCTTCATTTGACCAAGTTATAGCCACTTTAGTGTTGGCTGCGGTCAGTTAGCTGTGGCAGCCATGTTGAATTGGGTAGACCGCTGGAGTTGATCACCTGTGGATGTAAATCCAGTGGCTATTTTCTGTGAGTTTCATACATGAGCTATTTCGCTAACAAGCACATATACACGCTCAAGCACCGGCAAAAACATTATCACCATTTTGACCTCACTCTAACTATTTATGACATATAATGATCCTAGCCACCAATACTTCACGTTTGTATGCATCAAGTGTCTGTATTGTTGGCCAAACGTTAAATAGCTACACAGAGTTTGAAAAATAAAAACAAAAGCTATTTTTAAGTTGCACCGATGTGCTGATGTATGCCCCCCCTCCAGATGTGCGTGTGTCTGTGCAACAACTGGAAGATATTTGTGGAGTAAGAGGCGCACATTGGAGGCTGGGAGCTTGTGGGCGGGGCCTCGGCGACAGTGGAGAATAGCGCGTTGTCATTGGCTGTGTAAGGACGGAGGGGGCGGGGTCAGGTCAGCTGAGATGCGCAGGGCTTCAGACGCAGCGGAGGTCGCGAGGCTGCTGCTGAATTACAATTGAGACGCGGAGCCACCACGGAACAGGGGCTTTTTTTTTAAATAAATAAATGTGTGTGACTAATTTACGCACATTTTATTAACCAAAGCTTCCTCCCAGAAAGAATTCAGTCTTTTTATGCTGCGCTGGATTGTTTTTTTATTCCCTCCCCCGCCTCTCGGCTTGGTTTTGTTGAAGAAGAGGACCATGGAGACCTTCGAAGGCATCGGTCATGCTCCCTGGTAAGACTGGCTTCAGCTCCCAAGATGTCTTTCTCATCCTCACTGGGCGTACAAATGAATATCAGGCGTATTTTCTAAAACTCCACTCTGTAAAGGGTGGCGTTAAAAAAAGAAAACGTGCTTTCATTCCACAAAATTGTCATTTTTTCATTTATTTCATTTCCCCCCAACGTGGCACACCTGCTTCCGTGAATTAGTCCCGTGTGGATCATTAGGAGCCCGGTGCTGGCGGCTGCAGCCTCCATGCGGGGATGCAGGAAGAGGGTGGCTCTTAATGAGAAAACACACGCTGGATGTTGAGGAGCACGTTTGCACATTAAATGCAAACACTGTACGGGCAACTATCTGCATTCAGCAAACAGAGGAGCGCACTGTTTGGGCACTGAAAGGCAGGAAATGCCCGGATTGCAGCAGCATATAAATCTAAAGCGGGTGGTGGGGTGTGGGGGAGATAAAAATTCAGTGTCAGGCTTTTTTGTTATGGAGCCACAAGGTTTCTCACTTGTTTCACTGTTTGCACCTAAAACTACCGCCCTTCTCTCGTGCAAGCCCTGTGATTAACAGATTCCTGAACATTAAGGAGGCCTGTCAGGATGTGGACACAGAGAGAGAGAGAGAAAAACGGATCCAGAAGGTGTTGTGTGGGTCAGAAAGAGCTCCCCCCATCTTCTGGTGAATCTGCACCTCCCTGTTTGAGGATTAGTCTTTCAGTTTTGTAGAGTGCAGCGTAACCTTTTAAGTTTGCTCTGTCTACACTGAACATCTGGACACTTGCATTTGGGATCTTTGTCAGAGGGGATTATCAAGGGTTCTTATAGGGAAGTACTGAATCACCCATAGTGCCATCCTGGTCAAAGTGGTTAAAATAAAACATGCAAATTTTTCAGCAAAAAGTGCAGGTCCGTTGGGAGCAGGGTGCTGTGACTTCTGGTGCTTGTAGGTTGTGCAATAAAGAAAAAATTGGCAAAAAACTGTGAGGAAAAAAAAAGGGAAATCAATGGGATTTTGGTGAAACATATGGGAAAACTCAACCCTCTTTGGAGCTCCGTAGATTCTACTTCACAGTAGAAGCATCATTCAAAGTTCAGAAGGGTCAAAGAACGTTGGAGGTTGCATGTATGAACTGGCATTTTAGCAACCTCTACAGTCATTTCACACTCACAGTTTAAGTTTTCTGATTTTTTAGTTTTTTCCATCAATGTTGGTGATTCCACTGTATCTCAAATCCCCCCCAGAGTGCAGACTGCACACCCAAGCTTCCACAGACTACAGTTATAGTTTAGCTTAAAGGTGACCTATTATGCAAAATTCACTTTTTGCATGTTTTTGTACTTCCATTTGGCTATCTACTACTTCTACAAAGAGTCCAAGTGCAGAAAAAATAAAATAAATAAAAACCCACAGCTATTTTTTTGACAATAAGTAAGTGTTTTCTGATCTCTGTACGACCTGTTTCAAAAACCTCGGGATTGTTGCGTTACAACCCCCGTTACCTAGCAACCCCAATTCGAGCCCAGCCCCTCACCTATCAACCCATGTGTAGCTCCACCCACTTCATTACAAGAAGACTGTCTTGTCAGTTCTGCTGGTTTTACCACTGAACAATGTCTGCTGGAAAAGGAAAATGTTTTGTTGTCAGCTGCAATATAGAAAGTGTGTCAGGAACTATTTGTTTGAGGCTGACTTTTCAGTCTGCTTTGTTGTCTGCCTCAATAACTTGACAGTCAGGGAGTGACAGACAAGTGTGTGGTTGCCATGCTGACCATAATGAGCCACTATCAGCAGCTTTGACTTATTTTTTTCTTATTTTGGTTCTCTTCTTACACAGTTTTTACATCAAAACATCGTAATTTTCTCTGAGATTATTACAAAATATGTTGAAATTTGGGGCAGTAGCCGCATTGGCACCCTTCAAAATTTCTTCAGAAATTTCCTAGTCATATTTATTATTTCTGTCCTGTGTGCCGTTGTCTTCCAATTTGACATCGAATACCTTTTTTTTGTCATGTCTTGAGTTATTCAAGCTTGTCTCCACTGGAGCTTGGCCCATATTGATGCGAACACATCACTGCTTCTTTGTCATTTTGTTCCGTCAAAGTGACGCTGCTCTTTTTTTCCCTTTCTTCTGATTTCTCTAAACCATGGACTGACACAACTGGAGCAGCTGGTCCAGTAGCTGGTGAATATCCCGATAAACGCGCACAGAAGGGGGAACCTTTTGCGCAGATCTAAAATAAAAACAAGCTCAGGGAATCAAGTCCCAGACCTTATTAAGTGCTACTCATGTCCAAGACGGGAGAGGATTCACCCACTTTTTCTTCAAACCACAAAAGCCTCCCCAAAACCACTACCAGATCAGGGTGCGTGCGCCGTATGTGTGTGAAGGAAAGCACGTAAATGCAGAGTTGTGGCTGCCTTCATAGATCGGAATGAAACAAAATCAGCAAAGTGGATTATGGCCACAAGAAACACTTTGGAATACAAGCAGAAATCCCTCCAGGTGTATCGAGCAAAGAGAAAATGTATGGAAATAATCCCCTTGGACATTAGAACCACATTCCTTTCTTTATTACTCCCTCCACCTCATCCGAACAGATTCCAGGTGGATGGCAATCCCCGGGTTTGCTGTGTTTGGCTCCAAAGGTGACTCAAGGCCAGAGAAGAAGAATGGAGCCACCCAGCTGGTCAGTCAGAGCCGAGCCACCCTGCCACGCACTGATAAGTGTGGTATAAATCAGTTTTTCGCAGATACAGGGAGCGCAAGAGGAGATTACATTAGCAATGGGAGCTGGTGTGTGTGTGTGGGGTGGGTTACCTGACCTCGTATAAGTCTTTGCACAGTTTTGTGGTTGAAGTCGCTCAGGTGGGGGGAGATCAGGGTTTAATCTTCAGCTCTACATCCCTGACCTCAACCACACCAAAGTAAGCTTCAGAGGGCCAACACCAGCGAGGAAACTGTAGTCATTGTGAATACTGAGAGGATGTGGATATTTTAAAGTGACACCCTCCAGCTGCTATTCTAACCTCTTCTGGATCCGGGTGTAGCGGGTGTAGGGTTCGGCTCTAATGGGAGCTGGGTTTTTTTTTTTTGTTAGCCTGGCTCTGAATCACCATGTGGAAGTTAACAGCAGCAGCAGCTGTGTCAACACCCAACAGCCAACATGAGGGCGTCAGCCTCACCTGTCCACAGTGAGCTCGAGGTGTGATCCCAGCTGCTCTGTCCTGTCCCAAACCCACAAACATATGGGGCGGCAAACTCTGAGTTTCTCGCTGAAGTTTGCTGTGAAATCTGAAAGAATTGGGGTGTTGTGTAAAATGTAAATAAAAGCAGAAAGCAATGATTTGCAAATCTCATTAACCCTTATTTTATTATTCACAGTGGAACATAGTAAACATAAAGTCTTTAAACTAAGAAATTGTATTTTTTTTCAGAAAAATAAGGTAATCTTGAATTTTATAGCTGCAACAAATGTCAGAAAAGTGGGGTCAGGTTCCCCACTGTAAATCATCCCCTCTTTTAACAACAGTCAGTAAACATCTAGGAGATGAGGAGAGCAGCTGCTGGAGGTTTTGGAGGGAATGTTGTCCCATTTTGGTCTGATGGAGGATTCTAGCTGTTCAACAGTCCTGATTGTTCTTTGATGGATTTTTTTGCTGGATAGGAGCCTATGTTGTTCTAAAACCTGTATGTTTGTTTCTGCAATGATGGTCTTTCCAGATGAGTAGTCTGCCCATGACTTCAGGCACTAATGCACCCCCATACCATTAGAGAGGCAGGCTTTTGAACTGTACGCTGGTAGCAGGCCGAATTGGCAGTCTTCTCTTTAGTACGGATGACGTGGTATCTGTATTTAAAAAAGAAAAAAAATCTAATTTAATTTTGTCTGACCACAAAACATTTGTCGACTTTGCTTCAGTTCATTTTAAATGAGCTCTAACCCAGAGAAAACTGTTGAGTCTGGATTAGTGTTCAAATGTGGCTTTGACTTTGCCTGATAGAGCTTTAACCCTCATTTGTGGATGGTACAATAAACTGTGTGTACAGACGGATTAATGGAAGTGTTCCTGAGTCCATGCAGTGATGTCCAGAACAGAATCAGACCTGTTTTTAATGCAGCGGCCCCTGAGGGCCTGAAGATCACCATCATATATTGACCATCATCCTCGTCCTTTGATCTCAGAGATTTCTACAGATTCTTGAAATCTTTTGAAATTATGAACTGTCAATGATGGGATATTAAAACTTTTCCAATTTTCCATTGAAGAACATCATTCTGAACTTGTTCTGCTATTTTTAGATGCATTTTCTTTCAGACTGGTGAACCTCTGCTCGTCTTTACTTCTGAGAGATTCAGCCTCTCTAAAATGCTCTTTTTATACCCAGACCTCTTACTGACCTGTTGCCACTAAACCTAATCCTTCGCAAAATGCTCCTCTAAGCTGTTTCTTGTTTGTACCTCTTACTTTTACAACCGTTTGTTGCCCCTGTCCCAGATTTTTAAAGATGTGTTGCTGCCATCAAATTCAAAATAATTTATATTTTCTAAAAAAAAATTGTAGAATTTCTCAGGTTTAATATTTGATATGTTTACTCTTTTCCATTGTAAATAAAATATGGGTTTATGAGATTTGCAAGTCACTGCATCCTGTTTTTATTGACATTTTAATTGCAGTTGGGGTGGTACGAACAGTTGTAGGTAATAATCGTATAATTTGCCTACATGGTGCTGACTGCGGTATCCTTTTCCTGGAACATTTGAGCCAGATTAAAGCACGGAGCAGGGACATAGGACCTCTTTGAGAGCTGATCAGAATTATGTGTGTCAAAGGAGGAAAAGAAATCCATATAAAGCTTTACAGCCTGTAGCTTTACTTTAATGTTGTAATCTCATGTGTATCACTCCTAAGATGCAAAAAGAGCAAGGCAGCTCCTCCCACCGTACAGGCTTTAATGTTTAGCCCTTCAGACTCGTTCATTTACATTTGTGTGGTGCAAGCCGCATCGGGTTCCTCGGTCTCCCTGCACAGCTCGTGTTTAATCAGCACGGCCTGGTTGGCGTTGTCGATCCCACCATTCAGACTCCTCCACTCATGCATGGTTTGTCTCTCGTACTATCGTCTCAGGTGATCCTTCCTTTGATGCAGCTTTCCATGATTCAGTCTTAGTCTTTGTCCCACAAAAAAAAAAAAAAAAACCAAATTCTTTCTACCTGCCCTTATGTGCACGCCGGATGTTTGGAAAAGTGCTGCCGCTGATCTTGTCAGGTGTGTTGTTTTGAAGTGGGGTTCTGTGGAGAGGTGTTGAAGAATTCATCTCTTACCTGTCATAGATAGCTTTCTGTTTGGAGGAATGGAGTTCATGTCCCACATGACTGATCAGCTAATGGCTAAGCCAAACAGTGATAAGACCAAAGTAGATTGCTGCCGTCTTAAAACAACTCAAATCTTTAAAATCTCATCACAGTTTAACCAAATGCTTGTATGTAAATCTTTACACCGCCTTCGGTTTTGCATTCAACGTTTAGTCCAGCATAAATATTATGACATTTCTGCCATAATTGACCCCAGGCTGCACCAGAAGTGCCACAGCTAGCTGCTGCTGCTATTTTTGCTTGGAAAGAACCATAGAATTCCATGAAAGTAAAAGTGTATTGTAAAACTGGCAGCCAATTAAAGGTCTATGAAGTAGCACTTGCAATAATAGCCGGGAAATTTTTGAGATTGAAGTTGTTTTAAGATGGCAGCGATCCACTTTGGTCTTGGACGTGTTTGGACTAGCCATTAGCTCTTCAGTCCTGTCAGACATAAACTCCGAGGCTGTTCAAGGGGCTATTTACAACTGGTAAGAAATTACTTTTCCCCAAAATCCCACTTCAAAATGCCTGGATTATCCATTTAAAGGTAGTAATGGTTAAAGTACAATAGTTAGTTCTCTTTATTGCTTGTTGTCTTATAGTTGTCATTTGTTTCAGTTTAACTACAGCTGCTGCTGTAAAATGTAATAAACATAACACTCTCTAGAATATTCTGCTTCTAAACGTGGTGTTTGGGGAAATTTGTTTCACGACAAAAGATAGGTTAAAATGCCCCTAACTCTGGTTTAATTGTCTCGCGTCACATCGTTTCTTCTGATGCTCATCACACACACACCAGGCCCATTTAGATTTGAGTATTTCCGTTTCAGAAGTCAGGATGACATGTTATAAACAGCTTTTCTTCTGGAACGTCAACGAGCTTCAGCGCGCTTGTGTTGCTGTCTTTAAGATGCTTGTTGCACACGTTGGCTTAACAGGAAATACAAAGAGCAGAGTTATTAAGTGTACAAGGTAACCTAATAATCTCAATTACACAGAGGAATTCACCATTGGTTTGCTAAAAAAAGCCAACATTATCTAAGTAAAGCTGTAAAACATTTTTTTTTAAATGCTGTGTATTTCTGTTTGAAGGCCTAGCATTCCTTGAAGGAATGCACATCACTCACCGCCTTTCTTGCCTGAGTTTTAAACTTTACAGATCATCTTATGTTGAGAAATGTCAAAGTTTTAGCCATTTTGGTCAAACCTTGTAAACAACTTAATGCACAAACTCATGCAATGTTGAGTTAGCACTCAAAGAAAGTGTCGAGAATGACACTCAGCTATTGCCACATCAAAGTGAGCTCAAGTGTAAAACTGACTGAGTTGTACCCACTGTTTGCTCAAACCACTTTGCTGTGGTGGCCATCTTGAATTGGCTTGTCTCCAAAAGCTAATCAGTTGTTGACATATGTAAAACTGACTGAGTTAAAGTTCTTTCTGGGTTCTTTAAGATCAGTTGGCTGTGGAAGCCATCTTGAATCGGGTTGACTTCAAATGTTAATCAGTTTTAGATGATTATCCAGTGATTGAGTTGCATTAAAACTTGTCCAACGGTTCATGAGATGCTTTAGTAACAGACAGACACACACAGGCGTGGGCAAGAAATGTTAATGATTGTCTTCGCCTTTCAGCAGTGGAGGATAAATGTACACTGTACGGTGTTACTGGATTCACCTTCTCATTTGTTAAGAGCATGAATGTGTGATTTCTTTCCTTATACATTAGTTTTAAAAAGCATAATGGCAAGGGCAACAATAATGGGAACATGTTGGTGAGGAAAGGCAGTAAATTTCCAAGCAAATGTTTTCTGTTTCAGGGCAGAGCAATTCTTAAGAGGCATGGCAACCTTTTGGCTCCGGTGCTCAGCTGCTCAGAGACGAACCAGATGGATCCCGAACGTCTCCGTCTCCCTTTGTGGGCTTACTGCTCCGGTTTAGACACGATAGTGTCTTCGTTTGTCCCAAGGTGAAACGCCCTCCCAGTCTATTAGATCAGCGTCAAATCTGATCATCATGGACTCCGTATTGTCTGACAGGGTCTATGTGATGAGCTTTTTGTCTCAGCGCCGGTCGTAAGTCTGCCACATGTTTTTGTAAACGGCTCCCAGTTGTCTGTCAGTGGGGGGTCAGGCGTGCTGGGGGCGGGGGAGGTAGTTTCACATGTTCAGGAGCGAGCAGCAGTTGCCCTGGTTTGACTCCAGGGGCCATGTAAACGCATGTTTTCACAGAAAGTGAAGCCCGTGCGTGTGTGCTCGTTTGTGTGTACCATTAGCAAACTATCTCTTGAACCAACAAGCAAATTTTAATGAAAAGTAAGGACTGAATGCACATCTACAACTGATTAACTTTTGGATTTAACCCAATTCAAAATGGCTGTCCACCTCAGTAGCTGACAGTCATTCACAACACATTCCAAGCGCTAACAGATCGCACAAGATTCTGCAATATTGCACAAAACTGTGGATGACGTCATTTTCGCAGATTACCCAAAACGGCTGTAATCCGCTATTTCTAAACACAAGGTGATCTAAAGCTCTGGCATGAAAGGCGGCGGGTGATACGTATTCCTTCAAGGAACCCCAGGCCTTGAAATTCTTTCTGGCATTTGAGTGAGGAAAAAAGAAACAATCTGTGCTACGAGCAAGAATCTGGTGCTTTAAGGCAGCTGCTCTGACTAACTGATAGATAAATGTTTCCTTTTCAAAGATGCAGTGCTGGCAGAAGCAGTCTTAGGAATGATAATTGTAATCCGGCCCTTGAGGCCTTCCATGTAGATTTATGGGATGAATGGAGTCTTTTTTTATGATTTAAGCGACTGGCAGGGAGACAGAACAGTGAGTGGTTACAGGAGCCATTTGTGAGCAACAATGAGTGAGAGGGTTTTGGCAGAAAACGCTGTCACTATTTTTGGATATCACGTCTCTACTGGGTGTCAGGGAAAACACTTAGTTTGTGCCGAGCCGCCTCTATGTGGAGATAAGAATGCACGAGAAACAATTCACCTGCTGCAGTTCAGTAATGACAAAACTATTTCTAGAATTTATTGCCAACAGGTGAAGGCGGACGATCAAGTTTTTGCACATGTCTGTATGTGTCTCTCTGTTACCACACACAAACCACTGGACAGGTTTTAATGAAACTGTCAGAAAGTAATCATTGAAAGTACATTTACAGCTGATTAACATTTAGAGTCAGCATGATTCAAGATGGCTGCCACTGCCAACTGACCTTCAACAACACAAAATGGCTACACATACATTAGTGAGCTTTGTCTGTCTGTTAGCAAAATATCTCATGGATCATAGAATGAACGTCAATGAAACTACCAGGAAATAATCACTGGATGTGCCTCTACAAGTGATTAGGATTTGGAGCTACTTCAACTCAAGATGGTTGCCACAGGCAACCAACCTTAGAAAACATAAAAATGGCTATATTTCAGTGAATTCTACAGATGCTGAGCTAAAATTGTGTGTGGTTGTAGCTGAGAGCCATTCACAACACGTACTCAAAGCGCTACTCATTGTGTAAGATTTTTGCTTTAAACTTTAGCATTAAATGCTGGAGTCAACTCTTTGTGTCAGTTAGCAAAATTTCTCTTGAACAACTAGATGGATGTTCATAAAACTCTCAGAAAGTAACCATTAAATGCACGTCTACAACTGAAAAATGTTTGGAGTCAATTCGATTCAAGATGGCCACCACAGCTAATCCAGATTAGCCAACACCAAAATTGCACTTAACTCATTCAATTTTACAGATATTGAGCTACAATTTGGTGTGGCAGAAGCTGAGATTAATCCTCAGCACATACTCTGAGCATGACATCTTGTGATATCCCTGTGCATCATGTTATTTTCAAGGGTTGACCAGGTTCAAACAATGCAATCTCTTCCTTCTACTCTTTATTATACTGAGGACTGATAGTTTATGACGGCAGCAAAGAAAAAAAAAAGAAATAGTCTTACATAACATTTATCTCCTGCCTAATATCTCTTTTATCCCACCTTGCTTCTTGTTCTGGTTCTCTGACTTCTTTCCCTTTTTTTCCCATCAGTAGCTTTTGAGCTTTGATTTAGAAACCAAACGGATGAAGTTAATCTTTCTGTGTCTCTGTCCATTCATTATTAATGTTACTTATCTGGTCTCATTTTTCCCCTCTTTGCAAATTAATTGGTTGCTATTTTTGTTTCAAGTTCTAATTTGAGAATAATAGCTTCAGAATGTCTTATGTGCTAATTTTGACCTGACTTTATTCAGGCTTACTTTCTAAATGTTCTGCAAAACTGTTTAGGCAAACTTCTCATAAAGCCTTAACACATTTCAGAATGAACCACGTTGGGCCACAGAGCTTTCCTGACGGTGGTTTTCTTTTTGAACATTTCTTTCAGGTTTACGTTTTAGCCACCTGAGCAGTGGTGCTGTGGTTCTCCCTGTGTGTCCCGAGAACAACAACTCGTCCGGACTAATTTGCTAATTTGCTAAAAAATAAATAAATAATGCAACTCCATGCACACCTCAAGAACACAAATGGCTGCAAGGTCAGTGAGAAGGAAACATTCGAGCTTGAATATGTTTTGTTTGTGTTTCTGAGCCGCTGATCACCCACAGTTTGTATTGATTAGGTAACGGCGTGGTTGGGAGAGCTGTGAAGTCCCCAGATTTACATCACATGGAGGTCAAAGGTCATCTGATCACATCCATGGGTTTGGGGACTCCTGGTGAGTAGCAGTGGCTTCTCGCAGTGTAAAGATGCATGCAGTAACGTCGTGTCTGGGCAAGACTTTCAATTTCTGACAGTTTTTTCTCAAGGGAACAGTCAGCTGAAAAACAAGTTGTTCCCATACTGCCAACACAGCTGCCAGATACGCTTATCAGGAAAGGGTAGAACTGAGAGGAAACACCTTATCAAAACCAGCATAAACACAGCCAAAAGACAGCATATGTAATCCTAACAAGACCCATCAGACTAGGAGTCATTTTGCGAGTAATTTACATGGACATTTGAACCTTTTTTTTCCCTTAAATATAAAGCTCACATTATCGTTCCGAGATGTCTTACATGTGTTGTGGTGCACAGATGTTCATGGCTGCCAGGACAGCAAGCTGCAGGCTGAGAGGATCGCAGCTCTGCAAGAGAGGAAGCAGGCCCTGGAGGCTCTCCTCAATGCAAGAGTGGGAGAGCTCAAACAAGTCTGTTTACAGGAAGCTGTGAGTCGCTTCTCCCATTTTCACACATCTTTGAAACAGTGCAAAAAAAAAAAAAAAAGAGAAAAAGATCCAACTCCACGTTTTCTAGTTGTTAAGGTAATAGATGTGGCCCATTATTTATTTTATCTTTTTTTTTTAAGTTCACGTCCAGCTTCGCTATATAGCAGCCTGAGCGCAGATGCGGCAAGCAACTTGTTGAAAATGTTTTCAGCACTTACAAAGGGCTGCAAATTAATCTTAGCTCAATTGCTCCTGAGAGCCTGTCAGCACATGTTAATGAGGCCGCAGCTGCATCAGCTTTTCTTTAACAGCTGTTTAACACATCCCTTATATTTTCAGATGGATGTATAGTGACTCACCCCATCTCTGCGTACCTATTTTTGGAGTCAAAAATTGTTCTGCCACCAGTGTGGCTCAGCTAAGAAGGTTGAACTGCAAATCATCTGCACAGTTATTACCTCTGTTTAGTGGTAAAATACAAGTCTGATGCTGTTGCGTCACTCAGAATGTTTTCTTGCATAATGATTTTAGTGGAGAAGACCGTTTAAGGAAGGATTTCATTGAGATTTACAGTAATCTGTTAAGTGGTATCATTTTACATAACACACTGGACCTGGCAGACCTTATTGAATGTCCTCTGCAGGAGCTGACTGGGAAGATGCCACGTGCTTTCCCTCTGGAGCTAGGAGAGAAACCCCCAGTGGTGCAGCGCAGAGCTGGCCTGGCGCCGAGCACCAAGGCAGAGGTAAGTGAGCACCTTGAATATCAATTGTGTTTACGCGTCCACTGTCTGTATGTTTATTTGTGGTCTAACGTGGCTGTCTGTGTCTTGGCTGCAGGATGACTCTGTCCAAAGAAAGCAGATGAAAGCAATTTTTACCGGCGCTCTTTGCAGAAACTCTGAATCGGACCGAAATGGCCCCAACAGCAAAAGGACTGTTCATCGGGGATGTCATACAGGTACACATACTCTGCAGCTAAAACCACATCCACACTCCCTGATCTTAACGTCTCCAAATACACATTCGTCTTTCCACATATAATTATAACAGGTAACAGTTGTGCAGCCTTGTTCTTGAAGTAAACTTCTTGTTGTCTTTTAGAGGATACTGTGATGTCAGAAAGTACCAGCTCTATGTCAGATTCAACATCCCATGACAACGGTGAGCCAACAGGACATAAATGGTGTTTTACGGAACTTCTGCATGTAATATTTTCTCATGAGTTGAAACAAATCAGACCAGTATTTAAAAAAGAAACCATCTTTTGCAACAGGTAGTTTATTCTCACAAGATGCACTAAAAAGTAAATATAATTTAAGTATATACTTTTTCTCCTGCTTTTCCATTCTGTAAACCAACAAATAGATATTGTGTGCAATTCTTACTAATTTTGTATAAGTATGTTTCATTTTTTTTTCTTCCCATATTATTGTTGCTGTTGTTTCTACTCTTATGATTTACTTGAGAGAAATACATTGTTAAAATAAATAAATAATAATAATAATTTTGATGAAGGAAATTATTCATTTATTATTTTACTTAATCAGATAAAAAAAACAGCACAATAAACGAACGTGAAATTACAGTAAATTACCAGATGTTTTGATGTTAAAAAATGGTTCAAAAATAGATTTAAAAAAAAAAAAAACTCACAAATTGGGTCTAGAATTTCACAATGAAAATAGGAACTCTGCTTTTAAAGATGCCTTTTGCTGGATACAGCACATCAATATTTACAAAAAGAATTAGTATAAATGGCTGACAGTCATGAGAAAGTGGACTACAACCTGAGATGATTTGCTTGTGTTTCTTTTCCTGAAAGACTCTTCACCGAGTGTCGCTGCCGATCAGCGCTCTCTGTCCCAGCCCCGGCTCACTGTGGGCAGCCCCGACCACAGAATCAGCAGGAAGCTCTCTCCAGTTGAGATTTACTATGAGATGAGGACGCGCCGTAACTCAGTCACAAGCTCTGTTAGGTACTTATCCTGGGAGTGAGCAAACTGTGCTAGCTTATTCGTACAAAATTAGTCTTGATAATATAAGTTGTACACATCTTGTGCTGCCTTTTTCAGCCCAACTCACTCTTTACCGAGAAGTGCTTCTAATGTTGAAGGAAGAAGTGTTCCAGCCACTCCAATGTTGGCCCGAACTGCTCCAATCAGTGTTCACGTCAGGTAATTTGCTTTTATCTGACGCATTCATGCAGCAGAACCCCAGCTCTTTCCAACTGTGGTAACTATACAGTTTTAAAATGGCTCACTGAGTTAATTTCCGACACAAAGTTATAGAGTTGGAACGATTAGTGTCAAATATAGCTGCCAGCAAGAGTCCTGGTTGAACGTTTGGGCTTAAAAAATATTTTTCTTTGAAATGCATCATCAGTTTTGATTGAACTTGCTTGTATTCACTTATTTTTATCTTTAGCTGCCCTAGAAGTTTCCTAAAAAGAGTTGCTGTTATGCTTTATTGTCCCGTAGGTCGGATGCATCAAATGGTAATGGGCTGAAGCAGTGGTCAGGGAGTCTGGATGTACCATATATGGTTCCTCTGGCTCCAGAGGGCTCCTCTTCTGATCGACGAAGCTGCCCTTACAGCTCCCGCGCGAGGCGCAGCAACAGCTCTGAGGCCCTCCTGGATAGGTCAAGCCTGCCAGATGATCCCGAGCCCAGAAATGGTATGCCTCAGAGGGGAGGGCCCTACAAGAGCTCAGAGACACTGACTGACGGTAAACTGCGGCACATTCACCTGGGAAGCCCAGAGAAACACGTGGACAACTCCATGAAGCAGGTTAAAATGCGTCTGTCAATGGGGGGCCGAGGGACCAGCGATGGCTACAATGACCTTTTGATGGACTATATTTGGGGTAAACAGCAGAGGATGCAGGTGCAGCACCACCTGTATCAGTCCACAGGCAGAATCTGGCAAGATATGCCCTCCCCTCGCTCCTCCACTGCAGCAGTGCCTCCTCATACCAATGGATTTTCTCATTCCCAGGTGCATCTTCCCAGCGCTACAACTTCTTACAGCCCCATGGTCCTCAGAGGGTCCCAAGCAGAGCTACGTAGGGTCAAAGTCACCAGGACCAAATCCTGTGGACCTTTTATTCCTTTGCAGCAACATCAAGATGGCATCCTGCTATCAGCATACGAGTCCCCTCTTCCTGCCACTAGCACCACCACATCCTCCATTCCTAACCTGCACCCTTATCAAACTGAGCTGTCTGTCCCCCCCTTCAGCCGTAGACCCCCCCAGTTCTCTCTTCCAACTCCAGAAGATTCAACCAGGAGCCTGCAC
Organism: Kryptolebias marmoratus; assembly: GCF_001649575.2. Lineage (NCBI taxonomy): Eukaryota > Metazoa > Chordata > Actinopteri > Cyprinodontiformes > Rivulidae > Kryptolebias > Kryptolebias marmoratus. Next base: position 23,221,842 of record NC_051433.1, read on the forward strand.
AAAGCTCTGGCTCTGGAGGGCCTGAGGGACTGGTACCTGCGGAATGCTTTCGGCTACCCTTCTGCTGCCTCGAAGGGCCACGAAGCAGGAATCTCTCGTCTCTCACACCCTCATCCACTGGTGCACCAGGCCCAGTCTCTTCAAGGTGAACCAGCCAACCCCCAGAGGTCTCAGATTCCCCAGTCAGCCAGCTTCCATGGACACCCACTACATGGACGGTCAGTATACCTGTTTATCTATAATTCACACTTGTTCAAATTAAGTTTCAATAGAACAATACATACAAAGCTTCAGCACTGTCAGAGTAGATCATTTTATTTCTGTGCAGTTATTTTTAGTCATAGCTTTTAGTATGTGGCAATGTTTGTATCTGCCATTAGCTTTGCCTGTTGTCATTTCCTTTGTTGTATAAAAGGACGAAAATGGCTGTCAATAGGTTAAAAAACATTGCCTAATAGCAATGGTTAAGTAGCAGCAGGATATCTTAACTAGCAGGAACACCGACTTAGGAAGTGGTCATTCATAATGTTTGTCTTCCTCAAATGAAGTTTCTGTAAGGCAGGCACTTTGTTTGAGGAGAGGATTTAGATGTTTTGCTTGTTTAGAATGACAGTGTCCTGTGTGTGTTTTAAGGAGCATGTGTGGATACATTTCCCTGATTTCTCTGTTTGTACCGCTGATATTTGTGACTGTCTTTCAGTAAAGCTTTCACCTGGGGATACGCTCACTCTGTACCCTACAAATCCATCTATCATCCTCCTTTACAACTGCGGCTATTTTTATTGTTTTTTGTTTCGCATGGTCAGCATCATCTTGCCACTGGCTGCCAACAACCAGGCTGTCAGTTGTTTCCTGCTCAAAAGTCCACAGTCAGGAGGCTTCTATAAACTGAATGCAATTACCCACAAGGCTAAAAGAAAGAAAAACTGATTAAAAATTAGTCACTGATTTGGACAACCCTTAAAGCAAATTTTAAAGGTACAACTGTTTATAACCTTTTAAGGTTTTAACTCTCCAGTCATGTTGTTGCTGTGACCATGGTTGAGAATTTTCACTTCAGCTCCCTTTCACACTGGATGACAAACCTGCTCAACATAAAAAAAAAATCAGCCAGAACATGGCTGGTCTTTGCAGGGTCTTGGTTAGATCTTTATCCACATAATTAAAACTCATTGGGCTCCACATAATAAAGCATGATAGGACCACAGTGGTTTGGAGCGAGCACAGAACTTCCATAGTGAGGTCCTGGTGGTTTATCATCCTAGTGGGAGCGTATCGAAGTCCTGAGTGGAGTCTGGAGGCAGTGTAATAGCAGCGTACGTATGAAGTGGGGCCTGTGCGCACATGCGTGGCTCAGCCATTGAGAATTTGACGCAGGACTGGCCACTGTGGCCTCACGCCTAGGTTACGGACCCATCGCACCCACAGTGCGCTTGTAACATCCCAAATAAGTTATTGCAACACTTGCTGCCACTGCTCTTGCTCCAACTCACCAAGCTCTCACCACATGGCTCCAACGACCAATCCATGGTCTCCACTTGCCAATAAATACTGCGTCATGCTCAGCTGTCCTTCATTCGTCTTTTGGATGCGAAGCAAGGAGCGCTTGGTCTCATCATAATCAGGTTTGCTGGATGAGGAAGGAAGAAAGGTGGTCGAGACATGGTCGAGTGTCTGCCCAGAAAACTCCTTCACCTGCGTCCTCTAATGCTGATGAAAGTTTTCTCCTCCACATGAAGGCTAAAAGAGATACTGGAGGCCCTGAAACCTCTGATATATATATATATATATATATATATATATGTGTGTATATATATATATATATATATATATATATATATATAGGAAAAGTCTGCAGAGCACAACAGGGTTATGGAAACAACCTAGCACAGACATGAGCTTCTAGCACATAGGTGCATCCTGACATGGTTTTAGAGAGCTGTGCCAGGACAGGGCTCAGGGTGTGGTGATTGTGGGCATATGTGGTAGGATGTGTAGGTCATGGAGAGAGCACATAGCTAGGGTTGTCAACCGATATGAAGGGGGCTTTGGGAAAAACAATTTTTAGTTTCAACTGTGTGCCTTTTGGTTTAGGACTGTTGTGTTGAATTTCCCTCTTCCTTCACCTCCCCGACAGGTCGATGGAGTTTTCACTTTATCAGGAGACTCCAGATCCACAGAAACAAGAGGCGACTCCCAGCGAAACGAGTGCAGACCCAGGCACGCTGGTCTGAAGCAGCAGAGCGCACTCACACATGCAACCACGCACACCGCAAGGAATGTGTAGAAACACTGTAGCATCGCGTGGGCTCGACTCAAATGTGCAAGTTGATATAATGTTACCTCAACAACTAAGCAAAACACAACAACCTTAGTAAAATGAGACTTACATGTAGCTGTACAGTTTGAAAACCCTGTGTTAGGTCTGATTCCAACAGTGTGAACTTTAAATCCAGTGTTCCCATATGAATGTGCACTGGTGCTGACTCGTGGAGCATCCAATACAAGTATAGTCATGTTCTATTGTTCTTTGTATATAAACACTTTTGGTCCAACACAAGCAGTAAGATCCTTCCTAATAGCCCTGAAAAGTTTCCCAACATATAATTTTTTACAGAATATATACAACTTTAAATTACTATTTTGTATCTTCTGATATATAGAGAAAAGTTATATTAAAAGGGTTAATTTATTGGTCTTTACCTGTGTGAGAAACAGAATCATTACATCACTTTTCATTTGACTAGTAGTGTTCTTACATGCCATTGAATGTTCATTTTTAAACTATTAAAAAAAGCAAAAACATGTACCATTTCTGAACCGCCATTAATTTTACAGCCTTGATTTCTTTTTTTTTTTTAAACATTCGATGAAATGAAAAGAGGCCATGGAATGTAGCAAAACTGAATGCAGGTGGGAGTGCCTAAATGTTTTATTATCTAAACTAAATCTTTGGAAGAAGTGCTAACATTAAAGGGATAGTTTGGATTCATTTTCAAAGTGGGGTCTGCAGTTCTAGTCCTAGTTATCGGAAGTTAGTACCTTGTCTGTAGTAAATAGAAGTCTTGGCAATCTGCGTCTGTAGAAATAGATTTAATTCTGCTACAGTGGACAGAATAATGGCTACTCAGATAATTTTTTTAGCTGATTTCAGCTAGAAATAAACAAGTCCCATCTGATCAGGTGAACTGATACAATTGTAGCCTTAACATGTAATTTTGTGGGGTGTTGGTTAACTCATACCTTCACCACTTCATACCCTTACCTCGTACTTAGCGATTGCCATTTTGTACTCAGGTTCCATTTTGTACTCACCAGGTATCATTTTGTACCCATGTGCTTGCGTACCTATGTATTTCTGTGTCCTTTTCTACGGATAAAGTTAAGGTTAGTGATAGAGCCAGGGATCAGAGGTGGAAATTAGGGGTTAGGGGACAGGGTTAGGGATCTGGTAAACATCAACCTACCCTTAAAATGCAGATGGTATTAAAACTAAAACTCCAATAAATCATCAATATTAGGGACTGGTAGGAAGTAGGTCAAGCCCAGTATGAAGAGACCCGTGGCAGATGGTTTCTTTTTGTACCCATGAAAGTATAGATGCAAAAGTACAAAGTTGCAAAAAGAAGAAGCCAGTTGTTTAACTCAAAGACCTTTTTGCGCAGTAGTAGTAGAAAACAGCGACAAACGAAACTACAGGTCTCATGAAAAAGTGTAGAAGTTTAAAATCAGCTAATGTAGCCTTTGCTTGTACCGGTGGGAGGTTTTTAAGTTTTAGTTGTTATATATGTGTGAAATCTGCTAAAAAGAAGACCCCTGCCTAACTTTATCCCTTTTTCTACAAACTCGGTTCACTAAGACTTCTATCTAATGCAATCAAGGCCCTGATAAGGACTTCACAGAACCTGAGTTCAAATAAAACTCAAACTACACATTTGAGCCTTGGTTATAAGCTATGTCTGAGTACAAACTGAAATAATTTTACACTTAGTTAGGGTATATGGATTGATGTCATATTGTGATATAATAAAAAACAATTGTTTTCTGTGTAGACCTCAACAGAACGACTTTATCAGCAAGAAAAGCCTTTAGGTCATGGTGTAACCTGCTGTATGGCAGCAGCGCATGATTGTACAACAACAAATTGCATTTGAAGGTTTTGACTGTCATACAAAGCACTTTATGGACATCTAAAGCCTTAATTCCCTATAAAATTATCAGCAAGTGAGATGACAGACAGTACTAAGGTTTAAACAGGGTTTCTGAACTTTATTAAATGACTTTATCAGCGTCTACTGAAGGTCTGTTTGAGTGGTAGTTTGTATATAGTGAGGACTGATGTGTCTAATGCTAACATTTTGTTCTCATGCTAACAATGTAACCTTTGAACTAACCCCATATTACTGTATTTAATCTAAATAACCTCCAATACGCCTTCCACCCCCAAGTGAGCACTGCTGGTTGATGGTGTGAACCGGAGAAAACTGCTGTAGTTACTGAATGATGGTGTGAGCAGGTCTCATACCAGGAAGTTGTTTAAAAAAAATATTGCTGGCTGATTTTTGTATTTGTCGTGATTTGAACTCATTTGTTGCTGTTGTCGAAGATGAAATGAACTTTCCTTTTTTTCCTCCCCACTTTATATTGCACCATTGCACCATTTTTGTCATCAGTCTTGGTAGCATTGACAAAAATCAGAAGTCATAGCAGAAAAAGGCTTGTTTGGTGCAACATGGGGTTACATTTTTTTTTAGTTTTTTTTTGTCATTTATGTGTTGAATTCTTGCCATTGTGGAACCACTCTGGATTTAATTATTTTTGTGTGTCATAAGTCATGTTTTTTTTTAAATAATAATGCTCATCTATACAGTGTAGCGCTGTTTTCAGTTCCTCTGTCTGATGTGTTCAGAACATTTCAGTTTTCAGCTTCATGGAGCTTCTTTCAGCTCATTAAAACCTGAAATCAAAGACCAAACTGCTGTGCACTGGGGGTCAAAAAGGTATTTTTCAGATTATGTACTCTGCATATTTAAAATAAATGCTATGAATTTAGCTCTGAAGAAAATGTATTCCAACTATATTTATGAACTTATATCATTTTGTAGCCATCTACTGTAGCTCTTTATCATCAGTGCAGGAGTTGCCAATGTGTCTTTAAAAAAAAAAAAGTTATTCCGCAGTGTGATGTGTTACGACTTAATTGGAATTTTTTTTATTTTTATTTAAATGCAAGTGTTTTCTTTCTCTTTTGTGTCTTTATGATCAGGCTTGTGAAATTACCGGGCCTGCTATCTGCTGTATGTATGAGAGTTTGCATTCATTCTACTAAATAAAGTGTCATGTTGAAATCTACGTGAAATGCAAGATTTTTGTTTTGATTTATCAAGACAACGGTCTTCCCTGCAACAAAAGCTAACAAGTGAAAGCAGAACCTCTTTAAAATATTCCGTCTGTATTAAGTATTTCGGTGTTTTAGAAGTTTATCATTATTGTTATTATTTTAGGCCAATGTTTAGATGCAAAATTGAATAGTGTTGTTATATATATATATATATATATATATATATATATATATATATTTAGTTGTGGCAATGCATCCCATTATGTAGGATTGGGCTTAAGTGTCAGTTTAGATGTACAAGTACTAGGTTGCATGATGTGTGGAGCGGAAACTAGCTCTGTTGCGTCACAATTAGATGGTGGCTGGCTCTACTCTTAGCAAGAGCATTCCTGTATGCAGCAGTTTTATGTTCCCCCAGAGCTCACTGGAATTTTATTATTTTAGATTTTAAAATTACACATGTATTTTCCATCCAACATGTATGTGTTTTTCTATAACAATGAACTGAAATAAAGACAGCCTTTATTATTGAAAGATAGTGTAAGGTTTGAAAAAAATGAAAAATTCTTACTGTATTTAACAATAGACAGCGATAAGGTGATGCCACTCTTTTGACTTTATTTGTAGTGTTTAAATCGGGCAACAACTGGTCCAAACCACCTGGAGCAGGACCTCCAATCACAAACTGGGTGAGTAAATTACTTTGATATTTTTTTTTCCATTGTTGTTCTTTTATATTATATCACTACAGATGTTAAGTATTTTTAGTATATATTGGTTTTGTGGGTGGATATGTTGCCATGCAACAGATAAATTATCCTTAGTGATATTTGGATAATGGAAAAAGTTGCAGTAGGCATTTATTTCTACATAAACATGCTTTTTAAATCCGCTGAATATTTGATTAAACACTTTGCTGAACAATATTTTCAATTATTTTAGAATGTGTTCATTAAAAAAAATGTTCATGATCAGAATTACTTATCTAAACAATTGTAAAATTATGAAAGCTTTTAATGTTTAGCACGTCAAGAAAATTAAAGGTGTAACATTCCTCGATCCCATTTTATGCCAGAGTTTTAAAATGAGAACTTAGTCAAACATTGTAAATGACCTTATTCATGATCTAATGCTGTATTGGGAGATCATGTGTGATCTGTTAGCACCTGAATTATGTTAGATAGCCAGAATTACCAAAATTATTTTCAGATTTTAAAGAGTTGTGACCACCAGGGGGAATTGGTTAGAATGGACAATAAAGATATTCCTTCAATTCAAAGTTCTCCTTTATTAGCTGTAACAATCTGTATATATATATATATATATATATATATATATATATATATATATATATATATATATATATATATATATATATATATATATATATATATATATATATGTGTGTGTGTGTGTGTGTTATGCCCAGTCTAGGGTGGACAAGACATACTGTAACATGGTCTTCCATCTTCTGCACTACTCAAGCAGACAAAGGATTAGGATTCTCAGAAAAGTGTGATTTATTTACACCTGATCGAGCAACTTCAGGGTGAGCCAAGGCCAAAATAACAAACAAAACTAATTTATTTAGTTCACAAAAATAATACAAAACTAAATACAGTTGCTTGTGTGAGGCGTTCGGCCTGGTGCGTCAGTGATAACGCTGGAGGTGTGACTGTTTTCTGTCCTCGGGTGAAGTGACTGCAGTGTGTTGAGTCTCCTGTTCTGCTCAGGTGGTCTGAATCGGCAGACGTAAGTCACTTCAGCCCCGCAAGACACTCTGCTGGAAGCATCATTAAAGAAAAAGTGGACGAAAAGTGGCAGAAAGAATGACAACATGATACAGGAAACTGTCAACAGCAGAGTGAAACTATAGAGGATGGAATAATAATATGTCAGAGATATGGGAGAAAGAAGATATATCGAATACCTACAATATTCATACTTATTAAGACATAGAACAAGTCTATGTTGGTATTATTAGTGGGGATACTTTTTAAAATCTACAACTATCAGTCTTTGACTGGCTGTAAAGAACTTCATCAAGGGAGACTAAAACACAATCTAATGAAAGGTTTCTGTTGAAAATGATTCTGGTCCACAGACATTTTTGTCTGAGAGCGACCTAGAAATGTTTTTAGCTAATAGTAAATGCTGCACAACTATAAAAAAAAGTTCATTGAGAAAACTGCACAGATTAGAAACTGGCATCTATGTGATTATGAAATAAAAATATGAATATAAATTTGTATATTTATTTTTAAAACAAAGTTGACAGGCTTCTAGGACAAAAGAAGTTATTTTAATTCCAAGTAAAACTAGCTTTCAAACAGTTCACGCAATCTGTGTTTTCATTAATAATAAAATGAGTGAAATGTCTCAATCTGAAGAAAAATGGCTCGTTTAAACACTTCAGTCAGAAGAAAAGATTTATCCGATTAAAATTTCAATCAATTTAAGAGGGATGGTGTAAACCTTTTAATAACCAGACTGGAAGAAAAAAAAAAGAATCCCCTATCTAATTATTTCAGTCTGGTCCTGTGGATCAGGTGATGTGATCAGTCTGAGATGGACACAAACAGCCACAGAAAAACAACACTGGTCTCTGACAAACAACTTTCTTGGGTCATGGTTTTAAATGATCTCAAAGACTGTTAAATACCTCACCAAAGACCTTTTAAAAAGAAAGTGTGGATATAAAACTGATTTGAGATTAAATGGTGGTCTCAGTTTGTCTTCAGAGCAAGTCTCAGCTCTCAGGTTTCCAGAGTGTACCTGGAATACACACAGGAAGCAGCAGTAGAGCCTGGATTTGTTCAAGTAAACACAGCTCTTAAGACATTGCACAAAAACAATAAATGTGCTGCAAAAACAAAACAAGGCAAACAATGCAAAGATCCCCTCTAAAGTACAGCATAATATAGCTTTCAAAATTTGTAGCTCTCGCGAACTTTGAATAGACAAAACAAAACAAACAAACAAACAAAAAAGGTTAAAGACATTTTGAGCTTCTCCTGAGCTGCAGGCTGGCTGGTGTAAAGAAACAGTGTCCAACACTGCCCTCTGCAGGTGAGAGTTTGTTACACCAGGAAGGTTGTCCTCTGCAGCAGGTTTAGTTAGGTTAGTTTAGGTTTTACAAAGAGTCGATGACCCTAATGAACAGCAAGCAAGTTTGCACAGATTCAGTTGTAGACTAGCTTTAATATTTTCTTTAAAACCGGAAGCGAAGGAAACTACGAAGGCCGACCGGTGCAAAAGGTGAAACGCGCTGCATGATGCAAACTCCAAAACACACACAAAACAAATGCAACAGAAAAACGGTGCAATAACAGAAGCAAAATCATTCAACAACCAAAACAAATGGAAAGAAAAACTGCTGCAAGTACCAAAAACACCAGCAATAAATAAAATAAGCTGCAAACTCACTCTAAAAAAACGGAAGTCCACCAGACCATTAGGGGGACTCGAGGTTGGACACTGGATGTTTGAGCTCCTCAGACTCAGCTGTCATCCAGCTGTAGGTCAGCTCACCTCTGCCTCCATCCTCCTAAACACAGTGGTTCGCCTAGTGACCATCAAGAAATCACCGAACCAATGACACTTGGAAAAACAAAAGTTAAAAAACCTCCCTGCCTTGTGAACTTCTAACCAAGAGTTAATCTTGTTTCACTAGACTGGACAAATAGGACACACCTAACTGTATCTGATTTTAAAGCATTTTATATTTGTGTTTTTTTAAATATACTTTTCTGAAAATCTGTTTTTTTTTTTCAATAGCTTCCATATCTTGAAACCAGGTGACAAATAAATCAATGTTTCATTAGGTGGATGTGTCCTGTTAACAAACTAAAGACAGACTGAAAATTAGCCTCAGTCACTGTTTGAGGCTAATTTTCAGTCTGCCTTTCTGTCTGCCTCTCATCAACTTGACAGTCAATGAGTGAAAGACATGGGTTATGTGGTTACTGTGGTGACCATAGTAAGTCACAGGCAGCAGCTTTCAAGGGATAGTCTGGTCATTTTTGACGCGGCGCTCTGTCAAATAGTTAATACTACACAAATTGTTTTGTGGATAGAGCTGAGGGCCTTGGAGCCGTACTGTATCAAAAACAAAACGGAAAGTTGCGCGATATTGCATATGGATCGCGAACACTGTCAATATCAGAAAAAATTAGAATTTCTTGCTCTTAAGTGGGCCATCGCAGAGAAATTTCGTGATTATTTGTACTATGCCCCCTTTTTCACCATTTACAGTGACAACCCCTTAACCTATGTGTTGTCAACTGCAAAACTGAATGCCACAGGGAGTAGATGGGTTGCAGAGCTCGCCGACTTTAATTTAGTAAGGGAATGGGATAAATTGGAGTTGGATGAATATGGGGTGCTTTGGAGAAGAACTGCCCACAGGAAGCAATTGGTTCTTCCAGAACAACACAAAGCAAGGGTCCTAAATGACCTACACGATCAGATGGGCCATCAGGGCACCGATAGGACAGTGTCATTGATCAGGGATCGTTTTTTTTTTGGCCCTATATGCAGCGCGAAATAGAACAGTATGTAATGAAATGCACCTGTCTGAAACAGAAAAGACCTAGCCGTGAGACAAGGGCTCCCCTTGTAAACATAGTCACCACACAGCCCTTTGAACTTGTGTCAGTGGACTTTCTCCATCTAGGTAGGTGTAAAGGTGGCTATGAATACATACTTGTGATTGTGGACCATTTCACACGATTCGCACAGGCATACCCTACAACATCAAAATCTGGAAAAACGGTAGCTGACAAAATATTCAATGATTATGCACTAAGATTTGGGTTCCCAACACGGATCCACCATGATCAAGGTGGCGAGTTTGAAAACCAACTTTTCTCTCAGCTCTCCAAATACTGCAGTGTGGCAGGATCAAAGACTTCCCCAGACCACCCTCACGGAAATGGTCAAGTCGAACGCTTTAATCAGACATTGATTCAGATGCTCAAAACCCTCACCGATAGGGACAAGACAAATTGGAAATACTCTTCAAATAAACTCGTCTTTGCCAACTGTAAGCGCACAGAGGTGACAGGATTCTCACCATTCTGTCTGTTATATGGCCGTTCCCCAAAACTGCCCATTGACATGTTGTTCGGTTTACCAGCAGAAACAGGTAACCAAGATCACCATGCTTATGTTGAACAGTGGAAAGAAAGGATGCAGCAGGCGTATGCCATTGCACAAGAAAATGCGCAGAAATCTGCCCAAAGAAACAAAAGAATCTATGATTCAAAAGTAAGGAGCTCAATGTTGTTTCCAGGAGACCGGGTGTTAGTGAGGAATTTGACTCCTCGTGGTGGTCCTGGTAAACTTAGGAATTATTGGGAGGAAGTCATACATACCGATGTCCGCCAAGTGGGAAAAGATGTCCCAGTGTATGAACTAAAACCTGAACATGGGAAAGGCAGATCCAGGACACTACACAGGAATCACATCTTGCCTTGTGATCACTTGCCACTGGACATTAGTACGAACAGACCTGTAAAAAGTAAAAGAAACGCTACAGAAAAAGAGGAAGCAAGGGAGGAATGTGAGGATGAGGATGATTATTATCCCATGAACTTATCTCATTCATCAATTCAGCCAATGACATCAGGAACTGAGGCGCCTGTAACTACACCTGATTCCTTTGAACCAGCACCAGTGGAGAGGGCATTGGAAGTTCGCCAGCTTGACTTTGATTCTGAACATCAGTCAGGAAACCAGGTGATTCAAACTCAATACTCACCTGATACTGGTGCAGCGACATCCATGACCCCAACTGATCACACTTGTCGCTCTTCTGAATGTGAAATGGAAATAAGACCACACCGACCACAAAGACTGCGCCGACCCCCAAAGACACTGAGATATGATAAAATGGGTTCTCCATTGTGTTACAGTATTCCTGCACTTCCCTCTTATGCAAGACAGCCAACTTGGATGCATCCTGTACATCTACGCAACAACCAGCACCTTTACTTGTATGGACTGTAAAATGAAAAATGTGGACTTTCTCCAAACAGGCACTTAAGAAGTGAAAAGGAAAACAGACTTGTTTTGAGGATGCTTGAGGCACCAGATGTGAGGACATTATAAACTTGTTTGTATGATTTACAAGAAATATTCACTTACGTGGAAATTTAAATTAAAGATTTTTATGTTCTTTAGCAGTGTTATGAAGCTTTTCAAAGTGTTTCAAGTGACAAAATGTGACTCAAAAGATTGTATGTTTCACAAGTCCGGGTTTGTAAGACTTATTGTAAAACTGCCCTTATAGAAGTATTTCACGATGTTGAGGACAACATCTAACTTTGAGGGGGAGTATGTGATGGATTGAAATTTGGTTATTTCAGAGGCTGACTAGTTTGATTTGGCTGAAGCAGTGGTCAGATCCAACCAGCAGGGGGAGTCTAGCGCCTGCGCTATAGTGAAGAGCACCGGAACTTCCTCCTTAAATAATAATAATAATCGCTGGAGCAGAAGCACAGTGTTCGGCTCTTTTATTAAAATTCTCCCCTTCTTTAGGTATGAGTATATATATAAATGCACACCTGTATATTGTACATTCGTTTCTTAACTTTCAGAAAGATTGTGAGTTTTTTTTTGGACGCTCTGAATGTTAAATTTCATTGTTAGCACCGTTGCTAACATACTGCTGTGTCAACGTTGATATCGTTGTGTATGTTTGTAAGTCAACTTAGATAATAATAATAATCGTTGGAGCAGAAGCACCGTGTCCGGCTCTTTTATTAAAATTCTCCCCTTCTTTAGGGCTTTTACATATCAGCCACCTGATCAGCCTCAGCACATCACTGTATTAACACAGACATTGTTCATTTTGTATTAATGGCAAGATGTCAGCAGCACCCTGGAAGAAGACTACAAAAAAAAAGCATTTGTATGAAGTCAAAACAAAAGGTTTTTAATCATAGCTGTGTCTCTAAAGCAAGAGTTCACCAGCTGTTTCCCCTGGTGGTTCATTTGTGTATTTAGCTACTGCATGCAGCAGGTTGTGAGCAATGGCATTTTCCAAGCAGAGGTGAATGTGTGTGTGTTTATTTTTAGCTGAATGAATGGTATGTCAGCGTGAAGAGCCTCCAACGCAGACCCAGCCGCAACTGGACTGTGCTTGACCTGCCACTCTACTCTTGGCCTGCTGAAAATGACAAATATGACCACGTGGCCACTTTTAACACATGCTGAACAGGGACGGCTGGTATCAGTGGGCTAGTAGGGCTAAGCCCTCCCTGGTGTTTACAAAATAAATGTTAAAATACCTAATAAACACAAATCAAAAATATTGTATCACATTTTCTAAAATTTACAAGAAAACTGGTGCCAAAGAGTCCCGAGAAAATCCCCGAGTCTTTCCAAAGGGCTAACTTTATACAGCCCCTTGTCTTGCTTGGTACAGAATGATTGACAGCTGTCTTGTCCCGCCCCCTCGGCTTGGTGCTTATTTGGTCTAGCCCAGGGTCACATAGACATAATAGAAGAGTAGACGCCTCATGGACCGCCCTCGCCTATTGTAGCTGACGGGATTTAGGGCGGCCATCTTGGACGGGTCGTCCGCTGGTCTCAGTATAATGTGTTTTACAGGCGCAATCAAGTATCAACGCATTTAATCAATAATAACTCGCTGAATATGAATCCCATTTTCATGTATTTAAATTTTAGGCAAACAGCTATTAAAACTGCATGTCTATGGACATATGGTTCAGCATATTTAAAAATTCTTGGTGGGATACAGTATTTTAATCTATGACATATTTTGCAAGATACAGCCAAAGATGCATTTTATTCTGACACACATATATATCTATATCTAGATATCTATATAGATATATATCTATATAGATATATCTAGATATAGATATATATATAGATAGCTAGATAGAGAGAGAGAGATATGTATATCTCCACACAATGTTGTGACAACAATATTTACATGTTTATTTACGTTCATGAAAGTTTTACACAATCTAAAAGCCTTGAAATAGGACAGTTTTGCAGAGCTTTTTTCTGGTGCTGCCTTTCTGCAACCCAAGACAGGTGACTTTTGCAATGTGGTGCATCCTTATCTTTAGAAACACAGACACAACCAATGACAACAAGTCGGAATGATGATTGTCAATGCCAAATTGTGTCTCCTCAATGTGTTCCCCAAGCTGGAAAACATCTTCTGTTCCATTCTCTTCACAGACGATGTGTGTGACGGAGGACAGCTTTGGAGGTTGCTTTGGTGAAGCACCACGAATCACCCTCTCTGCAGCTCTCACCACCTTCACTACACCTTGTGAGGGAATCACTAAGCCGTTATTGTTCTTCAGAGTGAGAAGGTGGTAGCTCTCATCAAATGAAGATGGTGCAGCATCTTCGATCAAACAGACACGACACAGGTCACAGCTCAGTTTACGCAGAATCTACAAAGCCAGACAGTGACTGTGTATGTGGATTATATTGCACATGTTTTCTGACTGCCATTGCATCCAAAATGAGTGCAACAAATCCATATTTAGCCTGGTCTTCCTGGCATCTTCTCTCCAGCATATCCAGCATCATCTTGTTCAAGCCAGGCTCGCCATCCACTGAACACAACCACCTGTAAAAATTAGGAGGAGGAGCAGCAATATTTAACACATATGCAACATTAAATTACAAGGTTAAATAAAAAAAATCTGTTGGGCAACATAAAGGCTACCTTTGTAATGTGTGCGGATGTGGGAGGGGAAATCTTTGCTTCTCTCTAAGGTATTTGTATGCCTTTGGGCCATGGAGATGAAGTGTGAGGGCAAACTCTCTACATTCCTTGGAGTATTCATGGCCCTGTTTCTCCATAAACTCTAGCTGCAGATCTGACAATTTAAGAGGGAAAAAGATAAACTCCCCTTCTGATATAGCTCCGGAGACAAAAAGCATATGACAAAAAAATGTTCATGAATTTTTAAGTATTAATTTGGACTTACCAGAGTAGAATTCAAGCCGTTCTTTCAGTTCCTCATTAATGAGATTTTTTTCACTCAACTCCCCCAACAGTGACTTTACTGTGGTCTTTGCCCTCTTCTCTCTGGCCATGGTGTTTTTCTTGTCCCGCTCCAGATATTCTACTCTTGCCAAGGCTTTCTGAAGTTTTGCAGTGACAGCGGTAAGAGAAGCTGGCAAAGCATAGCAATGATCCTATAAACAGAGGGATGGACATCACACATCACTTTGACACAACTATGGCACACATTCTTTCATACAACAGCAGCACTGTGTGTGTCTTCAACTGTGTGTTGGTTTTATTTGTGAGAACATTCAACATGAGCGTTAGAAAACAAGTTCGATTTTAATATGGCCACGACTATTATGATATGATGTTTACAATAGAAATACTCACATCATTAGACTGAGGTTGCAGGTCTGAACTACAAGTTTCTGGGCCATCCAGAGAGGCCACAGACACACTAGCTTGAGCTTTTGTGGAGGTTATTGTAGTCCTGAAGTTTTCAACCAACGTAGGAGGGACGCCCCATACAAGATGGCCGCCGGATTTCCTGCGCCGGAGCAGCCAATGCGGGGTCTACTCTTCTATTATGTCTATGCAGGGTCAGCCCAAGGCCTCAGGCTTCAGCCAATGAGAGTGGACGTACAATAACGGGCCTCGAGCGCGAGTGTATGTGGGCGTGGTTTATCGTAGACTGAGATAAGTGCAATGGCGAGCAAGATAAAGGTAAACGAGATGAATTATTTAATTTCTCACTCGTTTTCCTTAATGTCTTTGGGGGACAAACTGGAAGTGAAGAGGTTGGGAGCAGATAGATCCAAGAATATTCAAAGTTTTCCTTTGACCTGGTTTCAGTGAAAGGACTGGCTAACAGCAAGTGTAGCTAACAAATCTTTAACGAGGTGGTTATTAACATTTTTGGATCCCAGAAAAGTTGTCAGAGTGAGCTTCTCTTTAAATAAGGTAGGATTCATTTTAAAAAAGAAGCACTTTCCAACATTGCATGTCTTGTTTGATTTTACCTTATCAGTGTGATCGGTAATTGTGTCAAGGAGTGTGGTGCAGTGTTATGCAAAGCTGTTTGACTGGTAAAAATCATCTGAAATGATTATAGCTTTAAACTCTTAATGCAGGAGAATGAAGTATTGGACAACTGACAGAGGCTCTGTGTAAGCTTGGTTTTTGTTGGTGGTTTGTTTTAAGGCCTTCTTTGGGATGAAAAAGAACATAATGTCAATTTATAGCAGGTTTTCTTTATTTCAAATTGGATGCTTCTGTTGTTGGAATCCAAACTGCAGTGTTTTATTATATACTGTATCTATTAGCCCACCCTACAAATATCACCACCACTGATGCTGAAGTACTGTGGGACATTTCAAATTGAATAGCGAAGCTTGGTTTTGGATAATATCTGAGAAAAGTGCCCATGCAAAAAGAAAAAAGAATGTTCAGTTTGAGTTTAGTCCTAGTTTTACCATAGTTTTTTTTTCAAATGTAAGGGTGGTGCCATATTGTTTTTGCAGGAAGGAAGCGGGTTCTGTGTGGTACTGCCCTCTGCAGGTGTGTTATAATAGGTTTATATTATTTGAATCACAGACTGTACAGAAAAATACTGACATGTCAAAACAAGAAGATTTCTGTAGAAATTTTAAAGAGTGTCACTGCAGCAACATCAACATCCTCTACATCACTTTTATTTTAATCTAAACCAAAAAAAAAACCCAGAAAAAAAAGAAAATATTTTGATGTATAAACTGCATAAGAAGTGTAAAGCAAGCCAAGATTAAACAAAGCTGCTGCCAGTGGCTCACTGTGATCACCATGGTAACAGCACACCGGCGTCTGACAGTCACAAGAGCAAACTGCAAAGTAAGCCTCAAATAAAAAGTCACTGAGTGAAAACTGTAAGCTGCAGCTAAAATATTCTTCAGCCGTGACCAGCAGAAAACTGATGGCGAATTTTTTGATGTTTCTCCTGTTTTATGTAGAAAGTCACAAGTTAAAATAGAACTTGTAGTTTTGAAGAGAATATCTGGTGAGATGCATGAGATAATTCACAACATTAGTCTGAAAGTGTGGCATGAAATGGAGGCAGGGGATCTGCATTTATTCAAGGAATGCAAGGCCTTTAATTTTAGGTTAACTTTAGGTTGACACAGACATTATCATAAATACTATCCTTTTAAATCTTCACTACCTGGTGGTGGGGTTTTTTCAGCACAGAGGTACGATAAACCCTTAAAAAGGGAGAAAGAGCTTCTTACTCCTCTGAAAGTCCAACTGTTGGCTTCATGTTGTTGTGAAACATGTCAGCAGGAGCACCAGCAGGGTTTTCTATTCTCAGACCCTCCTCTCAGGGAGGAATGAGAACTGAACCGCTTCACTCCGCCGCTCTCAGGTCCACAGACTCTGGCTCGCTTCTTTTCCCTCCTTGCTGACATTTTTAGTTGTTTATTGGTACCTGTCTTCTTTTTCCCAAACACGGAGAGGGCTCGTGTTTGAGCTGCCAATGAGCATTTTATTAGGTAAGGCAACAACAAGGTCATTATGATAGCCAGAGGAGTGTTTAGGAGTTAGGTTTTACTTCTAAATACAAACACTCCTTCTGGCCTTGAAGAGGGCTAAGCTAAAAAAAACTTTTAACCTAAGGCTAATGGCAAACATGAATGTAACTAATCTATAACCGTCTTCACTAAATGCTTTAGAGCTGACTTTGAAAATGATTCTTTACTGTTTAATGTTGGGTTTTTTTTCAGCCTACTTGTTGCTCTTCGTAGTAGACCAATGAATTTATTACTGTAGAACATGATTTTTACATTTTATTTATTCAGGAAAACGTTAATATGAAACAGCTAAACTTAACTTTTAGTGACTGATAAACTCACTTTATCCTCACAAAAACAAATAATGTGAAATACTTTTGATTAAACAAAAAAACCTAAGAAAAATATATGTGTGTGTTCATCACCTGCTTGAAATATTCCACAGGATTTAAAAACATGTTAAAAGTGGCCACATGATCGTATTTGTCGTTTTTTTAGCAGACAGAGATTTGAAAAACAAACTAAAAGCCGGGCTATAGAAATGCTCCAGAAAATATGAGTTTTGTCATTTTTGCAACGTATCAGAAACTAATGTACAGTTGGGTATGGTGTTGGGCTTTTATTGTGAAGTACAGCTCATTTTTGGGACATTTAAGTATTTCTAAAGTGAGATGACTTAAGTTTTGACTTGAATTTCTCCTGTTAGGGACAAAGAAACATGTCAAACTTTTTTAAATTTATGACAGAACAACTGGTTTCAGAAAGATCTGAAAGCTCCTGACTTAGTTTGAACGTCTAAATGTTCCTGCTGTCCGAGTCTAGTTGCGGCTGGGTCTGCATCGGAGGCTCTTCACGCTGACATGCCATTCATTCAGCTAAAAATAAACACACACACTTTCACCGCTGCTCGGAAAATGTCATTGCTCGCAACCTGAAACAGCTGGTGGACTCTTGTTTGGAGACACAGCTATGATTAAAGACCTTTTGTTTTGACTTTATACAAATGCCTTTTTTTGTAACTTTCTCCTCGGCTGCTGCTGCTGTCATCTTGGCTCATCTTTAGCTGCGTTCAATCTCACCAGGCTCCAGTTAAACATGTCGTCATCCTATGCAGCGGCTATATCAGCTCTTATTACATCCAGCTCTCTCAACCCACCCATCAAACCCAGGCCCAAATCGTCCTCAAAACCAGCACCCAGTCCGAAATCCGACAAGGAGCCCCACCATCCTCGGGCTTCACAGAACCTTCCTCAGTCACCTGAGCCTCTGGGGTCTTATGATGAACAACAGGAGGATCCTGCCGACTATAACATAGGTAGGGGAGCCTCCCCCCGCAGCAATGAAATCCAACATGCTGATTGAGATCTTGGATTCAGTTTTCTTTGCTTTGCTCTGCAGGTGGTTACTATCCTGTGGAAGTTGGAGAAATTTTTGTTGATCGTTACCAGGTCGTTAGAAAGTTGGGATGGGGTCACTTCTCCACCGTCTGGCTCTGCTGGGACATGCCGTAAGTGAAAGGTTGCCCTTATGACCTTGCATTTAGGAGGCATAAACACGGCGGTAACTGTCTGCTGGAACTGTCTGATTGCAGGACGAGGCGTTTCGTGGCTCTGAAGGTGGTAAAGAGTGCACAAACGTTCACCGAGACGGCACTGGACGAGATCAAACTCCTTAAATGTGTCAGTGTAACCATGTTTTTCCCTTCTATTTAAAAAAGCCTTTCAATCTGTTGGAAAAATTTTAAAGGACTAATATATATCTAACACAACGAGCTGAATCATTGCTTGTTTGTGTTTATTTTATTTTACAGTTACAAGTTTATCTCATTTCTATTAAATTTGGACAATATTTTGTAATATGTCCTCATCACTTCTTACCCTTTCATTCCTTTATTTTTGTTGTATCATGTTGAATATCTGACCCTCAGGTGAGGGAGAGTGACCCCAAAGATCCCAAACGTGAACGAATTGTGCAGCTCATCGATGACTTCAGGATCTCCGGAGTAACTGGAGAGCGTATCCTTTACAGAGGGATCCATGTCATTTTATGACTGTAGGTGTGAGGGACATGACTGACGAGCTAATGGCTAGTCTGAATGCAGCTAAAATTGCATTGCTGCCGTCTTAAAACAGCTCCAGTCTCCAAAGCATTAAAGCAGTTTACATAAAGACCAAAACAGACCTTTACAGTTCTGTCAATTTCTCATATTAGGTTGATTTTATCTTTGAAAGAGGGTCCTGTCAGAAGGATACTGATAAACTAAAGATGGCTGGTCTGGTTGGACCCAGTTCTAAAATGTTTTTTGCCAACTTCGAACAACTAAATTCATAGCAGTTCATGCAACACTTTTCTTTAAAGCTTTACAGAGCTTTCAGCTTTGCATTACCCAGAACGGACTCAGACTGCACCAGAAATGTTAGTTTGCTTCTTTTGCTGCTGTTTGCACACAATAATAACCATAAAATCTGCAATTAACCATGGATTGATAAATCGAGAGCGGTGTAAAAATTTATAAAATGGCATTTGCCTGAATTATAACACTTTTTAGATTGGAGAGGTTTTATGTAGACCTATTTGGTCTTGGCCATGTTTAGCTGTTAGCTTGTTGTTCTGGTCCGAATTAAACAGTTTCTCCAAACTGAGTTCGTTCAAAGAGCTATCTGCAACAGGTAAGATATTAATTATTCATAACCTTACCACAGAGTCCCTTTAAAATGTCCAAAATACCCCTTTCCTCTTGACATCTCTTTGGCTTCTCATGGTCTTTATCAAATTCCCGAGACGCTTCAAACTCTCGGGGGCATGAAACAAGTTCCTCAGCTGTTTCCCAGACGTGTGCATGGTTCTGGAGGTTCTTGGTCATCAGCTGCTGAGGTGGATCGTTAAATCCAACTACACTGGCCTCCCCCTGCCATGTGTGAAGAGCATCCTCAGACAGGTGTTTTACAGTTTCTTACACCATCCTAACAAGTCATTTCCCCCCGTCTTTGACCACCGGGGGATGGATTATGTTCTGCTTTTGCTCCTTTTTGCCATAAGGTGATCATGGCTTCATGTTCCTTATTACAGGTTCTGCAGGGTTTGGATTACTTGCACACTAAATGCGGGATTATTCACACAGACATCAAGCCAGAAAACATCCTTCTGAGAGTCGATGATGAGTATATTGAAAAGCTTGCAGCCGACACCAAGCTGTGGCAGCTGCCTGTGAGTCCTGCCCTCGGCAGCTCAGGTGGGTGAAACTAGCCTGTAGCCTGTTTGGTTCTGCTTGTTGTGTTAAATCAGGGGAAGCTGTGAGCGTTTTGATGGACGCTGTCTTTCTCACGTATGTTTTACAATCTGCTCTTGTTTTTGTCCCTGCTTTTTTGTTCCTCTTCTTGCCAGTGAACACTGACTCCAGAGAAAAACAGGTGTGCGCCCTGATATCTATTCCTTTGTTATTATTTGCATTATTTTATTTTTCCTTTGTATTGCATTATGACCTTTAGCTTTCCTGCTATGATTCTGTTTTTTTGAAGCGTTTGTTCAGCGTGTTTGGGAAGCTGACTGGGGTTTTGCAGTCCCTTGGAGAATGGGTAAGGTGGACGTTTTCACTGACACATTTGAAGTGTATTTTTGTTGGCTGGAATGCAGCATGCTAACTGTGAGGCACTTCGTATTACACTGCTCACTGTTAGACCTTCGTATTATAACTTCTTATTGGTACAAACTGTGCTGAAGATTCTGCTGACGCATTTATAAGGGAAAAGACCCGTGCACGTGACGGATGTTACCTTCTGCTTGAAGAGAGAAGCAAATCCCAATCTAATCCCATTTAATCTGTATCATGTTTATTAGCTGTATGTGATGTTGCAATACAGTACATGCATGACAATAAATCAGTTCAGTTTTAAATATATGCCCTTGCTGCGCTCTAACAGTAATCTCAGTGTAATTTAGATGAAGTAAATCCAAATGTTTCCCTGGCCCGTTTATGTTTGTGGCACAGGATGGCGTTGTTTATTTTTTTAATTCAACTTTGTTGAATTAAAGGCCTATTTCCCAGCCCACACATCCATTTCAAATATTTCTATCATGAGTTATTGTATTATAACATGCATTTTGTAGCTCCCTACCCAGCATATTTTTAGCATATTTTTTATGTGATGTCTAAAACATGGCAAAAATACCCAGTGAAAGTGTACATTTTAACAACACGCATTTATTTGACTTCACTGGTCAGATTGTTCCTGACCTTATTCCCACAAAGAATAAGGAGACCAGTAGAACAGGGTGCCGTACAGACCATCTGAAGCAGACCTCTGTGTGGTTGTGTCTGGTGTGTGTCGGAGGAGACAACTGCAGGTTTTGACGTTCCTCCAACAGATGCTGTTGTGGTTTCATTCAAACTTGTTGTTAGCAACCTACGCTTGAACAGACTACAGACCAGCCTCGAAGCAGCGTCTGCAGCTCTAAACATGGTGATCTGTTGAAGTGTCCATTGAAGGAATGATAGGATAAACTCAGACTCACACTTGTTTGAATTGGCCTGATTTGCTGTTCTTCCAAAACAGGCCTGAGGGCTTTTTGATTCACTAAATTCCTCTTAGAGTTACTTTTCATCCCCCCCCCCCCAATCAGTCCAGCAAGGTCGCCAGGAGTCCAATCAAGCGGCTGGTGGGGAAGGACAGGAGCCGTCGAGGACAGACAAATCCAGCTGAGCAGAAACCAGACAAACCTCATGTGTCTCTCTCTGATGCTGCGGCTGCCTCCAGCACACATGGCTCCAGTTTAAATACAAAGCTCACAGGTCCTAGCCTCAGGATAAGGAGGCAGACTTTGCTATTTGAAGATGACCTGGACTGTGCCTCACGCAACCCCAGAGACTCAGTCTGCTCACGGCTGAACTGCAGCGTGGATGCTCCCACTTCTGTGTCCAGATCAGGGCTATTACACCAAACTGCAGGCGCAGTGCTTCCTCCACCCTCACCGCCCTCACCCTCAGCTCGAGGTCTGTCTCGTGAATTTGCTGTTAATCTGCTGTGATACAGACAACAAGTTGTCATTTTAACCACGAACCATCCTGTGTGTCTTAGGGGCGAGTGACCCTGAGGTAGCGTTAGACCTACTGAAGCCTCAAAGTGCTGACAAGATTCTCATCAAGATTGCTGATCTGGGCAACGCCTGCTGGGTGGTGAGCAATTAATAAGCTTAATCTGCACACACACCTCCAAAAGGAGATTATAATCAAATATTTGAACAGGATCTCATCAGAGAGTGTGTCCATCTGCTGTGGTTCAAAAATCCTCTGTTATTTTTTGCAATTGTAGCAAACTTTCAGGTCACTGGAATATAATTTACAACCAGAAAAGCCGATTTTCTCAGAAAGTTCAGTGTCACTGCTGAGTGCTGAATGACTTGAAGCTGTAGAAAAACTGTAGCTAAAAGCTAAAATGACCAAAACTGTAGCCAAAAGCTACAATCAGCAAAGAAATAAACTAAAGGATGCATAAATGGCAAATCATTTCAAGGATTTTTCAGTGTATTTCTATGGGGAAAATGTTTATAAATCTAGTCATAGCACACTATTCCCCATCGAGCTGAACATTTTCATATATCAGTGGCTAATAGCATGAAATATGTGGAAATAGTTTGTTGCAAACATGTATGGAAGAAACTATAAACAGGAAAAGAAGAGTGTGAATGTTGATTCAGCATTCAGCAACCGGTTATTTTTACTGAACAGTTGAATAGGTTTTGCAGCATGAGCATATTTTCTTTTTCACCTGAGAAACACGGCAGCTGTTTGTTGCCTTTAATGTGTGAGAGAGTTAATTTTAAATGTAAGGTTGATGCTATTTTCATGAAGGTCAGTTCACAATAAAAAGAAGAAAACATTCTTAAATATTACACATCTGTTGTCTTTTCTCAGTAAACGACAAACACCCTGCACTGTCATCACTCACATCTAATACAACTCTGACATACAGCATATTCTTACCTAAAACACGAGTTAGTTATTCCTACATATTGTCTCCTACCTTCTGCTTTTTCCGATCATTATGAAATTACCACCTAACAGAGAAAAATCAAATTTCCAGGAAAAACCATCCCACAGACTAGAGGGTGAATAACTAGAGAACGATGCATTAATTTCTCAGTTTCTTAGGCTCTTTAAACAAAATTTAACTGCTTTACTTTCACCTTGCAAGCCTTTATGTTAATCATTGATTTTTGTTCACATTTTCTGATCAGCTCTAGTTTATTAAAGCATCGTTGCTTTATTATATTCTCCTTTTAATGCAACACATAAGATCCTGAACCTCAAAATAGCCCGTCTTGAGATTTTGTCTTTTGGTTCTTACCAGCACCTCTCAAGTCATCGAAGAGCTTTAAAAGTTATAAAAAAATTTAAGATTAGCGTTCTTTATGGAGAACCGTATAAAAGCCATGTAATCATATTTTTGTTGTCAGCACAAACACTTCTCTGAAGACATTCAGACCTGTCAGTATCGCTCCATTGAGGTCCTGATCGGTGCTGAATACGACACACCGGCTGACATCTGGAGCACTGCCTGCATGGTGAGCTGAGCACCAGTGCACATGCTGTTTTTTTTAAAAAAAATATGTCCATATTTTTCATTTTTCAGTGTTTCAGTTCATCATTGCCAACATTTTTATCACTGTCGCCTTGTTTTGTTGGAGGCTTTCGAGCTGGCCACAGGAGATTATTTGTTCGACCCTCAGTCTGGAGCCGCCTTCTCCCGCGAGGAAGGTTTGTAGTCCACAATGGTCTTTTGTCTTTAAACGAAATAAATACGCCACACCATCCTTTTCATGTTCTTTCAGATCACATTGCCCACATCATCGAGCTGCTGGGACCCCTTCCGTCTCAGTTTGCCCTTTCTGGGAGGAATGCCAAACGCTACTTCAACCGTAAAGGTAAAAGCTGTTTGTTATAATGTTACAAATACAGTTATTCTTCTGTAACGCTCCTTTTTTTATTGCCCGTCACTGAAAGACAGATGATAATGTCTTTGCCTGTGTCTGTGTGTCTGCTTGTTAACCAAAATACTTCATGAACCAGTAGTTAAACTCTCATGAAGTAATCTCTGGATGAACATCTACAACTGGTTAAATTTTTGGAGTCAACCCGAATTGAGATGGTCGCCGCAGCTAACTGACCTTAGCAAACACAAACATGCCTATACCTCTGTCGTTTTCATAGATATTGCCCTAATTTCTGATGTGGTAGATGGAAGTCATCCTCAACACACACTCTGAGCACTAACGGATCTAGTCAGGTCTTGTTATATGGCATGAAATTAGTGCATGATGTTATTTGTAAGATTTTGTTCAAAATGGCTACAACTTTGTTCTTTCTCAACATGCGATGATTTTAGTTTAAAACTCTGGCATGAAAGACAACAGGTCTTTAATTTCTTTATTATTATTGCTTACTTGGCATTGTAACATTCATTGATTCATTATTTAAAACTCCATTTCATCACTTTCTTAAAGCCCTCCCGCTTGTTTCTGTGAAAAAAACAAACTGCCCCCCCTATCGCCATCACCCAGATAGTCAGTTCATGGCATTACTCTGCCTGACCGCAGGAGAAAAGTAGTCTGCATGCTGATACACGACGAACAAGCTGCTTCAGGTTCAGTAGTTTCCTTCCCTCACTGCCCAGCATGCATTTGCACATTTCGACAGGATAATCCCCTGAGGGGTCCTTTTTGTAAATGTGACACTAAAGAGGCGGTCTGACGTGCTCGACTAGCCAGCCCTGTTTCTTTTCCTCAGGACAACTGCGACGCATCTCAAAACTGAAACCTTGGAGCTTGGTGGAGATCCTGTTGGATAAGTACGAGTGGCCGCAAGAGGAAGCTGTCCGCTTCAGCTCGTTTCTTCTGCCTATGCTGGAGCTGCAGCCACAGAAAAGAGCCACAGCTGCTCACTGCTTGAAGCATCCCTGGATTGCCTCCTAAGAACACTCCAACTCTGTGTCCTTCAGAGCCCGGCTGACTTTTACTGTAACACAGGATGTGGTCATTTGTGGAAAGAACTTGGTGCTGGCATCAGAACGAACATCTTTAAGACCCGAGTTTTTTTCTTA
The DNA here is from genome assembly GCF_001649575.2 of Kryptolebias marmoratus. Lineage (NCBI taxonomy): Eukaryota > Metazoa > Chordata > Actinopteri > Cyprinodontiformes > Rivulidae > Kryptolebias > Kryptolebias marmoratus. Next base: position 23,246,823 of record NC_051433.1, read on the forward strand.
CTTTGACTTTTTTTTTTTTTTTGGTCTTTCAATGTTTTAGTAGCTGTCAAATTCAATTACAGCGACGACCAAAGAGATGAGATATTTGCCTTACTTAATAAACGTCTGAGTTTTAATAAACTGCCATTTGAATTATGTGGGTCAACGTGTTAATCAAGAACTGGTCCGGGAGGGTGGAGGTAGACCTTTCTGAGGAATAAGATAGACAGTTCATGGGATTGCTCTGTCTGGCCGCAGGGGAAACGTAGTCTGCATGCTGATACACGACAAACAAGCTGCTTCAGGTTCAGTAGTTCAGGAGAAAAAGGGCAAAACATCTAAATGGAAAACTGGGCATTTCCCATTTTCCAAGCATTTGTTCAGACGCCAGGAATTAATGGAAAGAAGTAGCTTGAACAGGAGTCATATTTTCATCCATTAACGGCCGAACAGGCGCAGCTCTCTCCGGGCATGTGACCGTGTCGAGTGTTAGCCTGCTGCACATTCCTTTCGTGCTCACATTCAGCACAGCTCCACGTAGGGGGATGGAAGGAAGGAGAGGGAGGAGTTAGGTCCGTGTAAACGCAGGCATATGTCTGGCTCTCAGAAAACTCGGGTTTTCTAGTGGCGACAGGAGGTGAGAAGAGAAGAGGGAACGCCGCCTGGGTATGCACGTAAGTCCAAAACAACAAAATGTTTAAGGAATGCATGAGTTGTTCAGTTCTTCAGAAGACTTTGTTCTTGTTCAGAGGAATTGTATTCCACTCTCAGTTTAGAAATGTGCACGTGCACTGGTGGAGAGCAAAAATGACATTTTTTGTGAGCATGCTGCTCAGTGGGAGTCCATATCAGTTGTAGCACATGGGGTTCTGACAACCTTTACCAGCTGTGTAGTTTTTTTTAATATTTAAGCTATAATTTGTAGCCTGTGACTAGGTGTTGTGTGTTTGTGCCTCTGTCATGCCAAGACTTCTTCTTTTCAGTTTTGTTTGTTTGGAAGGAGTCAGTATAAAGGTTGAAGTCTCAGTTCCCTGCCCATGTAAACACAGCTCTTAACCCCCAGCCAGTTGCCATGCAACTCAAACTCCAAATCAGAAGGGATTACCTCAACCACCCCTGATCTTTCACAGTTGCATTATTTGTGCCAGGTAGTCTCATTCCAGCCGTGCTGTTCACTGCGTTCCCACGGAAGGAGTTCCTAGTTAAGATTCAAGCTGTGCTTTTCTCCTCTTGCATTGCTTTTTTTTTTTTTTTTTTCTTAATCAATGTTTTTTTCTTAATCTCTCCGAGCAGAAACATTCCTCCTGACAATGGGATAGCCGCTCACAAAGCATTGTGTTTTGGCACAGCTGATATTAAAAGATTTTTTTACAATGATATCATTGTGGGTGTTGGTTTGACGACAGCAGCAGCTGGAAAACAGAAGCGGCTACAGTACTGTACCCTGCATAGTAAACACCCATCTCATTAGCTCAACACAAAGGGAGAGATGAGATGAGCTTAGACAGGAGAGCTGTTTGATCTTTCTTTATCTGATGTTTGCACTGTGTCTCTGCTTCATAATGCAACACTACTATATATACAGTATGTATACATATAAACTCTAATGATGTCGTGCTGATGTTTATGATTTCTGTTTTGGTTGCAGAATGTGGCTGACTCTTCTATACTGTGTCATCGGTGGGGCAGCTCTGCTGTTTGCTCTGTTCAGTTGGGTGATACCCTACATTGTGCAGTATCATCCAGGTTTGGCGATTTTTTGGCATGACAGGATTGAGGAGCGAGTGTTGGACACACTGACCCAGTCCACACGTCCCCAGGTGTGACTTCCCTCAGCATGCAGCTAACACAGTAACTAGTTATTTCCAACCCCAATTCTGAAAAAGTTGGGACAGTGTGTAAAATGCCAAATAAAAACAGAGTAAACATATCAAATGTTGAAACAAAGAATTTTTACCTTTTTTTTTTATTAAAGTAAGGTAATTTTGAATTTGATGACAGCAATGCATCTCAAAAAAGTTGGGTTCAGCAACAAGCAACAAGCAAGCAACAAAAGAATATAAAAGTAAGTGGTGCAAATAAGAAACAAGTTAATTGGTAACAGGTCAGTAAGAGGACTAAAGAGCATTTTAGAGAGGCTGAATCTCTCAGAAGTAAAGATGAGCGAAGGTTTGTCAGCCTATTCAAAAAAAGTTTTCCACTTTGTCTCAGTCCATTTTAAATGAGCTTTGGTTCAGAGAAGACAGCAGAGTTTATTGATGGTGTTCATATTTGGCTTGTCTTTGCCTGATAGAGCTTTAAGCAGCATTTATGGATGGTGCAGTGAACTGTGTTTACAGCCAGTGATTTGTTGAAGTGTTCCTCAGTCCATGCAGTGATGTCCAGAACAGAATCAGACCTGGTTTTAATGCAGCGAGGGCCCAAAGGTCACAGCATCTAATGTTGACTTTCAGCCTTGTCCTTTGAGCAGATTCTTCAAATATTTTCATGATATTATGAACTGTAGATGATGGGATATTCAAAGTCTTCTTAATTTTTGATAGAAACATTATTCTGAACTTGTTTCACTATTTTTAGATACAGTTTTTGAAGGCTGACAAACTGCTGGTGTAGATTCTCAGTCATCCAGGCCATTGTAAATTCAAAAAAAGTCAAAAAACAAAAACAACTGGACTTCTATTCTGTAGTTGAAGACGTTTCGCTTCTCAT
>NC_051433.1:23249997-23255618 GCF_001649575.2 Kryptolebias marmoratus
GCAAGCAATCCAGCTTACATCACATCTCAGCTTTAAAAGCTCAACTCCACACTCTCTATTTCTGAATTGAGAAAGCTCCTCGGATGAGAAGCGAAACGTCTTCAGCTACAGAATAGAAGTCCAGTTGTTTTTGTTTTTTGACTTTTTTTGAATTTACAATGGCCTGGATGACTGAGAATCTACACCAGCAGTTTGTCAGCCTACAAAAACTGTATCTAAAAAGCACTGGCTTACTGGCTGTAAACACAGTTCACTGCACCATCCATAAATGCTGCTTAAAGCTCTATCAGGCAAAGAGAAGCCAAATATGAACACCATCAATAAACTCTGCTGTCTTCTCTGAACCAAAGCTCATTTAAAATGGACTGAGACAAAGTGGAAAACTGAAATCTGAAATTCTTTTTGAAACCTATGAACATCCCATTCTCCATACTAAACACGAGAGAGACCATCCACTCTGTTATCAACACACAGTTCCAAACCCTGCATCTCTGATGGTATGGGGGTGCATTAGGGCCTATGACATGGACATCTTACACATCTGAAAAGTATCTATAGGCTTTTGAACAACATGTGCTCCCATCCACACAATGGATTTTTCTGGGAAGGCCTTGCATATTTCAGCAAGACAATGCTAAACAACGTACTGCATCCATTACAACAACATGACTTCATAGAAGAAGAGACCAGGTGCTGAACTGGTCTGCCTGCAGTCCAGACCTCTCATCAAGTGAAAACATTTGGCGCATCATGAAACAAAAAAATTGGCAAAGAAGAGCTAGGACTGTTGGACAGCTAGAGTCCTCCATCAGGCAAGAATGGGACAATGTCACCTCTAAAACCTCCAGCAGCTGCTCTCCTCAGCTCCTATATCTTTACAGACTGTTGGGAAAACAAGAGGGGGTGTTTTACGGTGGACAACATGCCCCTCTCCCTACTATTTTGAGATGTGTTGTTGCCATCAAATTAGAAATGACATTTTCTTCTTCCTTTTTAAAAAAAATAAAAGGTACAATTTCTTAGTTTAAACATTCGACATGTTAACTCTGTTCCATTGGGAATAAAATATGCATTTATGAAATCTGCAAAGCATTGCATTCTGTTTTTGTTTACATTTTACACAACGTCCCAGCTTTTTCAGAATTAGTTGTCGTAATTAAGCACTTTTTTTTAAAGCAAACCCGTACACCTTGGTTTTTCACTCGTCCGATGGAGTAATCAGAGTAATACTGAGGAGAATGATTCTCATTATCACGAGTCTCAAGACTTTAGTCAGAACTGTGCAGAAACACTTTATAGATGCAAATGAGAGAAATTCTTAAAAGTAATAGAACTACAGTTCATCATTAATAATGACAGGTCTTTCTAATTATCAGTGAATAAAATAAGCATATCAGAATGATCAAAGCATCCCATCTTAAAATGAACACACACAAAGACTTGACAACTAATCTTGAAAAAACAATCTGTAGACCCAACATGCCTTAATATTTTTTTTATTTTGTCCTGATATGTAAAACCCTAGAACTGAAAGAGGATGCACATTTTCTTTTTTCCCATGTCTGTAATGTTGCTGAAAAGGGTTTAGAAGTTACGCTCACAAGTGTGTTTCAGGCACTGTATGGAGTCAATAAATTAGGTTTGTTTTGGGACCAAACATCGAACCTGCTCAGGATTATTCAGCTGTTCCTAATAAAAGCCTGACCACAAAGGTCAAAGTAGATTCCAGGTTTAAAAGTATATCAGCGTAGTTTTTTACAAACATGTAACATTATTCTGGTTTTATTTCATTGGATTGCATCAGTTATAAAAGTTATAAAAGTTATAAAATGGCAGCTGAAAGTTTTATTGGGTTTTAACTAAGCTAGGCTTAACAATCAAATGGAAAAAATGACTTAATTTAATTTATTACAAAGTCTAGAGTGAGAATTGCATTTTTTGTTGAGTTATAGTCTGACACATTTGTGTTTTCAGCGTACTCAAACCGACAACATGCTAACAGGTTTAATGTTTTTCATGTCCGTGTCCTGATTACTCATATTGTGGATTTTTAATAAGTAAATACAAATTACAGCTCAGGCCTTTAAGAATGTGGGTTCCTACAGTATTTCCTCCTAAACCAAAGGATTGAACGCAATCAGCTGACACTCTTTACAAAGTCAGAACTCTGTTTAAAATGCATAGAAACTTACTGCCATTTTTTTTAGGTTACTCAAAAAGATGTTCCACCATTTCTGTGTTTTAGTCAGTATTACACAACTTTTACAGATACTTTTATGTTGCCCCTCCTTGTAGTTTTTAAAACATGATGACGACAACAAGTTCAAATGTCTTCAAAACGCAAAGATTTTTAGGTTAGTATTTGCAAATCACTGCATTCCGTTTACATTTTACACCCAAGTTGATTGAAAACCGGGTAAAAGATAAAATAATTGACCTAAATAAAGATCCATGCTTGAAGCAACTTTGATGTGTGGGCCTGGTTTCATAACCAGCTCAGGGTGGTTAAAGAAAACAAATTAGGGGGATTCCCAAAGTCAAAGGATGTCAACATCGGGCGGCCACGGAAATCTGCACTGTAATTAAATTGAATGCAAATACTTTAAATTGTCAGGGAGTAGGTTTATGCGTACTTCCAGGGTGCTCCTCCAGAGGGCGTTTTCGGCAGGAATCGCAGAGGCGGGTCATCAGCTGCAGGTGCGCTGTTTGAATCACCTGCAGGTCATCTGCTTCATCAGCGGTGGTGTACTTAAGGAGCTGGAGGCCAGTCACTCACCGCCGGAGTGTTACTATTTATGGTAACTCTCAGACCTCCAGCGTATAGAGTATCCTTAGTGGTTTATTCTCTGATCATCGTTGTGGTTTTCCGTGCTGATACTCCCTGTGTTTTTTTCCCCTTCAGGCGATTACATCTGCGACACTTACCTGGTCGGGTTTGTGTTCACTCTGTTCCTGTGGAGTCAAGACTGGAACCGGTTTTTGTGCACACCTGTCCGCCCTGCCTAACTGCCTATCATTAAGTCTGGTCGTTCCGGAGAGCGCTGGTGATCTCATTGTCTATCCGAATCTGGATTTCCCTTCCTCGGCTGAGGATTCCTTCATCTGGAAGTAGGTGGGCTGCTATATGCGACCAGAGCTCCGGCGTCCCCACGCTAACAAATCAATTGTGTTTTCAGTGGACCTGAGAGACCTGAGCTGCTCCGGTTTCTCCTGGAACTCACCTTTCACCTGCGAAATAAACCTTTGAACTGAGTACGGTTCTCTCTGTGAGTTTCTCTGCATGTGGGTCAGTTATCTGAACAAAGCCATGACAGAACACTCCGGCCACGAGGCTGACCCAGTGGAGACTCTCAGAAGAGACCTCTCAGAGATTGGACAACAAACTCATACTCACGAAGCAATTCTCCGCTCTCTTTCTAATCAGCAGGACATCAACACTCAGAGAACGGAGCAGATAATGGCGATGGTTCAGACGCTTGTTTCCCGGACCAGCGTTACCGACGCCCAGCCACAAGGGGCAGCAGCGTCTAGAGTACCATCACCACCTCGGATGTCGGCTAATCGAAGTATAGCTACACCCGTTCCTGATAAGTACGCCGGTGACGCAGCTGCGTGCCGTGGTTTTCTTCTTCAGTGCAGTTTGGTGTTCAACAGTTCCCCCCACTGTTTCCCCAGAGATGAAAATAAGATAGCGTATGTGGTCGGACTGTTGACCGGTAAGGCCTTACGTTGGGCGGAGGCCCGTTTCCAGGACTACCCAAACTTTGGGGTGTCTTTTCAGAAGTTTGTAGAGGAATTCAGGAGTATTTTTGGCCAGGATTTAGATACAACCGCTCTGTCTCGTAATCTATGGAGGCTCAGACAGGGACAGAGATCAGTGGCTGAATTTTCCATTGATTTTCGGACTCAGGCAGCTGCTTTGGGTTGGGATTCGGGTGCACTAAAGAGTGCGTTTTTTCAAGCTCTTAATGGTTCCATCCGAGATGAACTGATGTTACTAGATGAGCCTAAGACTCTGGATGAACTTATGACATTGGCGATTCGTATCGACGGTCGTCTTAGGGATAGAAACAGAGACAGGCTTGGGCGGAGATCTCCGTGGGGGGGCGTTTCTACTTCAGGTCCGTCACCTGTTCCACCTCATCCTGATCCAGAACCTATGCAGATAGGTCGCACCCGCCTGTCACCTGAGGAGAGGCAGAGAAGGTTGGAGTCTAGATTATGTTTGTTTTGTGGTGAGTCTGGGCATTTTATAGCCGCATGCCCCCTCAGGACAGGGACTAAGCTCCCCGGGAGAGTCCGTCAGTAGATGTGGGGAGACTGACGGACCACGCCGAGAGAGAAAAACTCCCCCGCCTGATGTTACCAGCATCACTTTGTTTAGGTGAATGTCCGTTCCAATTAAGTGCTTTCGTGGACTCTGGGTGCGAACGCTCTCTCATCGCTCAGTCCCTGGTTGACCAGTGCGATTTGAGCTACACGCTTTTAGAGAGACCTGTTCAGGTTATTGCCTTAGATGGCAAATCCCTTCCTAAGATAACTCACCAGACCACTCAAGTAGAGCTAATCGTAGCAGGTAACCACCATGAGAAGATTTCGTTTTACATCTTCTCCTCACCCCAGCCTATTATTATTTTGGGGTTTGATTGGTTAAGACTTCACAATCCTCATTTTAATTGGAGAAGCGGTGAGGTCGAGGCCTGGTCTTCTGACTGTCACATTACCTGCCTTAAGGCCGCTGTACCTACTGTAACCAGCATTGTAAAGACAGAACCTGTGTTGGAGATTGGCGGTGTTCCGGAGGACTATAAGGAGCTCAGTCAGGTGTTCAGTAAGAGTAAGGCCATTTCATTACCACCCCATAGACCTTATGACTGCGCCATCAACCTTCTTCCTGGAGCGCCGCTACCCTCGAGCAGGTTATATAACATCTCCCACCGAGAACGAGAGTCTATGGAGACATATATAAATGAGTCTCTAGCTGCGGGTATAATCCGGCCGTCCTCTTCACCACTGGGAGCGGGTTTTTTTTTTGTCTCCAAGAAGGATGGTTCTCTCCGCCCCTGCATCGACTACCGTGGACTGAATCAGATCACAGTAAAGAACAGGTACCCGTTACCACTCATCACCGCTGCTTTTGAGTCCCTGCACGAGGCTCGAGTGTTCACCAAGCTGGATCTTCGAAATGCTTATCACCTTGTGCGCATTCGGCAAGGTGATGAATGGAAGACCGCTTTTAAGACTCCACTTGGACATTTTGAATATCGGGTCATGCCTTTTGGTCTGTGTAATGCTCCCGTGGTGTTCCAGGCATTGATCAATGACGTACTAAGAGACTATTTAAATACTTTTGTATTTGTTTACTTGGATGATATTCTGATTTTTTCCAAGGACATCTCTGAGCATAAGAAGCATGTTCACCTCGTACTTCAGCGTCTCCTTCAGAATCGCCTTTATGTGAAGGCAGAGAAGTGTGAGTTTCATAAGGAATCAGTGTCTTTCTTAGGATACATATTTGAGGGCGGGCAGGTTCGTGCAGATCCGGCTAAGATAAAGGCAGTCATGGAATGGGCCACCCCGGAGACCAGGAGACAGTTGCAGAGTTTTCTGGGGTTTTCCAA
>NC_051433.1:23259049-23273746 GCF_001649575.2 Kryptolebias marmoratus
GTAGGGACTTTAAAACTGGTGTTATGTGCTCTATCTTCCTGGTTTTAGTGAGAACACGAGCATTTACAGTAAAATGGATTTGTTCTATCCGAGCTGGTATCTGTGCTTACGCATTAGAAGTCTTTTGTTTCTTAAAAAACTCATTGTTGTCCTACCTTACTTCAGGAGTGTTACATTTTTATCGCCCACCACATGATCATGTAAATAGCCTATGTGTGTGTGTACCTGATTTTAGTTATCTTTTCAGGACCTTTTCTTGTATAATTACTGACCTTGTCAAGACCTAATCTGGTAGAATATCCTTTGTGTATTAGGGGTTAGGTTTAGGGCTGAGGTGTGAGTTTAGGTTAAGATTAGGTGTGTACTGGTCATGGTTAGGTTTAGCTTAAGAGTCAGGGTTAGGCTACAGTAATGAATGGAAGCCTGCTCATCATAAGATAATTTTATTTTAAAACTTTGACTTAAAAGGCAATCCTTCAAGGAATGCTAGGCCTTCATTGTCTCAGATGTAAACAGGATTTAAATCTTACACCCACTTTTAAAAAAGTTAAGCACTAAGGCGAGTCATCTTTTTTTTTTTTTACCACAAAAGCTGTTTTTGTTAAAGACTCTCATGTGTGCATCTGTAAAACCCCCCAATGAAACAAGTGCTGAATATGAAGAGAAATCTAATTAGAGGAGGAGGGAAAAGTTTGCTGTCGAAAAATTTGCACCATCTCAAATGTTGCTTTATGAATCATTAGTAATAACAACTCTTTTTAGAAGTGTAAGTGAATATGTTGTCTTTTCTTCGCCTCCCTCCAGCGACTGTTGGCTGCAGTGCAGAAAAACGCCACAAGAGGAGACCCTCGCAGCGTGGTCCTTGCCATCGATCAGTTCTGCAGACAGAAGGAGTGGGCCATGAATGTGGGGGATGAGAAAGGTAGGGCCATCTTCGTTGCCCAAACCAGGTTTTCATGAAGAAAAATATTCAGAATTTTGAATTTCACTTTGTCTATTTGTTGTTTTTTTTAAAATTTGTCCTCAGGTTGCATTCTTGACTCCGTGGTGTCTGAGGTAAACCCAGGGGCTGTGCTGGAGCTGGGGACCTACTGTGGCTACTCAGCGGTGCGGATCGCCTGTCTGCTGCCTCCTCACGGCAAGATCATCACTCTTGAATTTAACCCAGACAACGCTGCAATAGCTCGCCAGGTCATCGCCTGGGCAGGACTGGAGGAGAAGGTAAAACTCAGTATCAGGAACAAACCAGGAGGAAGAAGTTGGATGTGTTTGGCTCAGATGGCGGGGTGTGTTTCTTCTTTCTAGATTCAGTTAGTTGTCGGCGCATCCGGTGACTGGATCCCCAAAATAAAGGAGCAGTTTGGGGTCAAAACGTTCGACCTGGTTTTCTTGGATCACTGGAAGGATCGCTACCTTCCTGACACAAAACTAATGGAGGTGAGCGTTTGCACATTTTCTAACAAAACAACAGCTGGATTGTTTTTTTTGTAGTTTTTTTTGACACGCTGCTTCTGTTGTTTTTAATTTGTATTAGGAGTGTGGCCTCTTAAGGGAAGGCAGCATCCTGTTGGCAGATAACGTCATCTGCCCTGGGACTCCTGATTACCTGGAGTACATCCGGAACAGCCCTCGCTATAAAAGCCAGTACTTCAAATCTCACCTGGAGTACACCAAAGTGGAGGACGGCTTGGAGAAATCCGTTTTCTTAGGCTAGACTTTGACTAAAAGCCTTTATGTTGTGCACAGGTACTAAAACTTCCAACCTCCGCTCTTTCTGGAAGCAGATCTACAGTAAAGAAAACCTGTTTTTTTCTAATGGAACTGAGTGTATGAACTTGGAATTAAAAGTGACATGAAAGAAAAACAAGTCTCTGTACTTCGTGTACTTTCCGACATGTCTTTATTGGTTGAAATGATCCTTTATTCATGCTTCTAATTGACTGACGAGCTGCAAAGTGATCTGCCTTTTTTCACTGGAAATCTAACTCAAATACCTTCTGTGGTGCAGAAACCTGTTTTGTGCTGTGATATTCTCCAACATTGAGTCTGTGTTGACAGTGAGCGCATGTTGTGTGTTTATGTGTGTTATTATTATTATTATTATGTGTGTGTGTGTGAGAGAGTATGAATCAAATCACTGCTCATCTAATCTCTGAAAGTGATGGAGTTTCATCATGCTTAGGGGGGAGGAGGATTTTGCTGTATACATATATATATATATATATATATATATATATATATATATATATAAAAAGTATGGGCTTGTCCACCTAGTGCTGTCTTCACAGACGCATGCATGATAATCCCAATCTGGGGCCATTAGTGCACCGTGAGCGAGCGAGCGAGGGAGTCGAGGGTTCACCAGAGAGCGGCAGAGAGGGAGGGAGGGAGACCGGACAGAGACACATACGGCTGAAAGAAGAAGAAGGGGGAAAAAAAAAAAAAAAGGACAGAGAGGGAGAGCTTTTAAAGGATTTGGCTGTGATTTGTACATTCTCATGCTGCAATGTTGCACTTCTCTCTGCCTCTGCTGCCATACCTCACTCTGCAGACTCAAAAGTCTATTTTTATTTAGAAAAAAAAACAGGATTTCTTCACCGGAGCACTGTTTTGCGTATTTTAGGTGGTTTTGATGTTGCAAAAAAAGACAACCTGAGATGACTGAGGATTTTCTTTTGGTGAGGAGAACAAAGCCTTGACTCCAGATAGATTTGACCATTTTTCGGACAATGTTTGGAGGCCGGTCTGCAGCATCTCATGTGATGGGGAAACTGAAGGCTGGTCCATAAAGAATGGGCAGGTAAGATATTCCTTCACTTCATTGTTCTCAAAAAGAAATAATTTTGCAACAGTTGCTTGTTTTATGTACTTTGAATTTTTGCTTTTTTTCAATTGATATTATTAAACTTTACAAGATTCACATGTGCAAGAAAATAGAAAGCTGGAACATAATGAATATGACGTTTAGTATGAATAAAAATCTGCATCCCAACTTCAAACAAAGCACATTTTGAAACACGCAAAAAAAGATAAAAAGATAATGCTGCTTTGTTACAAATTTTTGGCACATTAATAACATTAAATATACTGATGTGCTGCCTAAACTTTGGACAAAAAAGAGAAATTTACAAGATGAATGGATTATTGTGGATTTTGTCAGTGATTCTCATGCAGATATAATTAACCCACTTGAGCTTTTGAAGCATGCAATGCCGTGACAGTTTACTTGATGTTTTCTGTTTTGCAAAATTTATAGTGTTTTCCATCATCGGCTCTCAGCCCTTCGTGATAAAAGCTTCCAGCATTCACTCTGTTGCTATCTAAAACTCTTCAACATCTGCCCCCCCCCCCGCACACTTATTTTACCTCTTTCATGTTCTGGGTCTCTATAAAGCACAAAAACAGACTTTATATTCGAGGTGGTGCGTTTCCATCGGCAGTTCTTTAATTTAACATGTACAATTGTGTGTTTTGTTACTAGAACAGATCAAAATTGTGACAGGGCATTAAAATATTGATTAATGTGTCTGCTCTGGAGACCAGTTTCATTTTTAATTAAAAGTAAACTGCGAGCTTCATTGGATTTATTAAATATAAACGCTGGACTATATTTTTACTGAAGTGCTGAGAATTTTCTTTTGAAAGTTTCTTCCATGTTCAACCATGGTAAATGAAATGTGCCCCTACAGATCTCTTCAAACATGCTAAACTGCATTTAGGGCCAGACTCTTGACCACACAGGGACTGTTTTTGGATAGATTTCCTAAAGCCACCTCAGTGCTTTCTTGGTAATATTCTTCAGGATTTTGTTGATGCCTAAACTTTCATCTGAGACCTCGAGGACTCAGTAAAAGATTTTTAATTTATGTATTTTCTGTAGCCATCTTTCTTTCCCTGCTGACTAATCTTTGAAGTGTATGTGACTGTAGAGATAATATCAGTGCCTGCTTTCATCCCACTTGGCCAAATGGTTTAATCTTTGTTTCATTAAATCAGATCTCACCTCTCATGGTCTGAAAGTTATTTGAATGTCTTGCTGTAAAATGCAGCAGGTTGTCATGTACCTTTTAATTAACTCTGGCCATTCCATTGTGAAGATTGGTTGAGTGTAACACCAGTGACTGTGCATCTGTTAAAGTTTCCTCAACAAACCTCCAGATCTCATTATAATATTATTTAGCTCAGTGTGGTCCCTTTGCAACCTGATCTGTGAAATCTGTTGGTAATTTTCAAATTGCTTTTGTTTGAGAGAGTGATAGAAGTTACTGTGAGTTTGGGCAATTTTCTTTTATGCTTCACAGGATTTGTGCAACGACTGTTTCAAAGCTCTCCTGGCAGATCTCTCAGTCACACTCGGACATTAACGCTATTGACTGATGGGTGTGTTTTTCCTGGCTGTGTTCAATTAATTCTTTAAAGACAAAACCATGTGTTACACCTCACTTCTGAGCTTCCTAAAAGAGGGTGTAAATTCTTATATGGAATATTTTGGAGATTTACAAGCCAAAAACAGCTGTTTTGTTTAAATTGTGCAGTACTACACCTAGTTTGATGAAAAGACAATCAATTTTATGATAACATTAAAACATAATAATTGCAAAATTTTTGCAAAGGTTTTTAAACTTTCCAGTTTAAAACACACTGACATGTCTCTTAGAGTTAAACCCTTCATCCTGTCATTAAAAGGAATGAGTTTATGAAACGCCAATAAACTGTAAGCAGGATGTAATGATGATCAGAACTTAACTGACCTCTCCTGTCCCCCCCTCAGGTGCCAAAGGTAGAGCCTGGTGCTGTCTGTACCTCCACAGGTCATCATCATGTTATCGGAGGCCTGTTCGTCTCATCTGTTTTGCTGGCTCTGCTCATTGTTTACCTGCCAGACATGGCTTCAGCTGCTTGGGATTATACTGGTGGGCATCAGCCCGCTTTCACAGGCCCAGCAGGGCACCCAGCCTCAGTCCATCAAAATTGAGGGTGACATCACCCTTGGCGGGCTCTTCCCCATGCACTCTCGAGGACCTGCTGGTGTTCCCTGCGGTGAGATCAAGAGAGAAAAGGGGATCCATCGACTGGAAGCCATGCTGTACGCCTTGGACCAGATTAACAGTGACCTCGACCTGCTGCCCAACATCACTCTGGGAGCACGGATCCTGGACACCTGCTCCCGAGACACCTACGCCCTGGAGCAGTCGCTCACTTTCGTCCAGGCCCTTATCCAGAAGGACAACTCAGATGTGCGCTGCTCAAACGGGGAACCCCCCATCATCCCCAAGCCAGAGAGGGTGGTTGGAGTGATCGGGGCCTCCGGCAGCTCTGTGTCCATCATGGTGGCCAACGTGCTCAGGCTGTTTGCGGTGAGATTTCTCTTGTTATGTTTTGCTCAGTTGTGGAATGATTGCAATTGTCTTTCTTCCCAGAGAGTAAGCTGAGAAACATGGAAGAGGTCATAAACTGCTCACAAAGATGGGAACAGAACTGTGCGTGAGTCAGAAGTGTAGTTCCGTTTGAGAGTAGAGCCCAAGGTAATACAGCTAGGTCCCAAGATGGTCACAAAAAATACTTACTCCAAAGCTCTGTTTTTGAGGACAAGTTTTTTTTTATAATCAGGATATTATGAGTGTTATATATCTGAGTGGTTAATATGTGTATACAAGTATTAGAAAAATAAAGATAACAATGAAATTCTCCGACTCTTTAAACCTCTACAATCAATAATTAACTACTAAAAACCTGATGCAATATATGGGTTTATGTGTTCCTATACAGCTATAAGAAGGCACCTCAAGGATTAATAGGTTATTGACTAATAACTGGTCTTTTTTTTAAAAATCCTTGTATGTTGGCATATTTTGGAATTCTCTTTTGTGGGTCAAAACAAGGAAATGAAGTGCATTAATCTTGTGGCGTTCATATACGATGGACATAAACATTTACGATGCATTCCTGTTCTGTTTTCTGTGTATGTATTGGGTTGAAGGGTGGAGAAGTAACACATATTACGCCATAAGCATGGCATATGTTACACCTATCTATGGTTACCAGCATCTTCCGGTCACAATTCCTCAATGAGCCATGTGGTAATGTCTGAATGTCAGACTTCTGTCAGCATCTAGCCACGGTCTCACCTGCCATCATCTGAGTTTTCTTCTTATTGCTAGTTCTCTCTGTTGCTTCTGTTCTCCTCGTCAATGGCAACTTGTGCATCAATTTTTTTTCAGGTTCTATGTTTGTGGAATAAATGATGAGTGAAAATGTTATACAAGTACACATCATGTGACCAGACATATATATATATATATATATATATATATATAAAACTCACTTCCTCTGGGGCCACTATCCTGCATGTTTAAGATGTGTTCTTGCTTTAAAACACCTGGTTTAAATGAATGACTTGTGGAGAACTTCATAATTTGGTGAGGAGGTAATTAAACCATTTGAATCAGGTGTGTTGGAGCAGAAAAACCTAAAACTTCCAGGACAGTGGTCCTTGAGGCCTGGAGTTTGACACCCCTGAGTTTTCTGCCATCTCTAATTTTAGATTTTAGCGTGTTCACTAACTACCCATCTGTTTCCTTATAGGCAGACTTTGTTGTAACTCAAAATTCTGAAATTACATGATGTTAGAAACTAGCTGAAGTTCTATTTCCTGTTTGATTAAACCCATCTATGCATTATCAGTCAGGTATTGGCTTCAAAAGACAAATATTTAGATCTTATTCATTGTAAAAGTGAGCTGAGATGTTAAATAATTTCCTACTACATAGAAAATCTGTGTATTCTGTGTGTTACAAAATGGACATAGTAAAGTTTAACATTTAGTATGGAAAGACATTCTTAGCTTTCATGCTCACACAGCTGATACACACTGACACTTTACTCTATCCAGTCAGATATATTATTAATGGTGAATCAACTTATATAATCTGAATGAACCTCTGTATCACTGGCTGTGAGAACAAATCTGTTACAGGGTTATGAATCTATCATCATTAGAGTCTGCAGCCTAATCCGAGTTATGTGTGCAGTGTACCGCTTTTTAAATTCAAATAACCAACCTTTAATGTGGATTTGATATTACACTGATTGCAGATAGTCTTTATGGCAATAGTGGGTAATTGAGTCCATGCAAATCCCACATTTTGCCATCTGCCAAAAATCTAGAAATCTCTGAACATAAACACCAGCTTGTTTAAAAAATCTTTAAAGATAAAACTGAAGCCAGACTTTTTTTTTTTTTTGTTATGGATGCATCATGTCGCAGCATCCCGGATGGTGAACATGTTAAGAGCCAAGAAGAGGCAGCTTGGATGCAAGGCAGATGTTAAC
This sequence comes from Kryptolebias marmoratus, assembly GCF_001649575.2. Classification (NCBI taxonomy): domain Eukaryota; kingdom Metazoa; phylum Chordata; class Actinopteri; order Cyprinodontiformes; family Rivulidae; genus Kryptolebias; species Kryptolebias marmoratus. Next base: position 23,266,382 of record NC_051433.1, read on the forward strand.
TACAGATTTATGCATCCCAACTTTCACTAAACCCCTTTCAGCAGCTCGAGAGCCACAGAAGAAGAAAAAAAAAAAGCATGATGACGCTGGTTGTGAGATAACAGAAACTTGTGACCCGGGCAGAGTCCATTTAGCTAAATGGCGTGTTTCCTCCCACCATCCATACGTGCTACTTCCAGGACTGCAGCTGCTTCTAGTCTGAGATTCACCATACAAAGTACAACAGCTCATAACCAGAACAGCAGAGGATTATTATTTTTTATTATTATTACACAATGTTCAAGAATGCACTTAATATTCTAGTAAAAGTAATAGTTACAATGAAGTAATAAAAGTAATGTATACTAGCAAGTGGCATTACTATCATTTTAAGTCTATTTTCATGCAAACATTTATTGCATTTATTGTGACAATAAATGTCACGGTTTATTGTTTTCAAAAACAATCAAACATCTGTTTTCTTGACTGGTTTAATCCTGTTCTGGGTCTCAGGGAGCTGGTGCCCATCTCTAGTAGCCATTGGGCAAAAGGCAAACTAAACCCTGGACAGGTTACCAGTCCCTCACAGGTCCACATAGAGACTAACTAGACAACCATTCAGCCTCACCTTTAAGGCCAGTTTAGAGTAACCGGTTAACCAGCCATGCGTGTTTTTGGATTGTGGAAGGAGAACATGGAGAACATGCAAACTGGGTGTGGTTCATTTCAGAGTTCTTTATGTCCAAAAACATTCAAAACATCCATCCATTTTCTATGCCAGCTTCATCCGGCAGGGTTGTGGGGAGCTGGTGCCAATCTTCAGCGCTCTCTGGGCGAGAGGCGAGGTACATCCTGAACATGTCGTACAATCCAGGATGTACCCTGGTCTACACAGAAAACAAACAAACAAACAAACAAAAATAAATCATGCAAACACCATAAACAACTGTTCCAGCTGGACATTGAACCGGGGGGACCTTCTTCCTGCTAGACAACAGTGCAAACCAACTTCACCATGCAGCCTATAGCTCTCAATGTCTGGTAATGTGTTTTTTATCTTTCATAAATGTTAATTCTCCTAGGAAAATGGGATCATTTATTGTCATGACTGACAAAAATAAGTGTTTTGGATTTGCTGCAATTTTACACAGCAGCAGCTGTTTTTTTTTTTTTTTTTTTTTTTTTTTACAGTTTGTAAAGTTTAGATGCATTTCTGGCTCTTGGAAACTGCAAAATCTATTCATTTTTCTTTGCACTTAAACCAAACAAATGATCAAAAGTAAANTGCAAACCAACTTCACCATGCAGCCTATAGCTCTCAATGTCTGGTAATGTGTTTTTTATCTTTCATAAATGTTAATTCTCCTAGGAAAATGGGATCTCATAATGATAAATATCAGAATGATAATTGCCCTGAACTTAATGTAAAACACCATGCAGCAGATGGTTTTTTTTTTTTTTTTTTTTACAGAGTTTGTAAAGTTTAGATGCATTTCTGGCTCTTGGAAACTGCAAAATCTATTCATTTTTCTTTGCACTTAAACCAAACAAATGATCAAAAGTAAAAAATAAAAATAAAAATAATCAGTATTTGCAGCCCTGTTCCCAATAATCACCTTAATTACTTAATACTGTTTCTAATCATAGAATATTACTTTCCTGAATTAAAATAACTTAAGGTTTATGAAACCTAAAGATAAAAAAAATACCTTTTTAGCAATCCGTATTAAATCTAATACTCTTGGAACTTATTTTTGAGGTTCGTATTATTACATACTTGCAAAACAATTTGTAGGATGGCATAGCAGAGCAGTGGCTAAAACTGTCACCTCACAGCACGAAGGTTGCAGATTTAAAACTTGGCAGGAGCTTTTATGACTGGAATTGTGTGTTTTTTCTCATGCATGCATGGGTTTGATCTGGGAACTCTGGTTTCCTACCACAGACCAAAAACATGCATGTTAGGTTCATTGGTGACTCTAAATTTTGCGAGTGCGTGCATGAATGGGTGATGTCTTGTTTGTCTCTGTGTGACCCTGCGATGGACTGTAGACCTGTCCAGGGTACACCCCGCCTCTCACTGGAGATCGGCACCTAACCCTGCATGGAAGAGCGAGAGAAGAAAATGTATGAAAGTAAAATTAGTGTTCTTTACAGTGTCTTCAAGAGAACAGCTCACAAATGCTAAGTGCATCTGAAAAAGACCACAAATGATGTCATGAAAGTGTTGAAAATGTTTCAAAATCCCAGGGACAACGTGTGCAGAACATGTGTGTCACATGTTCATTTTACATGTTTTTACATATGACTTCCAAGTGTGAAGTTCAAGTGTTTTTTTTGTAACAGGAGTCTATAAAAGGGTTATGTTGTTGATATGGCTCATTGATTGTAGTGAGTGAATTAGAGCAGATGCCTCTGTGGGATTAATTTGTGAAGGATTACGTGTTGTCTCACTCATTACAAATTTGTGTGCAAACATTTGAATGGCCTCTGTGATCCTGATACAGTCTCCTGTAGGTGCTGATGTCACCAAGTGGACTCCTCTGTATCAGAGGAAGAGGTTCAGTTCAATGAAAAAAAATCACCCTGGATTGAAAATTTCCTTCAGAACATCGAGGTTGACCAGGACACTTGAGGTCATCAAGGTCAAAACAAAGCAGCCGTTTTAGGCAGGATCAGAAGGAAATCTACTGTATGGATTTCAGAAATGACAACCTTTTTCTAGTCTCTAGATTTCTGCCCCCCTTCTGTGTTTAACATAATTTGCCTAAAACCCCTATAATCCTTCCAGATAATCTGTGAAATGGTTCTCGCCCCTCTCTCCTTTTCCCTTCACTGGCCCTTGCATTTACCTTTCTCTCCTCGTTGCTCTCTGGAGGGCTCAGCCTTAAACCACGCTGGTGCACCGGCATTAGCAGGTTCGGGGGTTGGGAACGGTCCACATCAACTGTCATTAAAAGAAGTAGCGCACTAATAAATTAATCTCCTCTTTTATTTTTCCCCGAAACAAATGCTTTTACAGCTTTACTTTGTTCCATCTGTATTTCACTGAGATGCTGGATTTATCTTCAGAGCTGTTTTTTTTGTTTAGGAGTTGAAACAAGTTCAGGTTTGGGATTTGATGCACCACAACTAGACAGACTACGAGAGAAAAGCCTTTATTTAGACTTTATTAAGGGTTTTTCTGTGAATAAGAGGTGCATCATCCTCTGACATGCTTCATTGCCTCCTCTTGTCATCCCATTTACCTTTTGATTTGCTTATTGGCCTAATAATTAGAGCTGCTCGCATTTTCTGCTTGATCTGGCCCTTTCGTCACCGCTGACCCATCCGTGTGTCTCAGATCCCCCAGATCAGCTACGCCTCCACTGCCCCGGAGCTGAGTGACAACAGCCGCTACGAGTTCTTCTCCCGTGTGGTGCCCCCTGACTCCTACCAGGCCCAGGCCATGCTGGACATAGTCAAAGCCATGGGGTGGAACTACGTCTCCACGCTTGCGTCCGAGGGCAACTACGGCGAGAGCGGCGTCGACGCCTTCGTTCAGATATCCAGAGAAGCAGGTCGACTGTTTTGGCTGCACAAATCTAAATTTACTGCTCAAACAATGAGGGATTACTCATCAAGCTGCACTGCTCTTGCTCATTAAAGACTAAAATAGAAAAAAAGCAATCCTTTAATGCTCAAAGTCGAACAGCGTAGCCCATCATATAGGTTTAAAAGCATGAATGTTGTTATTAGTTCTCATTTTTTATTATCAAAAGTCAGAAATCAGTGATTGAGAATCAAAGACAGGATGCTGCAACACTGATACATTATCTTTAAAAAAAAGTGTGCTACTTTAAAACAGACCAAAATATCTCAACATCTTTTGAATGACTGACTGTGAAATGAATAAATAAACAGACATTCACAGCCTCCAGTCAATGAATTTTAATGAGTGAGATGTTAACACCCATAATCAGGTTAACATCTGTCTTTATAAGCAACATTAGAAGGAGGCCATAAACAATGTAAAAGGAAATAAAACATCAGTAATTTCCCAGCAGCCTCAGCTGTAATTTGTGTTTAGTGCTGCTACACATATGGTGGATGCCAAATTAAGATTTAAAACATGGTACTGTTAGCTCTCAAAGGTCCTTGTGTTACTCTACGCTTGTCGTTTTGAAATTTTAATAACTACATCACACAGCGTAGGGACTTATTACGTCCCATTTAAAAACAAACAGCCAAACAAGTGACTCTGTGGATGTTGTTAAATGTGCCTCTTAAAGATATATTTTGGCCATTTTGAAGTGGCGTTCAATAGAAAAGTTATAAATAGTTAATTTATTTTCTGTTGTAGATAGCTCTTTGAACAAACTTGGTTTGCAATAAAGGAAACTGAAGTCTGACAGGACTGACAAGCTAATTGCTAGTGAACCTATGTAAGGTTAAGGTGGACTGCTGCTGTCTTAAAACACCTGTAGTCTTAAAAAAGGTTGTAGCAATTCACGCAAATGCTTCATATACCCTTACGGTATTGTCTATTTTACTTTATGAGGCAATTTTTAAAGAATTTTATGGTTATTTGCAAGCAAAATTAGCAGCTGTAGTTAGATGGAGCACTTCTTATGTAGGATTGAGCACTAGATTAAAATTTAACATTTCTGCCAGAATAACCACTAGTGGTTCATTAGTCCCGTTGAACTTAAAGTCTGTTTCTCTAAAAGGAGGTCATTCAAGGAGCTATCTACAGCAGGTATAATATGAACTGTTCAGAAGGTTTCCTCAGAATGACACTTAAAAATGGCCGAAGTAGCACTTCCTCACATTTCCAGTGTTGATGTCAAGCAGGTTCTAGATAAACATCCCGTATTGTGTCGTCCCAAATGACAAGTAACTTTGCTAACTTTTGCAAATTTGTATTAATATCTTCAATAAAAACATGAATAAACATGTTTATGTACCACTGCCTGATTAAAAAAAAATCTGTCATGTAATATGTGAAGAAGAAACATCTGGAAGTTGTTTTTTTTTTCATCTTTCAGATATAATGCTATTTACATTGCTGTTATTATTTGTGTATCCAAAGGAGGACTGTGTATTGCACAGTCCATAAAGATTCCCAGAGAACCCAGACCAGGAGAGTTTGACAAAATCGTCAAGAGACTAATGGAGACGTCCAACGCTCGAGGAGTCATTATCTTTGCTAACGAGGATGATATCAAGTGAGTCAAGCTCTGCTTTTATTAGAGATGGAAAAACACAGGATGAAACTTAAAACAAGGAACTTTGTTGCTTTATGTAAAAAGTCTGATGGGTCTAAATGCGCGTTTCGTTTCAGACGGGTGTTGCAAGCGGCCAAAAGAGCCAACTTGACAGGCCACTTCCTCTTTGTTGGATCTGACAGTTGGGGGGCCAAAAGCTCCCCCATAGAAGACCAGGAAGAGGTGGCTGAGGGTGCTGTCACAATCCTGCCCAAGAGAGCCTCTATTGATGGTAGGGCTGCGTATTAAACCAGACTTATACTGTACATCTAGGTCTGCAGGGACTTCCTACAAAAGCATGTCACATGTGACACTGACAGATGAGACAAACAAAAATGCAATGAGAAAGAAAATGATGGATGAGTCTGAGCAACCTGTTTTGATATCTCTGCCTTGTGTGAATTGAGGAAACTGAGTCATAGCCTTGTTTTCTTGTGTAAAAATATTTTTGTTCCTCCCTGTGATATCTTCCTGTAACATAAAATTATTATAAAAACGTGCAACGTTCCAGGGTTCGACGAGTACTTCACTTCAAGGTCCCTGGAAAACAACAGAAGAAACATCTGGTTTGCAGAATTCTGGGAAGATGACTTCAAGTGCAAGCTAACTCGACCAGGCATAAAATATGACCCCGACAGGAGGAAATGTACAGGTGAGGAGGTCACGATTTATCTCGCAGGGAAGTCATGTTTAAAGCGACTCGAGGCTGAGCTAGTGCACGGTTTGTCTTATCATCTAAACCTCGTGGGACATTTCTGTAATCTGCCAGGCGAGGAAAGAATCAGCCGAGACTCTCAGTACGAGCAGGAGGGCAAGGTGCAGTTTGTGATCGATGCTGTGTACGCCATGGCTCACGCTCTGCACAGCATGCACCTGGACCTCTGTCCTGGCTTCATGGGTGTCTGCGAGAAGATGGACCCCGTGGAAGGACGGATGCTCCTCCAGTACATCCGCTCGGTCAACTTCAACGGTGAGATTCAAACTGGCGTTCTTTGTTGTTCACCTTTCTCGTTTAGTTTTCACATAAAACAGGGACTTCACCCAAACTGGAAGGGAGATGCTGAGATTTATGGTGGTAAATATTTTTCTGACACTGCAGATGCTTAAAAGGAAATGCCAGTTTCAAAGACAGAACAGCAGAAGGGAGGCCAAATTAAAGATCCAATCTTTGAGATGTTTCTGCTAATGTTGAGATGCAGAAAACAGCACATTGATTCAAAGCATGCCCCCGCCCTACAGCTGCCTCCTCACTTTTTTTCTTTTCACAACACTCCTGTTTTTCATCCTCGTCTCACAGAGAAAAGTTACAGTTTGGAAGGAAAAAAAAAAAGCGTGTTGTATGAAAGCATCCTATTTACCGCCCTCCTCTTACTGGGTGACCCTGGCTTGTATAGAATATTTTCTGATTGAGCGCCTGCAGGGACCTGAGAGGAACATTCAATCATGTTAGGGCAACAGAGCAGAGTGCACTGAAAGACTGTACGTGTAGAGGAAAGCCTTTACTAAAGAGCATCCTGCACTCAGCTTTCACATGATTGCACAAGACAGAAGGGAGCAATACCAGCTGTATTCAGCAGCATGTGGGTGTTCTCTCAGCCACCTACAGTAGGACTTGAATTTCTCATGTCCTCTGTCTCACTTTTTGTCTGAATGCGGCTTGTTGAAATTCTGTCTCCCGAAAAAAAAAAACAGGCAGCGCAGGAACTGCAGTGATGTTCAATGAGAACGGAGACGCTCCTGGCCGGTACGATATCTTCCAGTACCAAATGTCCAACATCAGCAACCCCGGCTACAGAGTTATCGGCCAGTGGACGAACCATCTGCGACTCAATGTAAATATCTTGAGAAATCAAGTGGCTTGCTTTCTTGCAAAAGGTTACATGAGATTATAAGACTTACCTTGACATAAAAGACCGGAAATCAGTAGCCTCCATACCTGGCTTTATCCAAAAGAAGAAAATTTAATCAATCAATCAAATTTTATTTGTATAGCACATTTCAGCAGCAAGGCATTTCAAGGTGCTTTACATAATTAAAAAACAAAATAAAAACAGCATGTGACAATGAATAAACAGTAAGAAAGAGAAAAACATCGAAGACATCAAAAACCCGCACTCTAACCCTAATTTAGCCATAAGCA
>NC_051433.1:23274111-23407770 GCF_001649575.2 Kryptolebias marmoratus
CGGCTAAAGACAAACGCATGGATGAGTTTCTCTAGATCGTGCTGAGACATAAGTCCTCTAATCCTGGAGATGTTCTTCAGGTGATAGAAGGCCGACTTTGTGACTGTCTTAATGTGGGTTTGAAGGTTCAGGTCAGAGTCCATCACTACTACAATGGTGAATCCCATTTTCTAGACTTACCTTTTCACCTCCTCGTAGATTTTGAGTGTCCAATTGGTCCTTATTTTGAAGTCACTTTTTTGCAAAAAAAAAAATTAGCTTAATGATAAATGTAAAGAGATGCTGGCTTGGTTACTTGTTGGTAGCAAAATCTGTGAACTAGCAACGTTAGCTGTCGCACATCATCATACTATATCTTATTTCTTTCTCCAAAAAAGCAAAAACCAGAAACCTGTAGTTGATACAAAGGTTGTTTTCACAAAAGTTAAAGGAGAACTGAAATAACTTCTATCTTGTTGAGACATTTTCATTTCTTGCATCTTTTTGCTAAGCTAACCACCGAGTTTAATTCAACACCATACACATTTTGTAAATAGTGTTTGAAGAAGTTTCTTTTTTCCGAGCTGAAAACCAGCTCTTAGAAACATGTTTGTAGGAATGTTGCATTATTCCTCATGGATTTGTCATTGTTTTGTTCTTTTTGACTTTTTATTTAGTCTGAAATGATTTCACAGTGGGAATGTGTTTGTATTCGTAGGTGGAGGAGATGCAGTGGTCAGGAGGTGACCGTAAGATCCCAGAGTCGGTGTGTAGTTTCCCCTGTGAGTCCGGTGAGAGGAAGAAGATGGTGAAGGGTGTTCCCTGCTGCTGGCACTGTGAGCTCTGCGATGGCTACCAGTACTTGCTGGATGAGTTCACCTGTGACATGTGTCCTTTTGACACGAGGCCCTTCAAGAACCGCACGGGTTGTCGGCCCACACCCATCATCAAACTGGAGTGGAGCTCTCCCTGGGCCATCATCCCAGTCTTCCTGGCAATACTGGGAATCCTGGCCACGACTGGAGTTATCGCCACCTTTGTCCGGTTCAACGACACCCCCATTGTTCGAGCGTCCGGCAGAGAGCTCAGCTACGTGCTGCTGACGGGCATCTTCCTCATCTACCTCATCACTTTCCTCATGATTGCAGAGCCCAGCGTGGTTGTGTGCGCCTTCCGCAGGCTGCTGCTGGGGCTCGGCATGTGCATCAGCTATTCCGCCATGCTCACAAAGACCAACCGGATCTACCGCATCTTTGAACAGGGCAAGAAGTCGGTCACACCTCCCAAGTTTATCAGCCCCACCTCTCAGCTGATTATCACCTTCATACTCATCTCAGTCCAGGTAAACTGATGAACGCTTCTCTCGCATACTGTACACCAGCGTGGGATTTGTAGCAGTCTAACACTTCTTTCTCCACAGATACTGGGGGTGTTCATTTGGTTTGGTGTGGTGCCCCCTCACACCATCATCGACTACGAAGAGCTGAAGCCTCCTAATCCTGAATTTGCCCGTGGAATCCTTAAGTGTGACATGTCTGACCTGTCGCTCATCTTGTGTCTGAGCTACAGTTTAGTGCTGATGATCACCTGCACAGTGTATGCTATAAAGAGCAGGGGAGTTCCTGAGACCTTCAATGAGGCCAAGCCCATTGGCTTCACCATGTACACCACCTGCATCATCTGGCTGGCCTTTGTGCCTATCTTCTTTGGAACAGCACAGTCCACTGAGAAGGTAGGAAATCGAGCATTTATACAGGCTTCATGGGTCGTTCAGGGTCTGTTTACACCAAACTGTTTTTCAGTAAAACTGTAACATTTCTGTTGCAGTTCAGCCGTTTGTTTACACGACAACAGCGGTCAGATTCTCTAATATTGAAACTTTTTGAACCCAGGTTTCAGAGTGGAACTTTTTGGACTGTCCCATTTACATTTCAAACAAAATCGTGTGTGAAAATAACACACGTGACAGCTGCAGTCAAAAGCTGTTCTGCACATTCATGAGCAGATAAACAACAGTAATCATAGCAGATAGCAGAGTGCTGTTTGTGCTACTCATCCTTTTCCACATGTAGCAGCAACCCAACCTCACTGTCCAAACAAATGTCCGTGTATTCACCATTTTGGATGTAACTTTAAATGCTTCAGACTACATGAGCGCCTCGTTAAAAGCATTGCATCAGTGTTAACAGATATGCAATAATTACCGTTTTTATAAGATAGTTTCGGGGTTAAGCCCACCTTCTTTTCTGTGCACATTTTCACCAATCACAACACACAACTAATTTTACAACCTCCCCCTCTGAGAAAGCGCACCTCACACAGCACATATGATACTTTGGGTCAAAATACAATAATTTTAAAGCAACAGTGGGATAGTTTGTTATTTCGTCACTGGCAACCCTGGCTGGCATTGAAACTACAGCAGATTCAATGAGCAGAGCCAAATCCATGGGAACATGTTTTTTTCTTGATGATTGGCCACAATAAGCATAAAAAAAAACACGACCGTTTGCAGAGATTGTTTTCAGGTAAACAGAGCCTTAAGCAGAATCACATATCAATCTTTTATGTGCATGCCCATCAAGAGGAATGGTTGTACCAAACTTTTTTATTGTGAAAGATTGGAAAAAGTGGTTAAGAAGATGGATGGATGGATGGATGGATGGATGGATGGATGGATAAGTGGTAGGGATATCTGGCCCTTCAAATTTAGGTTTTTCATGGGCACACATCAAACAAAAGGGTATGAGCTGCGCTTACAAAGAAACTCAAATGTATTTTATCACAACAACCACTGTAATGCCTAGTTTAAGATGTTACAATGTATTATTTGATGTAATTGTTAATTATCCATAACAAGCTTAAAAAAATATCAAAAAATAGTGCCATATATCTCTGTCTGTCATTATAAAGTCTAGTAGAATTCTGATGGATTCAATCTGATATTATTGTTAATCTTCCTTAACAAGCATAAAACATAACATCAAACCCTGAAGGTTGTTGCAAGCAAGAGAGCTAGCTCTACACTATAGTATATGGACATACTGACATTGTGTCTGTTAGTTGAGGCGTATCCGCCTCTTGAAGGGGTGTCCCATTATGTAGTGAAATATTGGAACCACGACTCCGCATGACTTCAGATTAAGTTGAAGGTGGTAGGGGTAATGAATGAGATTCAGATTATTTGTCATTGGTGAGTTATTTAGTTTTCTTAGTTCCGTTGTAGATTTCCTTTTTTAGTTGTCTGTTTTGTGTATTTAGGTACTAGTTTGTAATTTTGGAGTTTTGAACTGACGAAACACGGCATTTAAACAAACACCTGCTATCTGTTTAATACTCCTGTTTCAGAGCTCAGTGTGCAGAATGAAACGTCTCCTCAAAGCCCTTTACAGTCGGAGCCACCTTCTCCCATTTCCACCCGAATTTAAACTATATTTTGAACCACACACTGAGCTTATTTCCACAAACTCACACATCGATGAACACATCGGGTTTGATGCGGGGTTCAGTAACATCTCACCCAAGGACGCATTTGCAGTTTGCAGATTTAAGTGAGAAAATATCCACCCATCCACCCTCAGCTGCAGAAAACCTAAAAGGCGTCGTGTTTGCTTTGTCTCTTGTGGGCTACTGTAAACATAGCGGCTCAACATGGCGAAGGCGGCAAATCGTGATAGAAATAAACACCAGAATTCTTATTTTTACAGCAGTAGATATTCACTTTTTTAACAGTAAAATGCATCAAGTATTTAATATTTGGTTACCATTTTATTTTAACAGGAGCATTTAACTTACTCAAAATGAACTTTATCCCAGGTAGAGTAAAATACCCCTTCCATTTGGGACACTTCATTACTTCTATTTGTGGTTTTTATTTTTAAGGTTGCTAACAAGAACTCATATGTTTTTACTATTCAGAAGAAAATGTATGAATAAATTGATCTTTACCCTGACTAAACATGTAGATACAATTATGGTTTTTACTTGATTGATTTAATTTCAAATGATAAAATAAAGAGTAAAAAAAAACAACAACAAATTACCTAAAACAAACAAACAAATAAAAAAACAAATTACAATAAAATACCACCTTATTTATTTCTATTTATGTTCCTGCCCCTTTTTATTCATAGGAGTGCATTAAACTGGGAGGTGAATATAATTATGCAACACACACACACAGACACACACACACAAATACATTCAGGAATACATGACAGGAAACTGAAGGAACTCTCAGATGCTCAAAATGAAATCTGGGTTTGCTGCCTGTCAAAACGTATTTTCTTCCTGCTATACTCGCAGGACGTCCTGCTCCCACTGTAGAGTCCCACCAAGAGTTTAATTTAGCTTGTGGGCTCTTTTCTGTCCACTGTGTGGGGAGGAATATCTGAAAAACATACAGATAGGCTTTGACTAATAGAGAGCTGCATTATGAATAAGCCAAGCTGAAATAATTAAAGCCTGAGGGTGCTTTTAAAGTCTTTTCACCTCTTCCAAACTGAAATGAAGTGAATGAACAAAAGACGAGAAAGAGGAAGAAAAGAGGTCAGATGAGTTGAGGGTGATAGGAGCCCCTTCGCAGACCAAATGGGTCATCCCATTCGATTAATCATCGCTCAGAAAAAAGGGCTGAATATAGATGGCAACTTTGGTGCAACTCACGAAATTGGTGGTTGTTATCCGTCCATCATGTGCAGGAGGGGCCGATCTGCCTGCCTGTCGATGGTCAGCACATCTGGAAGCCCCGCTCGGCGCTTCTGAGTCAGTTTCTCTGCTCGCCTTTGGCTCGGAGCACAGATACACATCACTACCAAATCAGCAAGGTCTCGTTTTAGAAATGAGAGGTCACTGACAAGAAATAATAAAAACGTGTTAAAGGTCTAGCGTCCCTTAAAGGAAACCATATCGCCCGCTGGCCTTCATGTGAGTGTTTTAAACTAAAACCATCTCATGCTGAGAAGGGATGAAGCCGCAGCTGTTTTTGTCAAACCATCGTTCTGCGCCTTCTCATGTGATATTGTGAGATCTTCAAGATGTGTTAGCCCTCAGACAGAGTATGTATTAGGAGTGACTCTCAGCTACTACCACCACCAACTTTAGCTGAATAGCTGTAAAAATGACTGAATTAGAGACATTTCTGTGTTGGTTAATGTTAAAGAGCTGTGGTGACCAGTTTAAACTTGACTGACTCTAAAAGATAATCAGTTGTAGACGTACATCCAATGATTACTTTGAGAGTTTCATGAAAATCTGTCCACTGGTTTATAAGAAATTTTGCTAATGCTGCAGACAAATGAACATACACAGACTCGGGCAAAAACAATATCGCCCACCACCAATGGTGAAAGGGCGATATTGTTGGAAAAAAAGAAATCCAGCCTGTGTGATGTACTAAGATGTTCTCTTGCTGTAGATAGTGGTCTATCCTTAGCTTCAGAGCAGCAGAATGATAGTCTGTGACTTATTTATGACATAAATATATCTTATTTATGGTGGATGGGACTTTATGTGTTTACTACACGGACAGTTTTCGTCAATGATGACTTAACAATTTGTTGGTGAAGGATTTCTGGAAAGGCATCTTCTGGTAATTATTGCTGGACGCTGAAAAAAGGAGAGAAAGCCGTGAAGAGGAGATGCGGTCAAAACCCATAAATAGAGCTTCTTTTCCTGACTACATCTGCCAGAGCATAAATCATTCATCTGGGGGGAAACCACTGCTTTCTGAGATAAAAAAAAAAAAAAAAAAAAATTCTGACAGCTTGATTTTTTTTTTACCTTGATCATAGATCCATGCAGACTGAAATGTGCAGGATCCAGCTGCTGAATTGTTCCGCAACGACCATTTGTTTCTGGCTTCCCATTGCAGATGTTCATCCAGACCACCACCCTGACTGTCTCCATGAGCCTGAGCGCCACCGTGTCCCTGGGCATGCTCTACATCCCCAAGGTCTACGTCATCGTCTTCCACCCGGAGCAGAACGTCCAGAAGAGAAAGCGCAGCTTCAAAGCCGTGGTGCAGGCGGCCACCGTGTCCACGCGCCTGTCCCAGAAGTCCAGTGAGAGACAGAACGGAGAGTCCAAGGTGGAGCTTGACAGGTCGAAGTGACCCGGTGCAAAAACAAGAGAGAAATCAGCAATTGACTTTACAGTTTCTGACCTCAAATTACAATTAAAATACCAGCATGTACAGGGGGGGATGATGCTTCTTTTCACATTTAATTAAATCTACTCGATCTGCTTTGAAGCACAAAGGACATTTTAACACAAACTGCAACAATTGAGCCAACTGAACTGAGTCATTTTGAATAAAACAATTCAACCTTTTCTCTCTTTTGTAACATCCACCTACTCTCCTTAAGTCAACAGAGAGGTATTGTTAGGTTTAACTCTCCTTTTTGAAGTGAAGTTAAAATGGTGACCTTTACCCTTCAGCAAGGTGTACATACTAGTGGAATCCCTTGGGACTGATGAAACATTACTGACCACGGTCTCCAAAAGCACTGCATGGATTATATGTTATATACACACAGGAATGTTTTGAAATATTGTTTATAAGAAATGACTTTCTTCTCATTGCACTGGAATGATGTAGGTTTTAAAATGTACCAACATGTTTAGTCCCAAGCTCCATGGGAGGGTAGGATGAAGCATAAATCTGTCAACATCCAGTCACTGACTGTAACATTTACAACCTAACCTGCAAAAAAGTTGGGACATTGTGTAAATTGTACAACCCCCCCTTAAAAGCAACAGCAACAACAAAAAACATAACATACTGATTTGCAAATCTCACAAACCCATATTTATTCACAGTAGACTATAGCAAACATATCAAATGTTTAAACTAAGAAATTGTACCATTTTGAGGAAAAAACAAGGTAGTTTTGAATTTGATGGCAGCAACACATCTGAAAAAAAGCTGGAACAGGGGCAACAAAAGGTTGTAAAAGTAAGTGGTGGAAACAAGAAACAGCTGAAAGAGGATTTTGCAACTAATTAGGTTTAGTGGCTACAGATCAGTAAGAGGTCTTGGGATAAAAAAAAAAAAGCATTTTAGAGAGAATGAATCTCTCAGAAGTAAAGACGAGCAGAGGTTCACCAGTCTGCAAAAAAACAGCATCTAAAAATGGTAAAACAATTTCAGAATGACAAGGCGAGGCTTGGCAGGATTCAGGACCAGCACACTTAGACAAAGTTTTAAGGTGTTTATTGTTAACGGACCAAAAGCAGGATCAAAGTCTCTGAAATGGGCACTCACGTGACCGCCTGGAAGCGAGACCGGAACTGGTAAGTCCTTCGTAGCTTGATAACTCGTAGCAGACAGACGTGTCTGAAAGGGGCTGAGGCGAGAGGGAAAGTCCAGGTCCAGGCAGAGGGTCGATACCGATGAGTCAGAAAGCAGAAGCCAAATCCAGTAAGGGAGAATCCAAGGGAGAATAATGTTCCTCAGTGGAAAAATGGGAAAACTTTGAATATCCCATCATCTATAGTTCATAATATCAAAAGATTTCAAGAATCTGTAGAAATCTCTGAGGTCAAAGGTCAAGGCTGATGGTCAATATTGGATGCTCGTGATCATCGGGCCCTCAGGGGCCGCTGCATTAAAAGCAGGTCTGATTCTGTTCTGGACATCACTGCATGGACTCAGGAACACTTCAACAGATCACTGTCTGTAAACACAGCTCACTGTACCATCTACTAATGATGCTTAACCTCCTAGGACCCTGCGACCACATATGTGGAAATCATTTTTCTCATAGACTACATTACAAAAAGAAAAAAATAAATCTTTGTTTTTACACTCATCAGGTCCCAATCAGCCCAAATAACTAAGCAAAGTGAAAAATGCATACCATGCTAGAGCTCCGGTCTTAGGAGGTTAAAGCTCTATAAGGCAAAAGAAGGCCAGATGTGAACACCGTCCAGAAACTCTGCTGTCTTCTCTGGACAAACGCTCATTTAAAGTGGACTGAAGCAAAGTGTTCTGTAGTCAGACAAAATGAAATTTGAAAATCTATTTGGAAACCACAAATGCCACATCCTTTATACAAAAGAGGAGAGGAACCATCAGACCTGTTATCAGCACAGTTTAAATTCTGCTTCTCTGATGGTATTGGGGTGCATTACTGTCTATGGCATGAGCAGATTACACATCTAGAAAGACACCATCAGTGCAGAAAAGTATATACAGGGTTTTTGAACAACATATGCTTCAGTGCTTCCATCTTTTTCAAGGAAGGTCATGCATATTTCAGCAAGACAATACTAAACTTCATACTGCAGCCATTACAACAACATGGTTTCATGTGGAAGACTCCAGATGCTGAACTGGTCTGCCTGCAGTCCAGACCTCTCACCTACAGTCCTGCTCACCATTATTGGCACCCATGAAGTTTAAGTACATATAATGGAATATTTACTGAAGGAAATTCATCAAGTGAAACAACATTTTATTGCAGATAGCTTGTGCTTGATGCAAAACACCAAATGATCAAAAACATTTAAAAAGATAAACATTATGAGGAAAACAAAGAAAAACATAATTTTTTACCATGCCAATGGTATTGGCACCCTTTGCTGCAAATTAATATGAAAACCCAATTTGGGTCACCTGTTGCAAATCACACATAAAGATCACTTGTGATGGACTGCCTCCACACATATGACATGAATTAACCAATGAATGATCATGAAGATATTCACTCAGCTATGCGAATCATGAAGGGGTGCCAATAATGGTGAGCAGGACTGTATCATCATAAAACATTATGAAATGAAAAATCGGACAAAGAAGATCCAGGACAGTTCAACAGCTAGAATCCTCCATCAGACAAATATGGGACAAAATTCCCTCTAAAACCTCCAGCAGCTGCTCTCCTCAGTTCCCAAATGTTTACAGTCTGTTAGTAAAACATGATGGGATTCTTCACAGTGGGAAATGTGGACCTGTTCCTACATTTTTGAAGTGTTGCTTCCATAAAATTCTAAATTACATTTTTCTCCCCCTCCAAAACGGAACCGTTTCGTAGACATTTAATATGTTTATTCTGCTCATCAAATATGAGTTTATTAGATTTGTAGATCATTACATTCTGCTTATATTTACATTTTACAAAACTTCTTTTTAGAATCGGGGTTGTAGTTTCAACTGATAACAATACAAGTCAGTTTCTTATTGTGGAAATGTAATTTAGGGGCACAAACAGGAAAGAAACGATTGTGAACAGGATGTTTCTCCTCTACCTGGTACCTCCACTTCTCCATAGTGGGAAACAATGTTTGGCATTTCCCCATATTGTTAGACAAAATCTAAAGCATTCTGTGGAAAGGTCAGGTTGTATGGCAACATGCACAGGAACTTAAAGCACCTTAGCCCACATTCAATTTACTGCTATAAGTCCTCCATCAAAGGTAGATTTTGTTTTAACAAACGCTGAAAATAATTAGTGACAAAAAGCCTTTTTCATTAGTGCAATATTAGCAGTGACTTGATTGCAATGTACAGCTCAGGTTTTACCATTTTATTTACTATCTTGAAGATTGTCTTCTGTACTGGTGCATCCTCTTAAATATGTTTGTTTCAGAGGTTTTTCTGTGCAGTGCTTGTTTCCTCATACAGCCAGAGTCATGTGAGAAACTCTTGTGTGTACTGCCCCCTGCAGGAGAACCCAGCTCAGTGACGTCTTCAAAACAAGTACTGGAAATGTGTGTTGAGTCCACAGCAAATCTTTAATAAAAATAGTTTTTAACATAAGAGACGGGTCAGAACACCAATCAGATCATGTAAACACAAAAATGCATGTACATCAAGCGCCACTTAAAAAGAAGCAAAAAAAAAAAAATTAATATATAAAAAAAATGCAGCATGTCTTCAGCAGTGGTTGTTTTTAAGGAGTCAGAAAGTTCTGTTTGGTGGGCCCACTGCTGGGCTCGAGCTCGTTCTGCGACTCAGCAGCATCGACGTGTTTCTTCTCACGCGGTACTGTCGCCTCCGACGTTCACTCCAGGAAGCCATCCAGAGTCAGACAGGCTGGAAGCTTGGAGGGCGGCCGGGTCACCTTTTTCCTTTTGGTTTTCATCAGGGGCCGAATCTCAGCTAAAGGAGACTGAGGGAAGGGCTCGGTTCAGGAAAAATACAATCCGGCTAATGTGCTGGCGTAGACTCTCGGTCATCCGGGGATGTGGTAAATCCAAAAAAGGTTAAAATAACAAAAACAACTGGACTTCTATTCTGTAGCTGAGAAGCGAACCATCTTCAGCTACAGAATAGAAGTCCAGTTGTTTTTGTTTTGCAACCTGTCTTGGAATCCAGCTAATGCTGATCTACTGATCTCAACTTCACAGATGAACCTCAAGTGATTATCAAATATTCTTTGGAACAAAATAAGTGTTAACAACAAATTTTAGAACATTTTGATCTTGGAAACTCCCATAACTTGTGGTTGACTTAAAGCAGAAGCAGGTTTGTAACAACTTGGAGAGTGAAAAAAGAAGCAGGACTGAAAATGTTATATCTAGATAAAATGTTCAAACATTTTGTTGAATGAAAACTTTAAGTACGCTCCAAGGTACGAATGTTTTATCATAACAGATCCACAAGATAATGTTATTTCTTTTAAATAACTTCTATCTGATGTTTTAACCACAAATGTTTAAAATAATAAACTAAAGTACATCAAATGATAAATATTTTTTAGTGTATCAGTATTAAGTTTGAAATTCTTGCATTGCTAAATTCCACAAGTGAAAGCTTCCACCTGGACCAAATTAAAAAGATATTCAGGTCATTTTCAAATGAGGTTCTGTGAAAATGTTATGAACAATAATATCTTACCTGTTGTAGTAAATAGCTTTGTTTTAATGACTTTGGTTTGGAGAAATAGTTTCAGTGTAAGAGGACAGACAACTAACAGCTAGTCCGAACTGTAGACCGTATATATCAAGAACTCCGATATGAACCTAGAAGTTGAAGCTGGATTGGGACCAACTTCCCTGTATTCTGATTCTGGTACAAGTTTGAAGTCCTGTCCCCTAAATGTAAACAAACGAAACAATAAAACAAAACAAAAAAAAATATATCTCTAATATTTTTTTTCCCCCGAGGTGTTGACTCCTGTTGATTCACATAGTTCTAACCTCGCTGTTGTATGTTCAAATATTGGTTTTTCTGACACTTTTAGCTGTAATTAGTCATTACATGCTTTTAAAAAAGTTCACGTAACGCCACAGTTGTGTAAGGGGGAGTAGACTCCGCTTCCAAAAATACAACATGGCACCTCTCGTAAATCAGGTCTTGCTCTAATTCCCCAACAACGAGAGAAGGCGAGGATCACTGCTGCCTTAAAACAACTATAATCTCAAAAGTTACACATAGCGTTTTAAGCAAATGTAATTTCCAATTTCATGTTAGTTATTTACATAGAATTTTATGTTTTTTTGCAAGCACAAAGAGCCACAGCAGCAGCTAGCTGTAGCATTTCCAGTGAAGCTTCGGACTTTAATAATATTTCCACTGAAATAACTGTGTAATGTGACATTAAAGGCAGTGCAAAGGTTTCATGAACCACTTTGGAATTTCAAAGGCGACTTGTTTTAAGACGGCGGCGGTCTAGTTTTGGTTTTCGAACTAGCCATTAGCTCATCCGGTCAGACTTAAAATATTTCTCCATTCAGAGCTACAGTATCCACACAACAGGTGAGGTATTAATTCTTCCTAACATCCCACCACGTCGCAGTCACTTGATTGTTTCCTGTAATTTCACAGTACTTACAAATACACGTCACTTTAGAGTTTGGCGGAAAAATAATAAATAAGAAAAACTTCAAGGATCGTTCTGAAGAGTGAAGCTCGAATAAAGCAGCACAAGACACTCGACGTGACATGGGAGAAAGGATACAGGTTGGATGAATTTAGTTCTTCCTCCTAATCCGTCATAACCACTTCTAACCTGAAAAACAAACAAACAAACAGAAAAAATTCAACAAAAAACGAAAACAGCATTTCGATACAAAACGTCTCAGAAGACGGTACATACGGATCCAGCCTTCCTCTGAGGGTCCAACATGCCGCCAAAAGTCTTCTTTCTAAAGAGGAGAGAGTTCCTCAGAAACGGACTCAGGACTGGATCTTCATCTTTGGGCTGAGGTTTAAAGGCACACACATACAAAAACTCAGGGTTGATGTTCACCAGACAAACAAATGTATTTTGCTGGGAGAGAATTACGAACGTACCCTGCTCACAGACGAAGATGTCTCACTTTGCTTTGACACATATGTTCTAAAACAGAAAAAGACAAACATGTCCACTGAACTCTTGCTTACAAAAAAAAACAAAACTCTGCAATAAGTTAACTGAATGCAGCCTTTTTAGAGAGAGAGAAAAAAAGTCATATTTTTCATTATGAGCTACAAAACTTACACAGAGGGGTCGAGACGCATCTTCTTCAACGGCACCTGCCTCGGCCTCTTGGTTACGTCGTCTGGAGTTGTGATGTCGTAGGTCATGTTGAGATCAACGCCATCGTTACCTGCAGGTTGGTGGAGGCACGGGGTCTTCAGTTCCACTGGGGCCGGGCTGCGGAGTGAACAACCCAGCGTTTTCAGGAAAAGCTGCGTCAGACGCAAGCAGAGCTTTAGCTGAGGCTGCAGGAGGACGCACCTTTCAAAGACGAGCCGGCTGATGGCTTCGTTTGTGCGCGTCGGCGTGCTCAGAGTCTTCTGAAGAAACTCCACCTTCTTCTTGAGACTCTGTGGACAAGCGCGGGTAAAGGTCAGCGCAATTATTAAATTAAAAAAGAAAAGCGCGAGCGTTTGTTTTACGTGCTCTTACTGAGATCTCTTTGTCAGCGTTGAGCAGATCCTTCTGCAAAGACTTCATGTCCTCTTTGGTCTGATTCACCTCAAAAGCCGCTTTTTGCAACTAAAAATCAAACACACACCGACGTTATCCAACATTTCAGAGGTAGATCCTTTGGGTACGGTGACGTATTAAGATGAAGCTACCTTGTTGTTAGAGGAGAGCACTTCTCTCTTCAGCTTCTCGCACATGTCATTTGAAGACTTGAGGCTCCCTTTGAGATTGTCATACTCTCTGTGAAAAGAGGAGAGCTGATAAATATGTGATGATAAAACTCTTACAGAAAAGGTACACATAAATAAAGGAAAATCATACATCCTTTTAACAGCTTTGTGTTTTTATTAACCCTGTCAATTGATCTATTTAAACACAATTCAAGCTGATTTCTAGTATCCAAAGCAAGCCTGAGTCATTTTGGCAGCATTTTAATGAAGGTGTCTGAAGACTAAAGTTATTTTTCCCTTGATATATAAATATATATATATATATTAATTTAAGGAGGGATGGGCCTCTATTAATCACCTTTAAAAAAAAATGCTTCAACGCGAGTTTGGCTGATTATTTTTTAAATTTACGAAATTAAATGTCCAGAAATACCTATGAAGTACTCTGACTTAATCAGCTGTGTTTAATTTCTGAGGATTAAATAAAGCTTGTGCAAATTTAAAATTGCACAAATCGATGTAACCATTACAAGATATGACCTTTTTGAGTTTGTGGTGCCCCTGGTGCAATAACTCACGTTATTTTAAGTGCAGAACAAGGAAAAGGAGGTTATCGTGAGCAGGACAGTCATTAAAAGCATCGATCATCCGGCGTTTTACTTCAAACAGCAGATGATCGTTACAACCAGTGATTGGTATCAGTTTGTTGCCTTGCTCCTTTCAGAACAAGAGTACCTAATAAGAGTACTCTTATCACACACTGTTCATGAGCTCACTTTCTCAGGGTTTCTAATCAGGCATCACTGGCAACTATAAGTCTGATGGAGCATCTTTTCCAGACTTCTTATTTAAGTGTATATGAAAGTGCACAAAAGCCTGGACAGCAGAAACTGGGCTAAAAGAGAACTGAAAAAGCCCAACTACAATGTTGGTTTTAAATTCTACTGCATTTTCAAAGATGCAGAAGTAAGAATAAAGCAAAAGGATTGTTCCAAAAAAGCTTACTTTTTGAGAGAGATGCAGTAAATGGAGAGCTGCTCCACAGCCGCCTGGCTGACACCCATATCTGTGATCATGGAGTCCACTTCTGCTCTCTGGCCTTGCAACAACACATCCAGGCTGGAAACAGAAAAATCAGTGCGCAACTATAAATACACACATACTGTTAATCAACTCAAGTCTACTGTATGTCTCATTTTTTATTCATCGTCAAGTAGCGTGCAGATACCTTTCAAATGTTTTCATTTTGGCCTTCAGTCGGCGGACCTCCTCCTTCGCAGTCTGAACTTCGTTCTGCTGCGTCTCCATATACGTCATCTGTTTCTGTGACACGGAAACACGAGTTCATTTCCAGTTGCATAAGGAGTCTGCGGCGATAACGGTCTAAAACAACCCGAAGAAAGCTCACTCTGAGGGCAGCACACAGCATCTCTTTTTCCATGACCTCTTTCCGCGTACTGTCCAGGTCCCTTTTCTGCTTGTCCACAGTGTCCTTTAAGCTGTCCATCACCTTCTGTTTGTCTCGCCAGCCTCGCTCTAAAAAGTCATCACACAGACGATCAAATGGCAATACCGACCTCCACTCGACAACAGAATCACAGCACGGTCCGGTTTCTCACCTTTGGAGCTTAGCAGTGCCTTCATCCGTTCAAGCTCATTCTGGGGAACGGAAATAAAACATCTATCATGGCGAACAATCACAAAGTAATAACCAATCATGTTGGAAGCTCTTGTATGGGTTACAAATGTTACACCGTCCTCTCAAACTTTTCTGCAGGTGTTGTACCTGCAGGCTCTCAGGGTCTACTGTGCCCTCCTCCTCTCCACCAATGTCAAAGAACAGCTTGCTGATGATGTGCCGGGTGCTGACCTGTTGTCGGAGCACAAATAATTCAAGTGTAATTGTTATTCTGTGCAGAAGCTTGGCCTAAAACTGGTGTTTGTTTTGCAGGTATACCTGTTTCCTGCACTGTGGACAGGTCTTTGTTGGGGCTGTCTGGAACCACTGAAGGAGACTGAGAGAAAAAAAAAATCAAACTGCATAAAACCCTGGCATAAACTCAGACAAACTACTGTTAAAAATGATCTTTTCTGAAGTTACCATTCATAGTGAAACGTGTGTCCGCAGTGAATGGCAGCGACATCTTTGCAGTGATCAAAGAAATCCGAGCAAATCGTGCAATACGCCCGGATAGGCATCTTTGTGCCACGACGCTCAACCTGTTACATAGAAACCAAACAGTTGCAAGAAAAGCCACGTTTCCCCACGAACAGCGTACACGTTTATAAAGCTGCATCTCCTACCCTGTGTGTCACAACATGTCGTTTCATAACACGACAGCTAAAGTAGTACGGGCTAACAATAATTTGGGGATCTTTATACTTACCAAACGAAGATGCTACAGTTAAGTCCTCCGTAGAAACATCAAGCATCCCTAATCTTACGTGTATCGTTTTACTTTAACTCTCTTTAAAATGAACGTAGAAGAAAGAGCCTAGTTAGCTAAAGGTAACACAAAGCTAACTACATCTGTTTCCCCGCTGGATGTTCAAACACAAGCTCCGCCCCCCGACGTTGCGTTCACTGTCGTCGTTACATTACCTGTTTAGCAAAATAAAATACCAGTAACAGCAAAAAACACGATTTAACACAGATTGCAAGAGATTTTAAAAAGCGTTTCTCCCAAACTAACGATACAATCTCGAAAGACGTTACAATTTGTCAAGATTTTGTAAATTTCTTGCATTATGTGACTTCTATACCGTTTACAAACCCTGAAGCAATACTTTTCACTTATCGCTTGAGCATATGTGTCAGTCCTGTTATTTCCCCCAAGATTAGATAAATAATTATATCTACCTAAATTCTGCGAGTTCTGTTATTTTATTTTGGACTAAACTTTCTTTTCTTGGCTTGAGTGGGAACACATTATTTGATCTTTGAAGTTCTTTGAATGCACCATAAGAAAACAAATATTCTCAATAATGTGACGTGTAATATTGAGCTGGCATACCGAAAACTAAATGTTTTAAATTATTGTTACGGAAACATTATCGTTAATATTTAACCGGTTTAGCTTTGTACCCTTTAAAAAACAAAAAAACAAAACGTAAACTGCGGCCAAATCTTTGATTAGATTTTACATTTTTCCTGAGAAGAACTTCATATCCCACAATTCCTACTTCCGGAATCTAACTGGGCACGTTCCAAAGCAGAAGAAGTACTTCTGTTTGATATAGCTAACTGCTGCAACTGCTACAGACGAGGCGAGGAGTTCATTTATTAAATACGGATGCCGTGGAAATGAAAGGTAAAAACTTTGAAATTAGTATGATTTGTAATGAGAAGTTTTGAATGGAATGAAGGCCTAGTTACTTAAAAAAATCTTCGAGTTAGCCTTGCATCTTGTTGTCAATCCGCTAGAGTCAGCTCTGTAAATAACTTGGCTTCGAAGTTCTGATAAAATGACTCGTCTCCGTGAGGTCTGAGTAACTAAAGGATGTGAGAAAATATAGCACCACAGGACCACAGTTTTTGTTCTCTAGTTTAGTTTCAAATCAGCCATTGCAGCTCTAAAGTAAAGTCACTTTTAACAATTAAAAACGTGTTTAAAGTCAGACTACTTGCGCCTTGGACGCTATTTTAACCCGCTGGACATGAACAGCTTGTTTATTAGTAGCAGCCACCGTCAGTCACGAAGTTGCCGACCTTTGTTCCCTTCTCTCTGTCTGTCTGTCTGTACTTCCGGCCAGGTGTGCGTCCCTGCTACAAGCAGCAGTGATGGAGGAAGGAACGTCCTGGGAAAACGGAAGCCTCGCCCCTGTGGATCGGCTGCGCTCGGAGAGGGCGGACAGCCCCACCCCGGGTCTGGTGGAGGGGACTGAACCAGGTGAGCTCAGCTCCTCACGTTTATATCAGGGAGAAGTCACACCCAGTCGGAGTGTGATAAAGTGATTGTTTTAATGTGCATCGTTAAAGCATAGCACAGTATAATTGGCATTTACATAAAAGTGCATCTGCCTGCATGCCATAATGCTGTGTGTGTTGGCTTGTCTGTCTGTGATCTACATCTCACAAACCAGGACAAATTTTACTGAAACTCACAGAAACTATTAGTTGTACAATTACAACGGATTAATTTGAAGTCAATTCAAGATGGCTGCCACAGCTAACTGACCTAAAAACACAACAACAACAACACAAAACAATAGTTATAACTCCATCAATATTCCAGATATTGACCTAAGATTTGGTGTGACAGTACCTGAGAGTGATCCCTGACACATTTTCTGAGCTCTACCAATTTTTGCAAGGTCTTTTAAAAAATTATTTCCATTTCCTATTTGCAATCAGCTCTGTTTGTCCCTTAGTAAAATAACTTGTGAACCACTTGGCAGATTTTAATGAAATGTTAAAGAAATAATCACTGGATGGACATTTATAGCAGGACACAAAAATGGATATAACTTTGTCGATTTTATGGATATTAGACATAAATTTGGTGTGGTAGTAGCTGAGAGTCATTCCTAACAAATACTCCAAATGCTACTCATTGGACGAGTTCTCTGCTTAAAACTTCTGCGCAAACTGTTAAAGCCACACTTGTTTGTTAGCAAACTATCTCATCGTCTGGACAGATTATATTGAGACTTTCTGAAAGTATTCATTAACTTTTGGAGTCATTCACTGTTGGGGCGTCAGCTGCTCAGGAAGTAGGCGTCCGTCCTGTAACATGTTAACATGTCTTTCAAGGTTTGACTAACTTATTTCTCAACATAAGATGATCTCAGTTTAAAACTCTGGCGTGAAAGGTGGAGGGGGATATGCATTCCTCCAAGTAATGCTAGGCCTTTAATTAGATTGCGTAAGCCATTTTGCAGAAATTCTCCATCTGATATTGCAAAAAAACATGCAGCGGTTTAACGCCGGCTCATAGTAAGGGCTGTGTTTGCTATGAAAAGGCCTGATTGTGCACATCTTGTGCTATAAAGCAGTATCAGGAAATTATGCAATCTGTTACCAAGAGCGATTTTGTTTTACTTTATCATAGCTTCTTTAAAAAGTGGTCACCATATAAACAACTCTGTTTTTTTGTGACAAACTCCATACTTTGGGATTGTGCTCAATAATCCTTCCCTCCTTAGTTTTTCAGCTTTTATGTGCTGCTTCTCCTGCCAAAACCTCACTTTGTTTTTCTCATAATGTCTCTTAACCACACCATGGAAAATGGTTCTCTCTGCATTCTTTAAGGCTGTGTGACAGTTAGAATAAATAGTTTTGAACAATTTAAAGGACTTATTAGCAAAGATGTGGTCAGAATATGTGCTGGGGATGATGCTAAGCCACTGCTACATCACGTTTAATCTTAATATCTGTAAAATTACCTGAGTTATAGGCATTTTATTTTTGCTAAAGTCATGTTGTTATGGTGGCAATTTTAAATTGGGTTAAGTCCAAAAGTTAATCAGTTATAGATGTAAACCTAATAATTACTCTGTGATATTTGACTAATGGTCTAGTCAAACACACACATGCACTCATACACGAGACGGGGAAAAACCTTTGTCAGTGGGCAGTAACAGCTGTGTTCAATAAGGCTTCACTACTTCATGAAGAACATTTATATCTGCTGTCTTTTAACATGTATCCCTATACTTTAATGCAGGTGCGGGTCAGAGGAGTGCCATGTTTGTTCATGCGCAGTCCTTTGAAGATCTGACCGCTGAGGCTGAGAAAGAGGCCCAGAGGGCGGCTGAGCTGGACCAACCAGACGGACATGATGCAGAGGAGTTCAAGGCGCTGGTCGGAGAGAAACCCTCAGAGAAGCAGCACAGCAAGGACTTTTCATCTGATTCATCTGAGAGCAGGACCAAAGAGGAGGAGGATGTGTCCAGCGAGGCGTGGCGCAGTCACAAGAAACACGTGTTTGTGTTGAGCGAGGCCGGAAAGCCCATCTACACTCGCTACGGCACGGAGGAGGCTCTGTCCAGCACCATGGGGGTGATGATGGCTCTGGTATCCTTCGTCGAGGCTGAGAAGAACATCATCCGCTCCATCCACGCAGGTCAGCCTGTACTTTGATAGTAACACCGATCATAAGTTATAACTATCTTTATCAAATACAGCACAAATTCTGAAACCAAATTCTCAATCAATCAAGTGGTGACAGGGCCATGTTTCCCACTGTAAAGCAGCCCCTCATCTTTTAAAAAACAGTCTGTAAACATCTAGGAGCTGAGGAGAGCAGCTTCTAAGGTTTTGGAGGGGAATGTTATCCCGTTCTAGCTGTTAAACAGTCCTGAGTCTTTGCAGAATTTTTTGTTTCTTGATGCACCAGATGTTTTCAGTTGTTGAGGTCTGGACTGCAGGGAAACCAGTTCAACATCTGGACTCTTCTTGTATGAAGCCATGTTGTTGTAATGGATGCAGTAGCAGTTTAACATTGTCTTGCTGAAATATGCAAGGCGTTCCCTGAAAAAGATATTGTCTGGATTGGCACATTTTAAATGAGCTTTGGTTCAAAGAAGATGGCAGCAATTCTGAATGGTGTTCACATATGGCTTCATCTTCGCCTGATAGAGCTTTAAGCAGCATTTATGGATGGTGCAGTGAACTGTGTTTACAGACAGTGATCTGTGGAAGTGTTCCTCAGTCCATGCAGTGATGTCCAGAACAGAATCAGACCTGCTTTAATACATTGACACATATTTTTGGATGCAGTTTTTCACTGACTGGTGAACCTCTGCCATCTTTACTTCTGAGAGATTCAGTCTCTCTAAAATGCTCTTTTTATACCCAGTCCTCACACTGACCTGTTACCAATTAACTTAATTAGCTGCAAAATGCTCCTCCAGCTGTTTCCTTTTCTTACTACGGTACTTACTTTGCCCCTGTCCCAACATTTTTGAGATTTGTTGCTGCCACAAAATTTAAAATTACCATTTAAAAAAAAAGGTATAATTTCTTAGGTTAAACATTTGATATGTTTACTATTTAGTATTTACTATTGATTGTGAATAAATATGGATTTGTGAGATTTGCAAATCATTTCGCTCAATTTTTATTTACATTTTACACAATGTCCCAAATTTCTTGGAACTGAGTTTGTATAAAAATCAGTCCTTCTTTCTTCCTTTCACGTTTGTTTTAGATGGTTGTAAAGTGGTTTTCCTCACCAAGAGTCCTCTGGTCCTGGTGGGCGTGTCTCAGACCTGTCAGTCGGACAAGGAGCTGCTGCGAGAACTTCAGTACATCTACTACCAAATCGTCAGCCTGCTCACCCTCACCCAGCTCAATCACATCTTTCAGCACAAGCAGAACTACGACCTGCGCCGCCTGCTGGCCGGCTCTGAGTACCTCACAGACAACCTGCTGCACCGTCTAGAGCGGGACCCCGGCCTGCTGCTGAGCGCCGTCACCTGCCTGCCCGTGGCCAGCTCCGCCAGGGACGTCGTCTCGTCAAGCCTACAGGCGGCCAAATCCAAAAACTTAGTGTTCTCCATCCTGCTGGCTGGCGACCGCCTGGTCACTCTGGTCAGGAAGAAGGACCAGTTCCTGCACCACATAGACTTGCACCTGGTCTTCAACCTCGTCGGCTCGTCTTCGTCCTTCCGGGAGGGCGAGGGCTGGACTCCCATCTGCCTGCCAAAGTTCAACACGGCTGGATTTTTCCACGCCCACATCTCTTACCTGGAGCCCACGTCGGAGCTCTGCCTCATCCTGGTCTCCACCGACAGAGAGGACTTTTTTAACATGTCCGAGTGCAAGCACCGCTTCATGGAGAGGCTGAGTAAGCGCAGCGCCTACCAGACCCTGAAGGAGGCGCTCAAATGTCCAAGTTACTCTGTGGAGCAGGTTGGCATCCCGGAGCTCAGACACTTCCTGTACAAATCTAAGAGCTCAGGGCTGTACACCAGGTGAGTACTGATACCTGGTGACATGTGATTGAAAGTTACATTTCCTTCTGTTAAAAAGTAACTCAAATAATGAAATGATAATTTCACTGTCTAACATTGTTATTTTAGTATCACTTGAAAATGACAAAGACTTAAAACTACAAGCCAATTAAATAAGTTGTTTTTTTTTAAATATATTTTCTTCAGTACAGAGAGTTATACTATGGAGCAAGTTCCACAGATCAGAGCTTTCTTCCTTTAGCCTGATGTAACAAAGCCTTAAACTACTAAGTAATTACCGACACTACAACAGTCACTTTGTTAACTCAGACTTTCTGCTTTATAAGTGGTCACATGACATGGGGCATCTCATGCATCATTTGACACTTTTACTGCTCAAAATACACAAATCCAACAAAAAGACAGGGGGGGGGGCGCAGCTTTGAGACTTTATTCATAAAGGGCAACAGAATGTAGCCTGTTAATAGAAAGTCAAGAAACAAGAAGACACTGTTGCCACAGTTAGGACATGCATGAGAGGAATATCCCTCCTATGTTGAAGGAAACCGTTGGTTATAAATCAGAATAAACTACATGCTGCTCTTTAGGTTGAGACAGGAAAATTTAAAGCTTTTTATTTAACTCTGACTCTGTTCCATAATGTGCAAATCACTTCAGTAATCAAATCAAATATGTTATTTATTAAATATTCTCTGATGTTCAGAGGTACTGACAAATTAAATCTAATATTAACTGTTTAATGGATTCCTCAGCAAATCCAGAAAAAATCAAAAATACGTATTCAACCCTTTGGATGTTGTCAACTTGATGCGGTTCTAACAATGTTGCGTTGCCTGATCCACACAATTGTTTTCTTATTATTAGTTCTTATTATAGTCTAATTGCAGCTTCTTCGTGGCCCACAGCAGAGTATTCAAGATTCAAAGGATATTTTTCAGCTGTTCCTTGTGCTGAAAATCACACAAGTTAATAAAAAATAAGTTCTGATCAAACTGAAAGTGTTTTACTTCACATTAGAATGACTCTGCCTAAAGATTGGATGATTAGATTAAACTATATCCCTGAACAAACATTGTTTGTGAATGAATTTAACAAATTAAATGCAGACATTTAATCAACACTTACAGTAAATGCGTCGCATCGAGGTAGAATTTTTATCTTTGTATTATCTGACGACCTGACGTTAAATTTGAAATCTTGCAACTCTGAGCAGAACTTTAAATTGTTACAGTCTAATTTTTCTCTGAGAGATCATTAAGAACAGAATCAGTGAGCTTCTTACAGACAGTTATCCAAAACTTTGGCTCAACTCATCAGCAGATTAGGAGCTCTGTTACCATGGTGATCCAGCTGGGCTCAAAGAGATCCTCCCTCTTGACACTGAAAACTCAGACTTTCGGCACAACACAGCTGGCTAAACAGGAAATCTCATTTCATAGAACAACCCTTATATCTTGTCTTTCCAGTCCCGAGTTTCCGGTGGTGTACCGGTCTGACGAAGAGCAGGAGAGGCTGATGGGACTGTACCAGGACCTCCACAGCAGTTTGCACCATCCAACCAGACCTCTGCGCTTCTTCTACCGCTGCAGCGAGACCGAAAACCTTCTGGCTTGGGTAAAAGATTGTTCAACATTATGGCTTTATGCTAAAGTTGGTTAGGGTTTGATTTTCAAACTTCACAAGACAAACGGCTAACCTCAGTTTTTAGATTGTATGTTTCTTTCTTTTTCCAAGTCTGTAAGTACAGAAAAAGAAACGGGAGCTGAACTTTAAAATGTTCATGCCCTGAAAACAGGCTGTCAGCTTATTTCTTCGTCCAGATAAATTCACAACAAATATTCCATCATAATATATGTGCTGAAAACAACATCACTGATATTTTTCTTTACTCTGTTTGATTACATAATAGTTTTAAGAAAGTGACACATAAAAGTGTAAAGTTTGTAAACATAATTGTACTGAACTGTCCCAAAAACACATTTCATCTCTTAATCTTTCACTTACTTTGCCAACTGAAGCACAACTCTGTTATAATGTGACTTTTTTTTTAAAGCAAAATATTTTCCCTTTAATTAGTATTATCACAATAATTGTCATCATATTGGGGTGGATTTATAAGTCAAATATGATGTGAAAATGTAATTCTGTCCTTACATAGAAGACGACCCAAAAAGTAAAAAAGTAAACATCCAAATCCCGCTGGGTTACATGTTGCAGCCAGTGCCTCGTGACAACACTGATTATTATTATATCTCAGTTTAAATCACTGTTGGATATAAAAATAAAAATCTTCAGAAAAAAGAAAACAGGCATTTGAAATGATGCAGTAAAATCATGAAACGTTTACTAGGTTATTTAATGTTCTTTAATTCTGTAACTGTACACTTTACCTTCAGGGTAAAAGTAGTTTAATAATGAAGGTATTTTTAGGATCAGTAATCCTGCAATAAAGGGTTAATCCACTGCCTATTACAAACATTAACACTGCCAAATACAGACTTCAGTCAGAGAAATAATTGTCCTTCGTGTTGAAACATAATATGAAGAAATGTTGTAATGCTCCAGATTAACAACACTTGCAAAATACTCTGCAGTACTTATTTACTCTAGCTGTGTTTTGAAGGCGAAGGGTGTAACGTTTAATGTTTAGGAAGCTTTTCACATCTGTTAGACTTCTAGCGAGTCAGCTTGCACATTGAAATTAGTTTAGTTCTGCTTCACCCAGCTGTAACGCCCATCATCATCTGTTCGTTGTTTAATTCCCTCCTCAGGTGACCAGCGGCTTCGAGCTCTACCTCTGCTTCAGTCCTCTGGCGACCAAGGCCTCGGCCGTGTCCGCGGCCAACAAACTGCTGAAGTGGATCAGGAAGGAAGAAGATCGCCTTTTCATCCTGAGTCCGCTCACATACTGAGCGCTCGCTGCTGGCTGACCTCCTGAGACCAAAAAAAAAAAATACACAGAGGCTTGCTTTTTACTGTGTGGCCTGATGCCAAAAACCCACATCAGATGATGGAGTAGAAAGCCTCTCACTGTAGACAAACGATTGTCAGAGCTATGCATTTCTTTAATCCTGGGATATCACTGATTTAATTCTTAGGTTTGTGATTTAACTGGCTGTGCAATGAAGATAAATTAAAGCAGTATTTTAAATGGGTAGCTTTGTTTTATTTAGAACTTTTATTCTGATTGCCAGGTGAAAGCAGCATCAACGCCACTGATGACCCTGAAACCTGCAGTGTTCGGTTGCTGTCGACGATCTGAATGAACAGTTGTTTTACTGTAACAGAGCTGTTGTGAAATAATGGTGTTGCTGTTTGCCTTTTTTAACGCTATAAGCTTTCTTCCAACAAATTAAAACTGGATCAAAAAAAAAAAAAATCTGGAAACACAAGCAGCATTATAATGTCTCTGTTTCTTAGAAGATGGCAAAACCTGTTAGCCACATTTCTTTTTACCTCTGCACACTCCATGTTTCCAAGAAAGTGGAAACTGTTTTTGGTTTGTTTAATACTCTGTGTCCATTTGCATGTGTTCTCCTGTCTATTAAAAGTGTTAGGGTGGCCATTTTGAAGCGGGGGTTCTGTGGAAAGGCTATTAATGATTATTGTAAATTGGCCTAAATCTAAAAGCTTTCATAGCCATTAATGCAAGTCCTGTTTTATAAACCTTTACGCCTCTGTCAGGTTCTCATTCCACTGTTTTTTCCTCATAAATTTGATATTCCTGTGCTAAAGCTAGCTGCTGCTAATGGTGCTTGTGCATAATCATAAAATTTGAAGTAAATTAAAGGCAGTAATAATGGTTTGTAAAATAAGGTTTGCATGTTCTCACTGTAATAGAGATGAGCTGGAATGGCCACTGATGGTGCTGGGCAAGATTCATCGCCGCCATCTTCCTAGGTGCTACGTCTACCGCTGTGTGTTGTTTACAAATCGAAGCCACACATTGCTACCACCTTGTATGTGCTGTATGCTGTGTAATCAGTCCAAAAAACACAGACAAATAACCTTTCTTGACTTAAATAAAAATACCATACACATAAAAAACAAGAGAGCAGAGTATTCTTTAATGAACCTCCCTGCAAGCTCTGTCAAGCATTAGCGAAGGCAAAATGGAGAACTGGTGAACTTCCAGTACCATAATTATAATACGATACTGGAAGTTCAGCAAGTGCAGTAATCATTGTAGCCAGACCAGAATGTAGCTCACTTTAAGTATGTAAGTACTTTTGTTTAACTAGTCTAACCAGATTTCTGCTGCCAGTCTGTAGTTAATTGCACTTAGACTAATATCTTCATGTATATATGTAGTCTTTTTTCGTATAATTTTGTAACTATTTAAGCCTGATATATCATGCACTTCAGCATTTTTACAAGGGTAACTCAGTTTTTGTTCAGCTTATACATTATGTTACTATTTAGCATATAAATTCTACTTATAAAATTGAAAAAATAGCTTGGTACTACTGATGTGCAATATTTAAGTCAATGTGTTCCTAATATTGATGATATATTTTCAGTTAGCTCGTAAATGTCTACCCTCATTACCCTGCCTTAAAGTAATTATAGTTATTTAGTCTAGAGAGAGCGACGTCCGTATGGTCAGTGTATTCAACTAGTATTTTTAAAGGAAAAAAAATATAATGCCAGTTTCATCAGTTCTAACAATTATTAAGTACTTTGGCTGAGGAAATATTTTCTTTCCTCACATATCTATGACCTGCTGAGGACGCTACGGACGCCACTTAGCACCTGTCAAGATGGCGGTGCAAATTCTCTCATTAGCACGGCTGGCACTGTGATTAGCCATCCCAGCGTATGAACTGCTGCGACAGTCAGTGTATTCGACTAGTATTTCCAAAGGAAATAAATAAACGAATAATGAATAAATGTAATGCCATGTCCTTTGAAATTTGAGTTTCGATAATTCTAATAATTGTTGAAACTTTGTCTTTTTTGGCTGAGTAATTTTTTTCCCCTCACATATCCATGGCATGCTGAGGACGCCACATAGCACCTACCAAGATGGAGGCACAAATTCTCTCCTCGTTAACAAAAAGATTAGACATCCCAATGACTTATGTACTAGTCTCAATGTTTTATATACGATGTGTCATTGTCTGACTAGCCATTAGTTCGTCAGTCTGGTCAGAATGAAACTTGTTTTCTCCAAACCGAGGTTCTTCGAAGCAATATCTACAACACGTAAGATATCAATTGTTCATAACTTTCCTAGAAAACTTTACTTCACAAGTTAGGAACTAGCACTGTCTTTTGACACTATATTTTTATTTTAAAATAAATCAAATTTAAATGTTTCTGCACGTGTCAAACCGGGAGGGTTTATTCCTTTGTTTAAGGAGTTGCCACAGCCGCAAAGCTCCAAGGATTTGCAGCAGCGGCGTTTCAAAATGACCGTCTGTTACCGAACGGCTCGGAGACGGACGAACAGCTGTCATGCTCGAGCCTATCGTTGACGAAGACTCGCTGAAAGTTGCCTAAACACTTTGGGAATTGTGGAAACAGCAGCCCGGATGCTCGGAAACAGGTCTTGGAAGTTGCTGCTGGGGAGAAACCCGAACGTGAGGAGACCTTTCGACCAAGCGACCGGACGGGATGTGTTTTACGCAAAGCAATTAAAGAGGCGGAAAAACCCAAAGGCAGCGGGTCCAAGTCGGGCTTCGTGAGGGGAGGAGCGAGCTGGGACTGAGACTGAGGCTCACACTGACAGCCTCCAGTTTACCTGTGTACACCTTCAGACATATACTTAACAGATGAGATAATCATGTAAACTCGAGCCTTTTTTTTAAAAATTTACAGACCTCCACTGCTGCCTCTCAGTCAGACAGCTGCTCCTTCTCCAAGGAGGATAGAGACCCACCTGAACAGGTAAGTTTGAGCACTTCTGCCTGCTTTTTCCAAAAACATGACAGAACAGATAGAAACTAGGCATGCATAATAATCAGCCAGCCTTCATATTTAGAACGAGAATCACAAACGTGACCCTGAAGCTGAAGATTTCCTAATACTTATGTGAAATGAGGGATTTTATTCTTTCTTATTTGCACAGAATCCTATATTCATTTCCTTCTGATGACTTTATAGAGTGAGCTTACCTGTGCAACTGGATTTAAGCAGTGTGCTTCATGCACATCAGTGACTGACTGGCAGGTAATTCTCAGAAAAAGGTGTTGCCCCTCTAGAGTTCCAGGTGTGTGTTGCTGCTTGCAGCCTCCACAGGACCTGAAGCCAGATTGACTGGCGTGGATCCACTTAAAACAGGCTGCTCTTGCCACAAAGAGTGGAAGATAAGATTACAAAGATAGATAATAATAAAGGCAGAGCGGCGCATGATGCTGCTTCAGTGAACAATGAGAATAATAAGTCACTTAGATACAAGGTCTCTTATTACAGAAGGGTTCTGTTTTAGTTTGGGGCTCATTTCTTGCATCTAAATTGTGTGTCCTTGGGCTTTGTGTTTCATACTTGCACTGCAGCTTACCTCTCTGCATCAGTGGAAGGTTAATAAATTCCTTCTCTTATCATGCCCTGAATCTCACTTAAAACTAGAGTTCAGATCTTTTGAAATAAGCTCTGTGGAAAGGTTATGAACAGTGAGTATCTCACCTGTTGTGGATGGCTCTTTGAATGATGAGTTTCATTCTGACCGCACCACTGAGCTAACGGCTAGCCCAAAGTGGATCGACGCCAATCTCAGAAGTTTTATAGCAATTCACGCAAACAGCATTTGATGAACCTTCACTTTTAGGTCGGTTTCCCATTTCGTGGTTGTTTACATAGAAATCTGTGGTTATTTGCGAGAGTGAATGGCGGCGGCAGCAGCTAGCGCTAGCACTTCATGTGCAGCCTGGGGCACTTCCAACAGGAATGTCAAAATACTTCTGCTTTAGTAACTGTAAAATGTGTAATCAACAGCCTTGTGAAGGTGTTTATAGTCACCTATTGAATGTGCATGGAGAGTAATAAATTCAAGATGGCTGCCATTGAACATTGAGCTATTGAGCTAATATTATATGTGGTAGTAGCTGAGAGTTATTCTCAACACATGCTTTGAGCGCAGCACATTACGCAGCATCTTTGCGTAAATCCTTGGCATTAACTGTTGGAATAGACACTGCTCATGTCAGCATAATATCTCATAAACCACTGAACGGACTTCATGAGACTCTGACAAAGTAAGTATACGATGTAGCTACTCATTAACTTTTGGAGTCAACCCAATTCAAGATGGCAAACACGGCTGATTAACCTTAACCTAAGCAAAAATAGCTATAATTCGGTGAATTTTACAAATATTGGGCTAAAATTTGCCATGGTAGTAGCTGACAGTCATTCACAACACATACTCCAAGCGCTAACAGGTCAGGCAAGATATTGTAAATCAGCATGAAATTGTGCATAATGTTCTTTACAAGGTTTGACCAAAATGGCTACAGCTCTCTCATTTGTCCATATCTTAATTTCAGGGATTAAAGTTCTCCGTCGCCTCAACGGATTTCTGTCATCTGTAAAAATGAGAAGAAAAAAGTGTTTTTTGTTGTGGTTATGTTAAAGCCATCCAATCTAATTATAATACAGGGATTAAACGGACTCTGTTTTCAACAAATAAAGCGAACCAGAGCCAAAGTTTTATCCAATCAGAGCAGAGCAGGACAGGGCGAGCCAGGGTGCAGGCAGTGTTACTAATTTAGAGACTTTGTTGCTATATTTAGCGAGTTTTGAGTTTTCAGACCTTTCTAGTGACTAGCGACTTTTTCCGGTGTTTTTTGAAAACTTTTGAAGCCTGATGTGAAAACAAGTATGGTTCCTTCCAACGAGCAGTGGTTGCTGCAGTGGACTCTCCTCCGTCCTTTGGTGCTCACAGGTGGCTCAGTCCTCCTGCACTAAAAAAATTTTGAGCCTCTCTTTTGAGTCACTTTTGTCATTCTCAAGCCTGGATAAGAGATAAAAGTTGGAAAGCTGATATTCAAAAGAAAAACAGGGGAGCTAGCGTAGATGACTAGCTTCTGATGTGTCTTTGTTGGAACAGTGGTTAACATATCTGCCTCACATCTGGGGAGGTCAGGGTTCAATACCTGGTCAGGTAGTTACATTGGTGTCATTGTGCTTATTATTATGTCCAAACCAAAACACTTAATTTTTTTGTAAATGATAACAGTAATGTTTCTATAATATTTAAAGGGGTGGTTGTGTGTGTGTGTTGGGGGTGGGGGTGGAGGGGTAGTATGAAGTAATGTAGAAAAAAATATTCAGTCAAAAGATTTTGTTTGCTTTAATCCCTGTAATTTAAAACGCTGGCATAAAAGGTGGCAGGCAATATGAAGCCCTTCGAGTAATGCGAGGCCTTTAATTAAGATTGTGTTAATTTTTGCGTCATTTGTTTTCGACTGGAGTCATTTTAAGATGAGAACAATCCACTTTGGTCTTGGCCCCACTCAGATTAGCTGTTAACTCATTAATCTGGTCCAAATTAAACTGTCTTGCTCCAGGCTGAGGGTGTTTAAAGAGCTATATACAGCAGGTAGAATATTATTGGTTAGTAATTCCACAGAACCACACTTTAAGTATCCCTGTAAGTATCACAGTGAACGTGTGGCATATAGTGGCCATTAGGTTTCCACTGAAGCGGCCTTTAATTAAACTCGAGATTCTGGCCTGTAAATAGCACAGTGAATGGAAACGTGTTCAACCAGTTGCTTTGTTCGCCACAAGCATGAAGAAAGTCAATCAGTGCCATTACTATGTGTCCCCATGTCTTTCAACCTTGGTCTCAATTTCACATGGAGATGTAAATGTTAAAATGTAACTTGACATCAGTGGCATCCTATGAATTATTGATGCAAAGACGTTTGCTTTTTTTCCATGCAGCTGCCTACAGCAACAACAAGGGCTATTTTTCAGAAATATCTAACTTTTGGCCTATTTAAAACCCTACTTTTTTTAAACAGAATATTCGAATTTAGTGCAGTTCTTTAAACGGAATGAGCAGGAAAGCTGTTACTTCATGTCTTGGAAAATTTTTAAAAGGTACATGTTGTCTTCTGGCCATCAGTCCGTGCACATCTTTCCCCTCAGAAAGGCACGAAGTGGCTGTGACAGGAATGCAAAGTAGGGAGCCCGGGGTTCTGATTCCAGCTGTACTGTAATGTGCCGAGTTAATGATCCACCCGACTACGTCTGTTTCAGGAGGAAGACAGTGTTTGAAGGTGGTTGCTGTGCGAACACTGATCAGGATGAGCAACGGAAACATTTCAATTTGCCAAAAACTGTTAGGATTAGGCTGAGCAGTGGTCACAAATTTAGATTTAACAAAGCGGCTAAGTTTGTAGATTTGACCAGAACAAATACGAAGAAGCTTGTAGGAATGACTGGTTTAGAAACAGCTCTGTTTCTACCTAATAATCACTACCAGCACAGCTCTCTGATTACACAAACATTACCATTTCCAGTCAGTGTTTGTGGTGAGTCGGGGGAAATCATTATCCCTCAATTTGATGGATAACCCTTGTTGTTTCAAATGCTCTACTAGGACAAGGTGCACAAATAATAAGTGTAACATTGAATTTCATCGACTAGTGGAGTGTTTACATACAGCATGCCCTCTCAGTGTTATGCTGAAGATATGCAAAAGAACAATTAGCCACTTCAGCTTAGCAGAAAAGAGATGGACTAATTTGTACTTTTTACAGTGTCAAAATTCCATTGGGTTTGAGTGTATAAAAACTGACCACCCCATTTGTTTGAGGAAACTATGTTTTTAAGCAAAATAAAAACTAGAAAGCAGAGTTTCCTCAAATGAATGGGGTGGCCAAAGATTATTCTATGGTGGCCACCATTGGCCATTCTCTGGCTCCATCATTGCGTCTGGTGGCGGATAAAATTGCTCCTTCTCCCCAACATGGATTCAGGACCTCTTGCCTCAGCCATTTTCTAAATTAACTATTAATAAGCAGCTGCCTTTTTTAAAGATGTTCCACGTTAGGCTAATATATTAATCATTATTCACTACCTTACTTTCACAGGTTTTGTTAGCTGGTGTTGAGGATGTTTTTGCTGCAACTTCAGACCTGGAGGTAACGCCACATCGCCTGTGCTGTTGCTCCTCCCTTGGACCCTTGAGTGGAGATGGTCCACTGGACCACAAAGTGGGGGACATGCATCTGGCTCCAGACTCTGCTAGCCCTTACCCTGGCCAACTGTCCCTCACTGGCCCCCAGCCCAGTTAACTTCTCCGTGGTGTACACCATGCCCTTCTTCCAGGCACAGGGACCCATCCAGAACATAGTGAACAACTCAGTTTACCAGGAAGTGTATGTGGCCTCTCAGAATGTGATCGAAGCTGTCAACAGGAGCTTGGAGAAGGTGTGGGAGCTCCACACTGGGCCCGTGGGAAGCCCAGAGTGTCAGATTTGTAATTTATGTGAAATTGATAAGGATTACAATTTTTTAGAGGACACAAACAATCAAGTCTTGCTGTTGGACACTCTCTTTATGTATTTATATTCCTGTGGAAGTTCTCAGTATGGTGTGTGTTATTTTCACCAGCTGAACTCAGACGGAGAGCCTCCTTCTCTTTCTAAGTGTTTGTTCAAAAAGTATGCTAACTCTGCTGCTTATTGTCCTGACTGTGTGGCTAGCCCTCTTGGTACCAAAGTGTCGATGGTGGAGGAGGGTCAGACGGTCTACTTCTTCATTGCTGCTTCTGTCAACGACAGCGTAACCCAGCGTTATGGAAGGAAATCAATATCAGTGCGCAGACCACTGGCCACAGAGGATGGTTTCTATAGTGATGTGCGAGGCCTGACTGTCCTTCCAAACCTGCGGAGGACATACCACATTGAATATGTCTACAGCTTTTTCACTCAGGAGTTTGTCTACTTCCTTTCAGTCCAGAGAGAAAGCCCCGATCAGGAGTCGTCCCCATTTCAGACTCGTCTGGGGCGTCTCCCACGGAACGAATGGGAGGTTAAAAGATATCGCGAGTTGATCCTGGAGTGTCGCTTCGAACCAAAACGCAGGAGGAGGAACACACGCAGCGAACCCTACAAAGATGTTGTGTACAACGTGGTCCAGGCAGCGTATTTTGGCAAAGCCGGCAGGGAGCTGGCAGAGGAATTAGGGGCAGAGGAGGAGGATGACATCCTCTACGGGGTGTTCGCTGTCACATATGACAACGGCATCACAGAGAACGACTCGGCTCTGTGCGCCTTCCCCATGGACAACGTGAATAAAGCAATCGCTGATGGGGTTGACGGTTGCTGCGAATCTGGACCAGAGCAGCTCTCCAGAGGTCTTTGCCATTTCCAGCTGTGTGAGAGTTGTCCACATGAGGTGAGCCTATCAGTTCACAAATACACAACAGTTTCACCCGATTAGGAAAAAGGTCAACACACTTAAATATACCTGATTTAGGGAGAGCTCATAAAGAGGTTAAGGATAGGAGCTCGTGCATTCCCAGCAATACACCACAGCCATTCAGATTTACCCCTGATTTATCCAGATTTATGCAAACGTCAAACAGAATAAAAATCTGGCTGAAGCCAAGTTAGAGTTCAGGTGGTATACTTGTTTTCTGCATCTGTTGGGTAAATTTGTCTATTTAAAAAAGGGGAACATTATAGCATGAGATGTAATCATTCTAATGGGAAGACAGCCAAAATGTTGTTTATTTTCAGATCCCATGCATGTTTTCCATAGTATCAGGTTTTTTTATATGAGGTATTTGCTGCTAGGAAGATTGAAGGTTGATATTTTGGATGCTGTGGTGAGAAGTTCTGCTCCTTTTTTTTTTTTTTTTTTTTTTTTTTTACAAAATGTATGCAGTTATAGGGTTGAGAAATGAAAACCCCAGTACTGATGTTATAATTACAGCAATTCCTATTAGTTTAGATTTGTTGTAATTAAACATAAGTGTCTTTGATAAACTGGTTGCATTCTCACAGTTTTCCTGTCTTCCCCTGAAGCTTTCTCTGTTTTATGACTTTTGTTTGCTGCTCTGAATGTTGCTTAGCCAGATTTTTAAAATTTTTTTAGCTCTTCAATGCACCTGCTAATTCGGAAATCACACAATTTATGAAACAATTCTAACTTTTTTAAATTTAGAAAATACTGTCTGCGGTTGGAGGAGAATATATCATCACTATGGGGCAGAAACCTCATATCTCCATTTGTCATCATTTTCATGTTTTACCATAAATGAACTTCATTGGTCACACATTACACCTGCCTGTATTTCTATGGATGACTGTTTAATGAAAAGTATCAATAAGAAATTGTAATTTAACTCCATCTGTCCCAAGCAAATTGCTAAAAACAACACAGTTTCCTTCTTTGATTTGGTATTATTTCAATCTAGAATAAAAGTTGATTTATTTTAAAAGACAGTTTTTTCATTTCCATCCATCCATCCATCCATCCATCCATCCATCCATCCATCCATCCATCCATCCATCCATCCATCCATCCATCCATCCATTTCTACTTATGTGGTTGGGTCGCACAGGTCACAGGTTCAGGTTCAGGAGGAAACTCAGGCATCCCTCTCCCCAATGACACACTCCAGCTCATCCTGGGCAATCCTAAGGCATTCCTGGACTGATACAAACCCATCGAATTCTGGGTTTACTCTGGAGTCTCCTTTCAGTGGGACATGCCCAGAAAACACAGATGGAGGCACCCAGGAAAGATCCTAATCAGATTCCTGAACTACCTCAGCTGACTCCTTGTTGATGCCAAGGAGCAGCAGCTCTACTCCAATCTCGCCTCAGAGGACCAAAGCTCATTACCTTATCACTAAGACTGAGCTCAGCCACCCTACAGAGAAGGCTCATTTCAGCCGCTTGTATCTGGGATCTTGCTCTTTCAGTCATGATCCATATCACATGACTGTAGGATGAGTGTTGGAACACAGATGGACCAGTAAATTGAGAGCTTTGCTTTTTGACTCAGCTCCTTCTTCACCACGACAGACTTGGACCAATGTCCTCATTACTTCACATGAGGCCCCAGTCTGTCAGTCTGTCTGCTGCTCCATCCTGCTGTCACTCAAGAACCAGACTCCCAGATACCTGAACTCCACTGCCAGAGGTAAAGACTCATCTCCATCCTGTAGGGAGCTTTCCATAACTTTCCAGTTAAGAACTATGACCTCAGACTTAGAGGAGCTGGTTGCTTCACACTCATCTGTGATACTTTTGTTTACAATAATGTTCCTATTAAGGGATGTGTATTTCTAGTACTTGATATTTTTCACACTACATGTTCTTGGATAGGCTGACAAAGTGTTGCACTTGTCCTTTCCTTTTGTAATAATGTTCTGTCCATTTGTTGTTCAACTGAGCTATGACTTTTAGGTCTAATAATAAGATTTAGTCCAATAATTATTGTTAATAAGATTCAAATCTTTTTTTCTGCCCTCTCAGATTATGTCATCTCCAATCAGTATGAGAAATAATAAAAAAATATATTAATAATAATAATTTTTTTTATTGTCCTATTACTTTAGATCTGTGATACTGCTGGTAGTCACTTATTTTGTAATAAATAAAAGCTTGTTTTCACATTGGAAGATGCTACCTTAAGAAATCCAACCTTCTTTTTGTTTCTGCCTGCAAGACAATCTCGCTGTCAGAACTGCATCATACAGTCATCTATCACAGCCTGTTAATGTTGTCAATAATTACATTATTCCAGCAGATTCACCTTGTGCGCCTGGTCACCCTGGTGACAAGTGCAAGTCACATGTCCTCACAAGGAAAAAAACAAAACAATAAAACTAATACATCTGAAAAAATTCCAAGGATCAGCTGTTATTGTACAGGACCCTTTATCTCACTTACTTGTGTTGTTTTTAACACAGTTAACATATGACTGATGGTTAATGTGTTGTTATATTGCCCATAACCCATAACCACGGATATAAGCACTTACAGGATTTGAACCTTTATCACACAACATTTATGAGCAGATGGGAGTTTGTTTGCTCAGTCATTAGGATGATGCATTTGTTCCATTTTGGAGAATATTTTGAGCATTAAAGATTGTTTGTTTTTTTTTTCCCTGGAAATCCTCAGTTAAGAATATAAGGATGAGATATTTATTCTTTACCCTGCTGCTAATGAAGTTAGAGACTTTCTCGGTAGTCGGGTCTTAAATAATAAGGGCTGCCTTGCATTCTTCTCCTCTGTTGGTAGAGCATGGAGAACAACGCCACTTGCAGAGACCAACCCACCATGGTGTCAAAGCCCTACTACAGAGTGGACCTCTTCAACAGGCAGATGACAAATGTCTTGCTCACTTCTCTGCTGGTTACAACTATCGAGAACAAAACCGTTGCCCACATTGGCACCTCAACTGGACGTCTGCTGCAGGTATACAGCACTGTAAAAAATGAACTCCTATTTTGTGTTTACTTTAGTGACTGGGATCTGGTACTAATAACTGACTGTGTCTGTGTTGGCAGCTTGTATTGACCAGATCCAGCCCTGTTATCTTTGCTAATTACTCCCTGGTGGAGAATCAGAGGGTGTCGTCTATTGCAGCTGTGTACTCTTCTGAGTATTTACTTTTTGTGGTTGGAGACAAGGTACACTCCTTTTACAACATATTCCAAATCCAATTTTGTATGCCTGCATAGAGTTAAGATGATTGTCACTATACAGTGTAGAGCTCCAGGGGTAAACTTTCCTCCCACTGTTAAAAGACACGACAGTCGGGTCATATTACAAATTGAGCCGTCCTTTTGTGGCACTTTGGAGTGGTGCCTGAGTGTTTAGACATTATAGAGTCACTCTGGATGGATATTAGTGGCTGATACTAAATTATTAATTATTTGGATAAGCCCTATTACCCTGGCTTCCAGTAAGCTAGGCTGCCAGGCAAAGGAACCACAATTAATGAACTTTAAAGTTTGAAAGATTCCTGAAAAATTTAACAAAAAACAAACAAACAAACAACAACAACAAAAAAACATTTTATGGTAAAATAAAGTTGTTTGTTTGTGTTAATCTTCCTTTTAGCTGAGGAAACTTTGCATGGAAAGGAACATTTCATGCCACTTGGTCGTAATGACAATAAAAAAACATTGAAAGACTTAGGTTTTTTTCCCATTGAAATGGAAATACACAGGACTGACCACTAATGCTGCTAGGCAAGGATTTATGGCTGCCATCTTGCTAGGTGCTACACCTATCACTTTACATGCCAAAACCCACACAGTGTTAAGGTTTTGTGTGTCCTTTATGCTGTGTAGTTAGTTCCAAAATGCAAACAAATAGTTTTAATTTACTTAAATAAACATATATCATGCATATTGTGAAAATAGGGGACAAGAATATTCTGTAATGAGCCTCCCACCAAGAGTAGACCCACTCTGATTTGCCTGTACTCATGGATCCAGCATTAGACCTAAAACAATATAATGAATTGAACCTTTACGTCAGCTAATAATCAACTCTGACAAAATTATCAAGTGCTGTAATAATTCTAGCCAGACCAGTTTATTACTGCTCTTTATTTCGTAATTAAGTACTTTACATGTCTACTTAGTCTAATCAGAACTCTGCTATCAGTGTCTGTAGTTAAATGCATAGTTAAATTATTAACTTAAACTTATT
The DNA here is from genome assembly GCF_001649575.2 of Kryptolebias marmoratus. Lineage (NCBI taxonomy): Eukaryota > Metazoa > Chordata > Actinopteri > Cyprinodontiformes > Rivulidae > Kryptolebias > Kryptolebias marmoratus. Next base: position 23,310,670 of record NC_051433.1, read on the forward strand.
TAATGTAGGCTTTTTCCACATAATTCTGTACTTCAGTGTTTAAACATGGATAACTGAGATTTTGTTTAGCTTATACACTATTTCTCTAGTTATCTTATTAGTTATCATATAGATTTTACTCATAAAAAAGTAAAACAGGTTTGTAAACTAATGGCTATTATTTAAGAAATTATGTTACTAATATTGTTAGTTAGCTGCAAAATGTCTACCCTCACTACCCTGCTTCGCAATAATTATAGCAGCCTAGAGAGAGTGACTACCCCTGGTGTACTGTTGTTGTTGTTATTTTGGCTGCTCCGTTCTGCAGGGGTCGCCACAGCGAGCAAACTCGCATGAAAGTTCTGACAATTGTTCTTCGCCAGATGCCCTGCCTGACTCAACCTGGGCTCAAACCTGCAGCCTCAGGATTACGAGATCGTGGCACCAACCACCGAGCTACCACGGCCCATATATTATTAATGTATTATAGTAGTGTTTTTTAAAAAAGGGCATAATGCCACATTCTCTGAAGTCCTTGTTGTGATACTTTTAACAAATAAACATTGGGCTGTTTGACTGAATTTAGTTTCTTTTCCTCATAATTATGGTCTCTTGTCATGCTGGCAGTAACTAGCAACACAATGTAGCTCTTACCAAGATAGTGTCAAGAATTCTTGCCTTGTGAGCATAGACTTCACTGTTAAAAGGCATTCCGGTGTATTTCCAGTTCAGTATTTTTTCCCTTCCCTCTGTCATATGAATTTTATTATTATTATTTTGAAGACTTAAAAGTTTGGCCAAGTTGCAAAGTCCCCCCTAAAGTTAGTTATTCTTTCCCACAGACAAGCTGCTGCTGGTCTGTCTCAAAGACCATTTCAGATTTTTTCTTCCACACTTAACTACATCACCGTGTCACACATTTGCATTTAGCCTTTGAGCTTGTTTGTGTTGTCTGTTTTTAGGGTGTGGGTAAAGAAAGAGAATTAGATGATTTTGCCCTGAAATGTACCAATATATTAAGTGAACTAAATGATAACAATTTGCCATTTAAGATGATTCAGGTGCCCCAAAGAGGACCGGGCTGTCACCACTTTATGACCTGTGCCATGTGTCTGTCGGCACCGAAGTTCATGGGATGTGGGTGGTGCTCTGGAGTGTGTTTGTGGGAGAGTGATTGCCAAAGCCGCTGGAGAAACGATTCCTGCCCACCTGGGATTACAGGGGTGAGGTTTGGTCTTTAATCCAGAATACTTAAAAATATTAGAGTGTATAGGCGATATGGTAGTATTTGTTTGTTTTTTAATGCAGTTCTTTCCACGGATGGCTCCCCCTGATGGTCAAACAGAGCTCACGTTGTGTGGATGGGAGTTCCAGTCCCCTTTACGACCTTCTATCACCTCCAGAACCCACCAGGTTCGGCTGGGGCAGACTGCCTGCTCTGTGATTTCACTCAAAAGCAACAACACACAGTGAGTAGTGTTATGTAACTAAGTGGAGCCTGATCTTTTTTTTGTGTGTGGGGGGGGGGGATCTACAATGTACTCTAAAACTAGATACATAATGTCTTTAATGAAAATATTTTCTGTGAGTTTAGGCAGAAAATACAACTTTATAGCAGTGAAGTCCAATGATGCAACTGTTTTTGATGCAACATCAATGCAAAAACTGTGCAAACTATAATTCAGTGTTCAGTAGCATTAAATATTGTAATTTATGGATGCCTGCAGTGTGCAGTGATCCTGTTGACCCTGTAATGTGCTTTAAGCACATTTTCTGCGTGGCAAAAATCACAGGGCTTTACAATATTTACAAGCAGAGGATTTACTGAAACTGATGAAATTTCATCTTCTGATATTTTTGAACAGTTTGAAATTAATATCAAGTTAAATTGCTACTGCAGCTGCAGGAGCTGTATCTGTTGCAGAAATGCCAACGTGTTGGATTTTTCTTGTGCTGCTCTGCAGTTTAGTGTGTAAGATTCGCTCTGGGGTGATGGAGCTGTCCAAACCAGTCAACATCACCGTGGAGGTGCACGAGGGCAAAGTGGAGGGTCGCTACTCCATCGACGGGAGAGCAGAAATCCCCGGGTTCAAATTTGTGGTAATGTTTACACAATCAAATGTTCATTATGACATCACTTTCTGAAAAAAAAACTACTTGTTTTTCCCATGATTATTTTTTATCCAATTATTGTCCAAATGTAATAAAAAACAACTAAAATACAGATTTAATTTCCCTTTAGACACCCATCATCACAGAAATCCAGCCCAACTATGGGCCTCGTGTCGGGGCCACACTTATCACAGTGACTGGGCTTCACTTGGATGCTGGAAAGAACAGAAAAGTTACTCTTAATGATGAGCCCTGCCCTATCAAAAGGTGAAGAAGAGCATTGTTTCTTTTTGTCTATTTACATAACATTTACTTCATTCTTTCAGAGAAATGTTTTTCTCTTCCTGCTTTGTGTGTCTGACCTCCTTTGCTCACACATTTTATTAGTGCAACTTGTTTAAAAAAACCAAACTTGTTCATGTTCTGACTTGTTTGAATTACTGACTGGGAAACTCCTGGATCAGAGCTGAACAGCTGATTCAGCTTTTTTCTTTTCTTACTGAATCTACTCCTCATACTTAAATTTGTCACTCTTTTTAATTTACCCAAGTTCATTTATAATTCACTCATGTCTCCGTCTCTCTGCAGGGTCACAAAGTCTATAGGCAATGTCTCATCCATCATCTGTTTGTCCCAACCCATCTCAGAGGTGAGGGATGTCCCGCTGAGCGTTTTTATTGACAAATCTCCTGTACGCACGACAAAGGTCTTCTACTACAAAGAAAATCCTAAAGTTACAAATGTACTGCCTGACTGTAGCTTTGACAGGTAGGTCATTAAGACATCAGCACAAACAGCTGCTGTATGTGTGTGTGTGTTTTGTTTTGTTTTTACAGTATATTTTGTATATTTTTTCCTGTTTTTTTTTTTTTTTTTTTCTCATCCAGCTGGTCACACAATATCTTTGTTTAAAACTAATGCATGCAAAGCAGCGGGCGATCTTTCAAGGAATGCTACTGTTTAATTATTCCTGTCGATGTAAGGATCTTCTCTGTGTCTTTGAATACAGAGGTTCAAGGATTGTGATTGAAGGGGAGAACCTGGACTCTGTTTACCGCACCATCATCCGCTTTAAGCCCAACGAGAGCCACCTAAAACCTGTGACAACGGTACCATAGATCAATGAAATCCAGTACATTAACTTAATCTTTTCTTCAGATTATATGCTAGCATTTTCTGACTGTGTTTTTCTCCAGGAGTGTATAGGCAATTCCTTGCCAACAAGGATGGAGTGCATCACTCCAGTGTTTCAAAGAGATGAGACAGAGGAAGGACATCTGTCTTTTGATATGGACGGAGCATTGGGCCTTTGGAACAAAGACTTCTCGTATCACCCCTATGGTGAACCGATTCCTTTTGAAACAGAAGGACACGTGCTCAGTTTGTACCATGGGTTTGATGAAGTATCACTGCATGTAAGTTATAAGGTCATAATCTGTGCAGATTTTTTCTTTGTGTGTAAACCAGTGGTGTCCAATCCTGGTCCTTGAGGGCCACTATCCTGCATGTTTTAGCGGTTCCCCTGCTCTTCAGCAGGTCTTCAAGTTTGACAGAAGCCTTTTAGTCACTCATTCATTAAAATCAGGTATGTCAAAGCAGAGAAAAATCTAAAACATGCAGGATAGAGGCCCTCCAGGATCAGGGCTGGGCACCACTGGTATAAACTATTCTTTTTAAATGTCTCAAATTTTGATTTGGATCTCTTGTTGACAGCATAAAAAGCTGAACCTGGTGAGCTCTTGTATGACCATCGTCATGACCGTGGCAGATGTTGATTGTGATGCTAAAGTCCTGGATAATGAGATCACCTGCAGGATCCCTAAAAACTTAACCATCCCCAGTGAGGGACTGCCAGTCAAGGTTGGTCAGATTGGATGTTTAAAAGAAAATTAACTAATTTCTTTCAGTCAACACAAGTGCACCTACATCATGTTGTGCGGGCGCCTTTTCTGGCTATATTTTGGTGACCGTTTAAAAACATAAATAGTAGCTAATCTTTCACTTAGCAATGAAAGTGAAACAGGAAGATGAAGAAATAAGACAATAATATAATACCAAATATCTGTTGTTGTTCTGGCTACATTTTCATATGGAAGCAATTTTAGAAAAAATAATGGCATACTAACTTTTATTTTTTTAATGTAGCATGGTAAGGTTTTACTTCTGGTTGCAATAAATAGACCTTAAAGAAACAGTCTGACTTTTAGGGAAGTCTTTTGTTGTCTAGAATTGGGAAAATGACACAAAGCATTTATCTAAATATCGAATAGTCGTCTAACTTTGAAATAGTCATAAGAAGGCAGTTAGCGTAGCTTAGCACAAAGAAAATTATTAAGCAGCTAAGCACTTTACTTTCATAAAACAAGTTGTTTTTAGTTTATATCCTTTACTTTTCATACTTTACTTTTTGTGTGTATTAGAAAAATGACCCATAGTTTACTAAACTTTGGTGAAGCTGTTGGGCTGTTTTTGTTGGCTAAATCCAGGCTAGCAGTGTTCCCCAGTGTCCATTGTCTCAAGCTAAGCCAACCAGGTAACCAGGTCAGAGATAAGTTACCAATAATTATTTAAAAAATACTTTAAATATTTATTACTAACATGTTGGCTTTTTAAAATCACACAGTCTACCTACTTGACTATAAAAAAGCAATGAGTGTTTAAACAGGGAGACATCTACCACAATTAAAGCTTTAAAGTCAGTATCTACAGCACTCACAAAGGAGTCTCCTAAATGTGTTGAAACATTCATGAGATTTCCTTAGTTGCTAAAGCACATATTTTCATTTATAAAGTGTATTCCAGTAGACTGAGTCATAAACTTGGGGTGGCTGCCAATGTGGGTACAAAGTGGGACAAGTCGGGTACGATGAGGACAGAGGTGGGAAAAAATATATTGTGCACTGTCTAGAAAACAGTCTTGCAAATTGTGAACACAAAAATAGGCCATAATTTTCGAAACCTGACCTCTCAAAATGCAGCTTTCAAGTTGCAAACACTCAACTTAAACACACAACTTAAAATTTGCCTCTTGTCGTGCTATTGTCTTCAATTTTGAGACTGCAACTGTTGGAGACTAGTAGGTGACTCAAAATTGAAGACAATACTTCAATTTTGAGTCACCTACTAGTCTCCAACAGTTGCAGTCCAGTGAAATGCTACCTTTACACACAGGTGTCTTGACTTTAAATGTAACATTCTTTATGCAACAGAAAACACTGTCTTAAATATAGCATTTAAAAGAATATAGCACTCACTGCTAAAAAGACTGATAGTACAAACGGTCATATTATCTCTGTGTCTTCTTCCCTACTCTCCAGATCTCCATCAATGGGCAGGTTCACCACGTTGGCACAGTGGTGAGAGTCAACAACCACTACATGGTGGGAATCGTTCTCGGGATCCTGGCAGCTCTGGTGGCCGGGGCGGTGTTGGCCTTTGTTGTTATGAAACATTTGCGAAAGAAAAAGAAAGGTGAGCATGTTTCTCTTGAGTTTGGACCTTGGTCTGACCTGTTGACACAACTGCTGCCAGGTGCGGTTTAAATTTTAGAGTCTTTCAACTAGAACATCTCAAGGTTCCTGTCAGATGTACATGTTCACTTCCTCTTTGGGGGGTTGATGATTAAGAATGAGTTGCAAATTGTCTTTCAGCCTCCATGATAGAAGCACGTTTGACCCACAGTCCTTCACGCGCTCGTCCAAATGCTACAGAGCTGTCTCCTGTTGGAGATTACAGAAGAGGTAAATAGCTAGAAAAACAAATTCATTTCCACCTTGATGTCAAAGTTGAATAAATGTCTTTTTCTGTGATTTTACAAGTGGTATCCCTGAGTCCTCCCACCCCCCTGGTGGGGCAAGTGGTGTTTCCACGCCTGGCCTACCCTGCAGGCACCATAGATCCAACCCTTACTCCCCTCTTGCCAGCAGAAAAGATTTCTATCTCGAGCTTCAGACCAGAACTGCTGGAAGAAGTGAAAGATGTTCTTATTCCTGCTGAGATGCTTTTAGTACAGCACCATCGAATCATAGGGAAAGGTAAGGAAAACACTCTTTGTGTCTAATTAAAAACAAAAACTTTTATCTTGTCATTCCTCATTCCATCTGTCATTGTTTTTCCCGCAGGGCATTTTGGAACAGTCTATCACGGCTACCTAACGGACTCCAGCAACAGAGAAATCCACTGTGCTGTCAAGTCTTTAAATAGTTAAGTTGTAGTTAAGTGCTCATTTGAATGTTCTAGAAAAGCACCAGGATACCTGTAGTATAGAGCAATTTACCAGAGATGAACTTTCAAATCTCGGATTTCACTATTCATTTTAAAGGGAACTATTATGCAAAATTCACTTTTTGCATGTTTTCATACTTCCATTTCGCTATCTTCAGACTCTCAACAATGGGGGACATCGGCATACCGCCTTGTTAACTTCATGTTTTTATGTGTGTGTCATCAGGAATAACAGATGTTGAGGAGGTGGAGCAGTTTCTGAAGGAAGGCATCATCATGAAGGGTTTCCACCACACCAATGTGCTGTCTCTGCTGGGCATCCTGCTGCCACAGGAAGGACTCCCTCTGGTGGTGCTGCCGTACATGAAGCACGGGGACCTGCGGCACTTCATGCGCTGCGAGAAGAGGGTGGGATAAAACAATAATCCCATCATGTGTTTTATGCACCACCATGTGTTAAAAAGCCTAAAGTTAAATCAGGTTTTTGTGTTTTTGGTTTAGAACCCCACTGTAAAGGATCTCATTGGCTTTGGGCTTCAGGTTGCCAAGGGGATGGAGTATTTGGCTCAGAAGAAATTTGTGCACAGAGATCTCGCGGCACGTAACTGCATGTGAGTGGCCAAAATATAATAACGACTAACAACTCATTTATTTACTTCTGACTTTAATTTAGGAGAATATCAGCTGATGTCAGGTTGGTCTACATCATCTCACTTTTTCTGTTCCCAGGTTGGATGAGTCCTATACAGTGAAAGTGGCAGATTTTGGCATGGCCAGAGATGTTTTTGACAAGGAATATTACAGTATTCAGGACCACAAGAAAGCTAAATTGCCCGTCAAGTGGATGGCCATCGAAAGTTTGCAAACACAGAAATTTACAACCAAATCAGATGTGGTGTGTATATGTATGAAAGAAGAAGATTTAATTAACACTGAAAGGAAACAGAATGATATAAACCTTTGTGTGCAGTGGGTTTATTGTTCATAACTGTCTCAACTCAAGTCAGAAGCTCTGAACCATCTCTTTAAAGCTAGCACTTGAACTTGAGTACCTGTACATCTGCACGTGCGTTGATCTCGAATCTTTACTTCTCCTGCTGCAGTGGTCCTTTGGTGTACTGATGTGGGAGATGCTGACCAGAGGAGCGAGTCCCTACCCAGAGGTGGACCCATATGATGTAACACATTACCTAATGAAGGGCAGGAGGCTTCCCCAGCCACAGTACTGCCCTGACCCACTGTAAGTAGCAGGAGTTTTGCTTCCGTAGGAGTTCAGAAATAAGAACTTGTTGGATTTGTACGGGTGCAAATTAGTAGATCTGGGCACAAAGTCCAAACTCAAAAAACATGTTCAAATGATCACCCAGGTGTAGTAAACTGTCTACTACCCTTTGTTCCTGCATGGTTATGCAACACCATTTTAAAGTTAATGAGTATACCAACAACGTTTTGAAGACCTATGCTTCATTCACACTCACACTGCTTCGATTTGACTGCTTTAATGATAAACTCCTGAAACTGTAGGCTTTTCTTAAAAATGAACAGAAAGTAAATCAACTATTCTGCGTATTCAGCCAACCAAGGCTTTGTCATGCACTCAGAATGGGTTAAGGGGGTAATAGTTAAATGGACATGGGGTAAATGCAGTAGTCTTCTTACTTTGCAAACATTGTAACAAATCTGAAAGAAAGTGAATCCAAATTAGGCCTGGTGTATCTAATGAGTGAATATTCAGTAACCGTCTGTTTCTCAATTCAGTTATTTTACCAATCTGAGCTTTAGCCCACAGTTAGGGTGAAATAAGGGAATGTTTCCATAACTTACTTCATACAGCAAGCCTCATCCATACAAAGACACTGACAATCAATGCCCACATCCCATTTGGCTCACAGAATGACCTTTGGGGGGAAAGTCTCCAGCTTGACTACATCTGTCTGTAGTCTGCAAACTGCTGGCTAAGTTATGTGATTTGTTACTCTTCATGAAGCTCAAAAACCAAGAGGACGAAAACAAGCTTCAGCTTATTTTAATTAATTTGTTCAGAATTTGGTAAAATAATATGTAGACATAGTTGTTGTGATGTATACAGTATTAGTATCTATTAGTAACAGAAAATACCCTCGTCTTTTGCTTTTTGCCCCTCTGTTCCCCAGGTATCGCATCATGCTCCAGTGCTGGGACCCTGATCCGGAGCTCAGGCCCACCTTCGCCACACTGGTGTTGGCGGTCTCCACCATCCTGTTGAGCCTGGAGGGAGAGCACTACATCAGTCTGAATGTCACCTACGTGAACCTGGACCAACCGCGACCCTACCCCGCTCTGACCGAGTCTGCTGATGAGTATGACTCCACAGATGTTGAAGACTCGGACTCAGACTCTTCCTGACGCAGCAAAACGTTATTAGCAACTGTTTGAGAACATGAACACGATAATAGGATGCTTCTGTCTGGAATACCTGAAACTGTAGTTTACCTAAAACATAAAAATAATTTTTAACGAGCAGTTAATCAGTAAAACCTTTATTTTCAGTTGAAAAAGTAAATACTTTAAAAAACAGTATTACCCATGTAGCTACAATATCTTTTAGTGGGCATTTTACATAAACTATAACAGAATCAGGTTCAATGACAGCAGGTTGCCCATGTTCAAGTTTTTTAAACTGATAAATCATGAACAAATAATAATAATAATAATCCACCTTCTTTGACCCCTGATTCTAATTCTATAGGTTAGATTGATTTTGGGGTGTAAATCAATGACTGATCTGTTTTTGTTGTTGTTTCTCTCACTGTTTAGGACTTTTATCTATAAGCTCTGTTACAGAAACTGTTTCTGTTTGTTCAGTTCAAGTCAACACAGCTAGAGAAAAGAAGTTCTTAAATAATAGATTTTTTTCTAAGTAGATTGGAGTGAAGTTCCTTTCAGCAGTCAGTATCTTACTTGACTGCAGGAAACACAACTTTCCAACTGAAAGTAACCTAGTGGCATCTGTCAGTAGCATGAGCTGATTGTATAATGCAAACAAAGACACAGTGACAACCATTTATTCCAAAACCACAAACTTCCTTTGTTCTATATTTTTCCTTCTTATTTAATTCAGTCATCTCCATCTACACAGTCACACCGTGTCCTGGCGTGACACTACAATGAGGATACAGCAAAAGAGACACAAAGGTGGACCAATTTAAAAATATTTATTGTTAGAATGGTTTGTATTTCACTCTGCAGTAGGCTAAGCTATAAAAGGGTATTTAAAGTAAGTTTTTCATAAAATGTTTGATTAAAAACTCTGGCTAGAGCTGAATAGATAACTAAATCTCACTCATGGCTGCATTACCTTTTTCCAACGAAATATAATATATTTATTTTTTCTAATATATATATAATTTCTTTTCATCTTATGATTACGGTAAGCTCTACAATAGAAAGAGAAATGTTAGTTCATAAAAGTAAAATATAGAATCATATTACTTTTTCAAACTACTAATGTAGTGTTCTGTTACAGTAGCATTCATTATATTTCATTCATTATATTTCTACATTTGTCCTCGTGTTTTAGTTAAAATTGTTTTGTATATTTTGGACAAAGGTTCTGTGAGCCAAACTTTTGACCACAGTGCTTTAAAAGAAAATTTGACATTATCTTGTTGCCTATACTTCTAACAAAATGTCTTGGGAATAATGTAATTAACTATTTATTTGTTTATAGAATTGCCTTTATGTTGTGGACTTTGATTAAGTATGAGAATTTAAACAAATGTATTATTATTTTGCCATTTGCATTTGACTCAATACAGTCAAGAGTTTGTTTTATTTCTGCATTATTCCAGTTTTCCACTAGAGGTCAGTATTTTATTAAAAGTTTTTATTGCCACTGTTTTCCTTCCTTTCTGCTGTAATCCAATATTCCTTATGTGTAGTATGTTAAGAATTTGCACAGCGGCTTTTCAACACAGTTAAACTAGCTTTGATCACATCATTGCAAATTATCTCTCTTTATCTTTGCAAACCTACAATTATTAAATTAATACAATATTAAAAACAACTGCAACATAATAATAAAAGTTTTACTTCTATTTCTATTAACTGTTTTTCTTTAATCACATTTGTCTGGACCAAACAAATGCATTTGTAATTAAATTAGCTGAAGAACCAACAAACCTAAACAATCTGTCCGTCTCACCATTATTTCAAACATAACTCACCCTTCATTTTGAAGAAATATGAATTTAAATTACTAATGGTCAGATTATGGAATTACTCTGTTGGTGCTGTCTTATACTGTAGAGAATATCTATCTTTCTGTCTGTCTAGCTTTCTGTCTCTCTAAGAGAAATCTAACTATGTGTCGAAAAGTGAGACATGACAATACAGTGTTGTCTTGTGTTTTCTGTATCTTGTATTTCTTTTTCTCAGTCTCTTCTGCCCTACACTACAGCCACAAGAAGTAATAACAGCAACAGAAGAGATCATAAATGAATTCACCGTGTAAACCTAAGAAGACAACATCTCCCCTGTTACTCAAACAAACATTCTCCTTTACTTTAAACAAAAGAAGCATTATCTCAGAAAGATTAGTATTATTGTAATACAAAAATTATTATTACTCTCTGCTATTTATATTTAACTAATTAGTTGACAGAAGTGTTATTAATTGGAAATTCAATATTCTTCATAAAACACAAAACACTATCAGAATTACAACTGAAACTGGCTTAAAATCACAAGACTTTTCTTCACATTGCTTCAGAATTGTTTGTTTAAACCAGCTTATTTCATCACATAGTCTTTTGTCCATGTTGGTGCATGTCTTTCCCTTTGCAGAACAGTTTGTTTTGGTGTTTGTTTTAGGCTGAGGGGTTCCTCTGCTTTATCAGTTTTTGCTGTTTCATTAGAGCAAAGTGAAAGTCGAGCTGCATTCCATCTTTTCTCGCCACTGAGGATTAATAAATTCAGACCCGTCTGCTGCTGTACTGACAAAAGATTACTGAACTGGATCTCTCTTTTTCCCACATGAAAAGGTTTGTGCACTCTAACCGTAACTCCAAGAGTGACTTTTGTGGGTTTGACCCCTCTCTTTTTCTTTGTGTAACATACACTTTTGGTTTATTGTAGAGCCACCTTTTCTCTAACATGGTTGACTGCCCATTGTCATTAACTGGAGCCAGCATGTCCACGTTTGTCCTCATTGGTCTAACTTTGAGGAGCTGAAAAGGGGATTGTTCAGTTGTGGCATGGGGTAAAGGCTTTTAGCTGTAGAGCATTTCAATAACTGCAAGCTTCCAGGGTTGTTGTGCTGCCTGAATGGAATCTTGTAGCATTCTATTAAAGTGTTTCTCACATCCGTTTGCCTGAGGTTGGTATACACTTGTTTTGATATGCTTAAGGGCACATTCATTCATGAAATCAGCAAAAGCAGAAAATGTAAACCGTGGTCCTTTCTCAATTGAGATGGTGAAGAGGTTTTCTTCACATGCGAAAAACAGAAGTTCATGACACACAGGGAGGTAAGATTTGAACTCCTCTGGGAGCGGTTTCTTCACTTTAGGCCATCCTGAGCGCATTATTTGTTGCAGTTTTGTAAGTTCAGGACAGTCTTTACTTTCAACTTTAAAATGAGCGAGAGTGCACTCAGGAGATGAGAAATTTCAGCTGTCTCTGTGATTAAGTTCTGTTCAGGATCTGCAACCATGATGTTCTGGCTACCTGGTCAGTACTGCATGTCGTACTTGAAAGACATCAGTCTGGCTGACCAGCCTGCAGTTCTTATGCCAACTCTATTCATCCCTTTAGTGGTTAGCAGAGTGGTGAGGGTTTGGTGATAAATTCTGAGTGTTAATCTGTGTCCCCACACATATGTCCTTCATCTTTCAACTGCCCACTCACAAGCAAACAGCTTCTTTTTCTATAGTGGAGTACTTCCTGAAGACAGCATGCAGAACACAAAAGCAACAATGTGTTCCACATTGTCTGACTGCAAATGTGTCAAAACAGCGCCCAAGTCATAGTTTGAGGCATCCGTTGCGATGAATGTTGGCAGTTCTGGGTTCTTGAAGGCAAGTGCCGGGCTTTTCAGGAGCACTGTTTTGAGATCATTGAAACTTTTATGTGCTGCATCAGTCCATTTTAGTTCAGTTTTAACAAACAAAGAGCTGCCATATTTTTTTGTGCAGGAGTTTCAGCGATGGCAGTCAGATGATCTGGACTGGGACGCAGGCCGTCCTTGGAGATGGCATGTCCCAATGGAATACTTGACTGACCAAATGAGCTTTTGTTGCTATTAGTCCCACGCCTTTAAGTAGTTAGAGAACAGCTTGTAAGTGTTTTTGTCACGATGCTCCTTGGAGTTCCCATACACGATAATATCATCCAAATAGTTCTGGACTCACGGCTTTCAGAACTGTGTGCATCATCTTTTGGAAGGCAGATGGTGCTGAAGCAAGTTCAAAAGGAACTCATGTGAACTAAAAAAGTCCCTCTTGTTACAAAAGCAGTAAGGCTGTAGAGGCAGTTGGTGGTAAGATGAGTTTAAATCAATCTGGCTATAATGCGTGGCACACACATTATAGCCAGATTGATGCCCGTTAAAACACAATATTTTCTCTAAATGTGTTAAAAAGAAATCCAACAATATATTTCTAGTAGTTACTGATGTTTTATGATCTATTCCAGCTTCCTAACAATTTAGACCTCTCACGACTTCCTCCCCTCTCACTTCTTTGTAAAAAGAATAGAGATACAAGTGCGGTGGGAGAAGCAAGATAAAGAATATTTTTGTTAAACTTCACAGACACAATTACCATGTTTTGCAGATCAAAACTTATTATGATTCTCTACTGAAACAAGGTGCAAAGTTCCCCCTGGTACCGGGATGAATCTTTGCCTCAAGCAGAGGAGTTCAGGTATCTGGGAGTCTTGTTCAACGAGTGATGGTAGGGTGGAGCAGAAAATGAGCTGACAAATCTGGACCTCGTCCGCAATAATGAGGCATCGCTCCAAGTCTGTTGTGGTGAAGAAGGAGCTGAGCCAAAAGGCAAAGCTCTCAATTTACTCATCTGTCTATGTTCCAGCCCTCACCTATGGTCACGACTCACGAGATATGAATGATGACAAAAAAAAAAAAGAAAACCTCAGATACAAGTTAAAATCAGCTTCCTATGCAGGGTAGTTCTTGCATCTGATTAGGGTGCCTCCTGGGCACATCCCTCTGGAGGTTTTCCGGACATCCCACTGGGAGGGGACCCTGTGGCAAACTCAGAACTTGCTGGAGGAATTATGTATCCTCTCTGGCCTGGGAACACCTTGAGATCCCCAGGAGGAGCTGGAGAGTGTCACTGTGGAATGTCTGTTTCCCTCTTTGACATGTGCTGATTATTATTGAGTATAAATAATTTTTTTTTTTGCTAAACCTGAGCTACAACAACACTAACTGGTTGTCTTTGTCTCACTCTTTCAGCAGTAATGTTGATTTGGGAAGGAACAACTTTTGACCTCAAGAGTTGCAACCTTATTTTGTTAGTTCTTGGTTTTCTTTGTATGAAAAAAAACAACAAAACAAAACCTTTTTTTTCTCCTAAGCCCATGTCGGCAGCAGAAGGGATAGATGCTTGTAAAGCTGAGACTGGTCCAGTACCAGAGCTTCAAGTGATGTTAAAAGCTATTGATTTTACATCTTCATGCCAGACTTATTTTACCCAGGAGGAGAAGCATAAAGAAAGGGAATAATGCTGATCTTTTTACTTTGGACCATTTAAAACAAGTGAAAAAGCAAGTAAGGAAAATCTTATTTTTCTCACTGCTAATTCATTTTCAAACAATATTCTTAATTTACATGTGGATTTCACAAACAGGATGTGTCACTTAATGTGCCAAGCTTACTCAGAAATTTTCAGTCCATTTCTTTTTTTTTTTTTCAGTTTAAAACTAACTTTTAAAAAAAGCACAAGATTCTTAAATCACTGTCTACATTCTAAAACTAAGGTGTTTATTCTGGGACTTAGTTATCTCCATATGAAAAATGGTGCAGGGGATTGATGATTTGCTGCAGCCATTAATCTTTATCCAGCTGCTGAAGGAGTTTTGTTCATCCTCGGGCAGCAGTAAATTGTAAATAAGGAAGTAAAAGAGGAGAGTCCGTTGGCACCTCTGTGAGTGTACGAAATCACACAAGGCTGTGCATTAAGGCAGCCAGAAGCCTTGCCGGCTGAAGGAAAATGCAAACATTTGGACGATTAATGCAGACTTTTGACACAAAGGTGAGGCAGTCTGGGTGCCTGACTTGTTTTTTTGTGTAGTAGGAGCTGTTTTTGGGTCAGTCTTTTACAACCTGGAGATGTGTTTGCTTCAAAAGACTTCAGTCGTGTGTAACTTCAAGTTCTCATAAAAATGCAAAAATAGAAATAAAAGATCAACTGATTGGCTCAAAGGAAACACGTACAGATTCCGAGCTTGATTAGCGCAGGTTATTGTCCATGAAGTGTATCATGAAATATACAAAAAGGCATTACGCTGCTTTCCCTAAATAAATAAATAAATAAATAAATCAAAATCACATAGAGAACAGATAAAGGGTAAAGGCTGTGATCTAAACGTCAAGATATAGATTCAGGAACTCACAGTCCTCAGGTCTGGACCCTCTGAGACCTGTTCATGGGAAAATAAAACTGGAAGTTTGCAGCGGTCAATACTCCATCAAAGCTGTTTCATCTGCTGCAGCTGTGAGTCCATCACGTCATGAAAAAAACTGTACATCCTGTCGGTAACTTTGCACCTTCCTGAATTCAACACGTCAAATATTTAGAGTTTTCTGAAGATCATAGGATAAAGTAAACCCTATAAAGTCGAGTTGGTTGCAGTGTGAGGAACTACTGTCAAAAGTGAAGGTTTTGTCTTTTCCTGGGGTGAAATATAAAACCTGTAGCTTTTTGTAATGAGTTAGTGTTGTGCAGCAGCTCAGGGCCAAATCTGACATGTGTTCTGCCTTTATCCTGATCTGTGAAAGCCGAGGAAGTGAAATTTAGGAAGAGCTGAAGAGAAAGACAGTGATGAGTTAATGGCCGAGCACTCCTTGAAAGAATGCCTGCTGCCTTTCATGCCAAAGATTTAGACTACAATCATTTTATGATGCGAAATGACAGAGTTATAGCCATTTTAGTCAAACCCTTTAAAATAGTTCTGTGTAACACCATGTGAGTGCAAAATGTGTTCTCTGAGTATGTGTTGAGGATGACTCTCAGCTACAATATCAAACTTTAACTAAATGTCTGGAAAACTAAGTTGTGTTTTTACAAACTGATTAGCTGTGGCAGCCATATTGAATTGGGTTCACTCCAAAAGTTGAATGGCAATGTGTTTTGTGCTTGGAGTATGTGTTGGGGATGATGCCCAGCTCTTACCATTATTACCCATGTTTTACCCAGCTATTACCCAGTTTAAGATCAATTTCTGAAAAATTAGCTGAGTTACAGTCATTTGTGGCAGCCATCTTAAATAGGATTGACTCCAAAAAGGTAATCAACTGCAGATGTTCATCCAGTGATTACATTCTGTAAACTTAATTACAATTTGTCCCTTAATTGATGAGATATTTTTGCCAACATGACAAACACATGTCCAAACTGAAAGACATGGGCAAAAACATCATTTCCTTTTCACTTTTGACCGTCAATGATAACAAATCAACTTCAGTTATAATGAACTCTAATTGAAAACCTTACAGAAAAAGCTAAAATATATTTCTTCCATGTTTTGGTTTGTTTACCCTAACCCTAACCATTTCCAGGGTCATCGAAGGTTGACCCTCCCCTGTGCTCTTGATCCAAACCACACTCATAAAATAGCTCTGTCCTTTCCCCAAAATAAACCTCCACAAGTGCTCCTCTCTTTGCATCCCTGCTACTTTGAAAGACTCCCAGCAGTTTCAACTGCACAAAAGCCCTAAAACCTTCCAAGCGCTATATATATTAGAGCCCATCGGTGTTTTTACCAACTTACTCAGTGAGAATGGGCTTTTTTTGCGGATTAATATAGAAATGAGCCACTAAGAATAGCCTCCGGTGGGACAATAGTCTGGTACAGGCAGCTGAAGGCAGAGCTCAATTATAGCAGGCTTTGTGTGAGTCCTGTTCATCGAGTCAAGTATTGTATTTGTTCGCCGCTTAGGAAAATGAAGGATAAATGCATCCTTTCTGAACATTTGTTGCACACGTTTGTGCTTAGGGGTGCACAGGGTGATAACACTGAACACAATAGCAAACAATAAAAGTCCATATTGGACTTATCTGTATAACTGTCACACTCAGTAATGGAAGTTCTCTATTATACGTCTTTACCTACTTTGATGAGTTTTCTTTTCAGTTTGCACTCTTTAGTTTATAGGAAAATAATGAGGTGATAAAGTGGCCAATTTCTTTCTCCAAATCTTGCCGGTAGTTAATCAGGGTGTGTTTGTGTGTGTCCAAAGTCAGTTAAAACTAAATGGATCATTTCAGTCTTGTGCTAATGACTTAGTCAAAGTATTTAGATTATGACACATATTATCGTCTCAGTCAGTAAATATTGTGAGATATTTTGCTAATCTGACAGACAAACTGACACACAACCCTACACATGCATACACACACACACAAAATAAAAACATTAATGCCATTTTGCCTTTTTCAGCAGCAATAATAACAAAGATATACTAACAGCACACCTAAAATAGTAAAAGTAAAAATATAATTTTAGATACAAAAAAAATAATAATCTTATCTAAAAGTGGAGGACCAAATTGCAGAAAAACTGGCCGACAAAAGTGCAAAAAAAAAAAAGTTTGTGAGCCAAACTGTTTCATTTAAACTCAGACTGTAGATCAGAAACCGAGCTGAACACCAATAAGTAACTAAATATCAATTTAGTTTATATATTGGAGCAATTCACAATAAAGGAAATCTCAAGGCACTATAAAAAGAAATCCCAAATTAAGCAAACCAAACCATGAACAGCAGGTGAGTTACAGTTAGCAAAAAAAAGATCAGGTGTAACAGGCTTCAGGAAATAAAAGTGGAAATAAAACTAATAGAAAACAAACAATGGAAATCAGGTGAAAGATTAAACACAGAGTAATAATAATAATAATCCAAAATTATAAAATAAAACCAACAGACCACAACATAATGAGAAAAAACCCACCACAAAGTCTAAGACAAAAGCAAAAGAACAGTGACAAACAAAGGCAAAAAATGAATAAATTTAAAGAGAAATCTGCTCAAACACATTTTTTTTTGCTTTTCAATTTGCTGTAATGTTACTTTAAATGCAGATTGAAACATAATACTGTTTAAAGTATTAAATCATAATAAAAGTTTCAGCATGTTTATTTTGAAGGCAGCAGATGTATGAATCCATGTAAAACAGCAAAGTGCACTTTTTGTTGTAACACTTCATGTCAAAACCTGCAATAGTATAAAAGAAATATAAAAGAATAAAACAACAACTTTCATTGAGCAATTTCCTATCAGGCAAGAGAACTAAATCTGAGTTTTGTATTCATTTCTTTTCGATCCCGTAGTGTCATTAGATTGCAATACGAAATTAGTACAATTCTCAGAACAAGTACAGAATTCAGGGGGAGTTATGTGTGCTGTATAAATTGTAAATGCTGGTATTCTTTGTGATTTGTTGTTGCTTGAGAGTAGTGTTGGATATATCAAGTATCTCTAGGAGTGCATTTTATGCTTGTCTGAATCTGCATCGCATCACATTTTCCTCTAATCATAAAAAACTTGGAATGCATCTATGAAACCTGCACAGACAGGCACAGACAGCTGTATTTCTCATGCATGGAAACTGAAGCTGTCCTCTCCAAACAAGCCTCACATGGAGCCATTTTGTAATGAAGAATTATTTCCACGTCATGCCGCAATATGCTGAAAATAGGTCCACAAGCGTTCAATATTTCATCGCATCTCAACAAGTTGCCATTCATCATCAGGTTCAGCATGTGTCTCTTTTTTTCTGCTGAGCTGACAAGTTGATGCTCAGGACAGGAGCCTTGCAAATCACCGGCCTGTCTCTCAGCACACGCCGCTCACTCAACATAATCAATAGCCGACCAATAAGCGCAACATCCAGAGACAGCGGTTTGACTGAGTTTTCACATGGGTGTGTTACGGCAGCATCATGCTGACACCTCCTCTCGCATCAGCATCCATTTTTAATCGTGGTATCTGGCCTCACCGCTGCTCATCAAGTGCCTCGTCCTCCTGTCAGAGTGTGGGCTTGCAGAGAGGGATAAGAGCCCTCACCGCTGCTCTGTGGAAAATAGATGTACTGCTAAAGCTGCCTACCTCTCCTGCACCATCTGTGGAGTAGCAACTCTGGTGGTGGTTATTACGTGAAGTATTCACATCACAATAAGCCCTCTCTTTTCCCACTGTACGCAAACAAAACCTTTCAAATAATACGAGCGAGTTCGTTTCTCAAAATTTCCTCAGTTGTGGTTTGTTATTCAGCTTCTGCCTCCTCCATCTGCGACTGTTTCCATTTGAGTTGATGTCTTACTTCATTTAAGCAGTTTTTAAAGATCAGCGCAGACTTTACACAGAAGGATTTGAGGAAAAATAATTCTGCCGTCATACAGTTGTTTTTTAATTTATTTCAAGGAAACATACAGTGATAAGCCACTCTATAAAGTGCTGAATTTGTGACACATTTCAGAGCTGAGTCAAAACTAAGGGTAGTTTTAGATCCATCATAGGTACGCTACTGTTAATAGCAATGTGTGTAGCGAAAGAAAAGAAGGGTGATCCGTACTTTGCTCCTGTTTGAAGCTCTCGTTCAAACTTATCAACAATATTTAGATGACAAGATTTATTCACCCTTATTATTTATTAATTCTCTACAGCTAAGAGTTGAATACATTTATTACAGGGAACTGTCATCATAACATACTACAGATAAATGAGACCAAATTTGACATTTTAAAGATTTTTTTTAACAATAAAATCAACACGACAAAAATAAAATTAACATCGAATTTGGAAAAATGTTCTGATGATTACTCTGAATTAAATGAACTCGATTTAAACAATTAGATTTACTTAATTTTTTAACAAGAGTAACACACTGAAGCAAGAATGAACCCTTTATGGTTTTAAGCAAGTTTATCTAAATCAAAGGAAAGTTTTTTAACAGGAGGTTTGAATTAGGATAAGTATTTAGGATTTACACGTGCAGGAATTTTGGACAGTTTAGGCCATTTTGATAAATTGTTCACTTTGGAATTTGAGTCAGAAGAATGTTAATAATTCTGCCAGGTTGTCAAATTAGTTTTAAGGACATGTCAGCTCAGAAGTGGAACGTTTTGTTTATGAACTTACATCAGCCTAAAGTTTATAACCAGACAAAACAGGCGAGGCCTTACTGAATCAGAGGCTGTATGGCGAGCTGGCACTCTGTCTTTGGGTGACTCCAGAGGTTGATTGGATTCCAGCAGCACCAGAATTTACTGATGGTCAGGGGTCGGTGTTTCGTCCAAGGTCACCTGATGGCTTCAGAGACGACTGAAGCCTTCATTTAATGGAGCCAAGAATTTGAGGATAATGCGACACCTAAGAGTGGTTCTGTAACTGGACTTATCCCTTTAAGCTACAAATGGCCCTTCTGATCTTTGTTAGACTTTTCTTTTACTTTACTAATAAAAAAATGTTAAAATTGATTACTCTTTCAAAGAAACACTATCATTAATAAAATAGTTAGAGAAAAGCACACATTTTTATCTCTGCATAAATAGTTTTTCAGGAGTCTTAGAAAAAAGAGTAAAACGAGCCATCTCTACTGATAAGATGTCCTGAGTGTGAAGCCTCAAAAGGCCAACAACTTATCCAAAATAATACCAAGGACTCACAACAGAACCAACTTTCTACACAGAACAGTTGCTGGAAAGATGAATGTAGGTCAGAGGTCATAAATGAAGGGGTTCCTTTGAGTTGTAACTATCAAGACAAGTAAAGTCATTTAAGACTGTAAGTTACAATCCAACAATACATTAAACAATCCAACTTTTTTAGCATTTACAGTAACTCATTTGAGGCAGGTCAACCTTTCTAGTATTTATGGTAATTCACCTTAAGTGGCGGCGCTTTTTTAGCATATACAATAAATCATTTTAGGCTTTTCTGGTATTTACAGTAATCCATCTTTGTTTTACAATTTACAGCAATTCAGTTTAGTCATTCATTTTAGGTGGCGCAGCTTTTTGAGCATTTACAGTGTCATTCTGCTTCTCTCTGCAGAAAGCTGCCAGGCGTGGGCCTGAAAAGCAACATGGTGAGTGAACAAAACTAACACAGCTGTCATGTAAAAAAGAATTTCATTTCATTTCCAGCTCCTTTGCTTGAAGAACGTCTTTAGGCAGACCTTGCTGAATTTTTATTGAAGACCACTGCAGTAGACTAAACAAATGCCACCTTCAGTTAAACCTCTCTAAGACTGAGCTGTTGGTCATCCCAGATTATAAATCTATTACAAATATTGGAATTGTCTCACACTGAGGCACAGGAAGCTCTATATGATCAGGTATTAGGCCTCTGTCCAAACACAATCCCTCAGATGCCCATTACTTCCTACATTTAAAGAAATGACCTCTTTTGGCTACCACAGGCTTAGATTTAAGTGCAGTACAAAGAATTACAATAGCTTCAACATTATGTAACATTCATCACAAAAATGCACAATATCTATCAAATGAATTCAGCTAAAATGGGCCACATTTAGTTTGATGATTAGGAAAACCTTTAAATTACCACTGTATTAAATCCAATTTTAAAATGATAATGTCTTTCCAGTAATCCTGTAATAAAAACATTTTGAACAAGTTTAAATGTTTTGAAATGATAAAACTTAGAGCATCAGAATGTTAGCTTTTGAGATGAAAGTTCAGGTAAAATCGGCCAACATGAAAAAAAAGGGTGATTTTAGCTGAAATCAATATAATTTTAGCTAAATTTTATGACAGCAAGTATCATCAGTGTTTTGTCAAATTTAACATCAGACTAAACACAATCATTGAATAAAAACCTAATTATTATTTTAACGAACAACAACAATTTAGAAAAAAACTAACATTTTGTGTTGTAGGAATCTGTGTCACTGATTATTAGTGTGTGAGTTCGTGTGAACTAGATGTGATGCGGTAATGATTGTGTCATAAAAGGAGGGTGTGTGTCAAATATTCCAACACTTTGTTAAACCACTAAAACATAGTGTTAAAGTGAGATTACATTCTGCTCCCAACAAAGCCAGCTTTTAAACATCACCTTCATCACTGTTGTCTCTGCAACTCACATGTTGCAAAGAGATGCATCCGTTCCTCAGTGGCACAGCGCACCTTTTTCAGGTGATTGTTGATGAAATGTTTGGCCTATTTGAACCAGAAATTGTAACTTATTTTACCAAAACAAGGCTTTAAAAAAAAATCAGTGCTTCTATTTTAGAGACTACCAAAATATATATATTTTTTTCTTTTAGTTTTGTCCATAAGCTTTCATAAAATTAAATTATCACCCTTATTAGACAGGAGTGAGTTTGTTTCCAGGATTAATGTTCATGCCTTCACCCTCCAACACCTGACAGAATCCTCTGCCCCATCTAAATAATAAATAAAAAACTGTAGGCAGTCAAAACTTTTGTTAAATGTCAACTAGTATTGCAGTAAATGTGCAAGATAAATAGATGTGATTAGCTACAATAATAACAAAAAACAAGGATATAATGCTTTGACTGTATCTGGTCCATTTTACCTGATGGCTCATTTTAGCTGAATTGACCATATACATTGTATTCTGAATTATTATTTTTTATTTATTTGATTGTAAGCAGTATGAAAAAGTTTTTTTCTTTTGCCAGCTTTATTCAGTTGATTCAAATGCTAATTTATACATTTCTAGTTTGCAATAAAGTCTAAAAAAAAAAAGTTACTTGAGCAAAGCTTTGACCATATTGTCATTTCTTTTCCTGTACTCCGTCAGGATCTGTGTTTTCTCATAGTTTTCTGTGCTAATCTACTTGAGTCCTCATGTGGTCTGCATTCTTGGGTCTTACCCTCCTCTAGCCATGATGCCCTCAGATAATATTCTTATTGAAGTAGGAGGGGTTCTTCTGTCTGACACAGTCATACAGACATGCCTTAACCCTCCCATGGCCTCCGGGTCATTTGGACCTGAAGTTACGAGGGCTTCTCTTCCTCTCTTCAGTTACAAAGGCTTCAGGATAGCAAAAATATAACTTGTTTTGTAAAGTTTCTTACACTGGAAAAGCAGGTTTTAATGTGTAAAGCTGAGGGCCAATTGTGACGCAAGACTCTGCCTTTGCCATTTGTTCTGTGCTATTGGTACACAGTGTCAACACGATACGTGTCAAAATCTCATAAAGACATTAAACTCATGGCAGATTTCCCATATGACCGTCATCGGCATTCACTGAGGGTCTTCCTAATTACCTAACCAATAAGCAGAGCTCAGTAAGTCACATCAGACATTTAGTTTAATGGACATGGTCAGGTGTGTGTTTGTACATGTTTCTATACACACCATTTATAGTTACACTGGTGAGCTCACCAGGCTGCAATATCTAAAGGACGAGGGGGTCATTTTGACTGATTATTACTGTGTGTAGAATTGCATGTCAGCCAAGGAAAATGTATGAGGACATTCTGAGGAACCTGGAGCACCATACAGTGCAGGATTGCTCCCACACGATGCTCCAATCTTTCCAATAATGCTGCTTTCACAAACAGCGGTTGTGACAGCTGTGCTGATCAAATTGCAGCATCGCTGAATGCATGTCGCCCGCTATTTTTCATGCCAGAGTTTTAGACTAAGATCATCTTATGCTGAGAAATGATGGAGTTATGGTTTTGGTCAAATCTTGAGTAACTGCAATATGTCAGACTCAGAGTAGGTCTTGGAGATGACTTTCAGCTCAACTACATCAATTTTTAGCTCAATATTTGTAATATCAACTGGCTTAGTGACATATTTGTGTTTGTGGATTTAACGGTGTTGGCCATCTTGAATTGGATTGACTCCAAAGGTTAATCAGGTGTAGATGTACATGTGTATAAGTGGGGGTACATCCAGCAATAACTTTCTGAAAGTTTCATTAAAATGTCTGCTGGTTCATTAGATATTTGACTAACAGACAACAGGGTTGACTCCAATGGGTGAGACCAGTTTTAAGCAAAGTTTGTGCTCAATGAGTCACGCTCAGATATCTGTTGTGGGTAACTCTCAGCTACTAACACACTTTTTTTCTCAATATCTGTAAAATAACTGAATTATATATTTTTTTCTGTGTCGTGTTTGGTGTTCTGTGTAAGGTCAGTTGGCTGTGGCGGTCATCTTGAACGTTTTCCTCTAGGATAAAAATGCGCCTATTGCAAAAAAAAAAAGATGATTGTGGAATTTTTTTTTACTAAACTGGATATTAATATCTATAAAAATAGTAACAGTAATATGCTTGTGTAAAAATACTGTAAAGGAGATGTTGGATTTTTTACAGCTCATCAATAAAAGGGATGGTTGTAGAGAATGTGAAATAAAAGTGAAAGAATAAAATCTTTCTGTAATCGATAGCACCATATAAATCAACAAATACTTGGATACATTAAAGATCGCTTTAAAGGCCTCATAGCTGGCTCAGTCTTCATCGTTTTCCAACAAGTCTTCTGGGAGACAAGATGGTCACAAAACAGAGAGTGCAATTAAAAAGAGTGTCTTCCAAGCGTTGGTGCCAGCTAGTGCCGTAGGAAATAGAGATGACAGCGGGAGTCATGGTAACGGCAGATGGATGGAGAGACAGCTTCAAGGGGCAGATAAGGATGATGACCTGTCAGAGGACATTGTGTGTTTGCTCTCCTTGCTCCTCCAGCTGATGCAGAAATCAGCTGTAATGATGTAAAACAACTGGACAAATACTAATATACCATTGCTTAATTATTCTATTCTGCAAAGCTGCTGTGTACTTTGACCCCACCAAAACCAGCAAATTGATGCACTCATGCTTAAAAGCAAAATGCCAAATTAATTTATCACAAACACCGAAGATCTGTGGGTTCCTCGAAGGCAATATTTTCTGCCCACGTCTGAGTTCTAAAAAGGCATTTTTGATCTGTCTACACGCAAGATTAGATGCGCAAGACTTCCTCCCCTTAAAATTAGCACTCATCTTCAAAACTGATGAAAAGCCAAAGCTCTTGTATCCTTGCAATTTATAAAATAATTACAACTTAGCAAAGACAGCGGGGGAGGACAACAAAACAAACCCCTGCCAGTTGAAAAAGCGTTGCTTCCTAATAATGTCAAGCCTCTGTATTTTGTCTAGATACTTGGTTACTGCTGCTGTCCACAAACGTCTGGAGGAGTGACAGTTTTAGTCCTACACTTAAAGGGATAGTCTGCTCACTTTTGAAAGTGCTCTTTTGTCAAATAGTTTCCAATAGTTAGCACCTTATCAGTCATATCAGTAATAGAATGCCGAGTAGGGAAAAAATGGTACATTAACTAACATTAAACCTTGATGCTTTTTTCAGTTTGTTGCTGTTTTCTCAACTGAATGTCTGTGTTAATATGCAAATGTATGGGTGCTATCTATGCATTAACAGGCCATGTATATGCTGATGGTGATGAGACTGCTGAATGTAGCAGTCCACCTGGTCAGCATGTCTGTGCTTCCATTCATTTTCTGTACCTGCTTTTTCCTTCCAACAACAACAATAACAATATATATATATATATATATATATATATTTTCAGCTCTGTCCCATAATCTAGCTCCTAGCTCAATCACACATTTTTACTGCCATAGTGTATGGTTTGTAAAATGTAGATGACATAATGTTTGGTCCACACAATCAAACCTGAGGGTACAATAAAACCTGACAAGAGGGGGAAAGCTTCTTTGGAAACATTTTGAACAACTAATTTCTTACCTGTTTTGATTTGAAGGTGTGTTTGGGGAAATCCAATTTAATTTTGACGAACTATTGGCTAGTCCAAACACAGCCAAGATCAAAGTGGACTGCTGCTGTCTTAAAACAGCTCAGTTTTCCAAACTGCCATTGTGGTTCATGCAAAAACGACAAGGTCTTTTAATTAATTTAAATTTTCTGAAGGAGTCTACCCAAGGGATCAAGTTTTATCTATCTATCTATCTATCTATCTATCTATCTATCTATCTATCTATCTATCTATCTATCTATCTATCTATCTATCTATCTATCTATCTATCCATCCATCCATCCATCCATCCATCCATCCATCCAAAGGACAGGTATCACTTGGAGGCTGGCTGCAATACAATTTTTAAGCTATGCCCATCCATGTAGACGAATGGGACATTTGCTTGACTAAAAAAATTAAAATACACTTCATGTAATTTTTTTCAACTTTAGATTTTTGTTGGTTCACATAGCTCTTACCTTGCTGCTGTATATTCAGATATGCATTTTAAAAACATGATTATCTTTATTTAGTTATTTGAGGCTTTAAAAGTGTCATGTTTCATTGTAATGGACAGAGTGACAGCTTGTTAGCGAGTTGGGAGGGTGTGTAGGTGGAACATTTGTGTCTGGGAAACAACTCTACATCACTGATGCACAGACTGGCTCCAAAAATACAACATGGCAGCACCCAAAAAACGGATATTTTGTCTTTAATTCTGTACAACTAGAGAAGGCGGAGACACTTCGTCCATCTTTATTAATGTGGATGGTGTGCACACAATTTTATGAACCTTTACACTGCTGTCAGTTTAGCTGGACATGGTTATTTCAGCAGAAATAGTATGTAATTTCCCACAGGCTGCACAGGAAGAGCTATAGCTTGCTGCTGCTGCCGCTATTTGTGCTTGCTAATAGCCATAACTGCATAAAGTAAGACTAACATTAGTGTAAAATCTTATAAAACAGTATTTGCTTGAATCGTTATGGAACTGTATTAGGACGGCAGAAACCCAAGTTGATCTTGGCTACATTCAGATTATCTGTTAGCTTGACAGTACTGTCAGGCTTAAGCTCTTTCTCCAAACTCAGGCTGTTCAAAAAGCTATCAGGATCACAATCATATTTAATTTCCAAGGTATTTATCTCTGGCTGGTGGTGTCTACTAAGTAGTGGATTACAATTGGAACTTATTCAAACATACTGCACAATATACAGACAGTAGGCTTATGGTGAGTTCATGAAGTGCAGAAACAAAACATGCAGAATGTATCATTTAGTCAGTATAATAATTTAGATGGGACAAGATGTAAAAACAGGTCAGGTGTTTAGAAGAGTGATGGCTTAAAGAAAAAAACTGTTTGGTGGCAGCTAGTCCTGGTCTGCAGGATGCTGTATTTCCAGCCAGAACAAAGGAGTTTAAAAAGACAGGTTGTAAGGGGTCAGTGCTGAAATTAATTACCTAGAACTAGAACTAGAGCTAGACTTTGTTCATAACTTTCCCACAGAACCCGACTTTAAAACAACTGAGCTATCACTTTAAAGGTTGGTAAAACCAAGGCGTCTTTAATGTACAAACTCTGTGGGTCACCGTGTTATAAAATTTTAAAGCCTTTAATGTGCCTCAAATACAGACCAGAAAAACTAAACATTTTATTATGCAGCCTGAGTCACCTGGCATTAACTCGGGCCTGCAGGTGACACCAGATGGTTTCACAGTAACATCACCTATTTAACTGCACAGCAGGACAGACAGCCACCCCAGCTGCATTTCTCTTGGGTTGCTGTGTTGTTAGTGTTGCTTTTGTTGGACTTAATGTTCCAGCTCCTCTGACACCTTAATTCACACATTCTCACCTCTTATCTCCCACAGAAAACCACGCTGCCAATCATCAAGAGAAGGCAAGAACAATCCCTACATTATTAAAATCGCTCAAAATTTCCTCTTGACAGTCTTTTTCTACATTCAAACAAACCCCAGCCACAGTCACTTCACAACACTGAGTACATAGCAGCTGACTGGATTGATGGTAATCCTCACTGTCAAACAGATATATGTGTGTGTGCGTGTGTGTGTGTTTTCTTAGATCAATTAGAGTGAAAAAACAAAAAAACTTGCAGAGCCATCACTGACGTGAAACCTTGAAAAGATAAAGAGTCGTGTTTGTGCAAAAAATTTAATTTATATTAATGTCAATACTGAGCTGAAAATCTGTTCTTTGGATCAATC
This sequence comes from Kryptolebias marmoratus, assembly GCF_001649575.2. Taxonomy (NCBI): domain Eukaryota; kingdom Metazoa; phylum Chordata; class Actinopteri; order Cyprinodontiformes; family Rivulidae; genus Kryptolebias; species Kryptolebias marmoratus. The sequence goes on from NC_051433.1 coordinate 23,338,194, forward strand.
CAGACTACACAAAGTTTTAGAGTTTTATTGACTTGTTAGTTTTAATGTTTCATTCCAAAAGCTGGTCTTTATTTCCTACTCAAAAATTCAAAGGATTTATAAAATATTTACATAGAAGTGGGATTGATTAGCTTTTGTAATGTGTGAGTAGATACTGCAAAACCACATAAACATATTGTTAATAATACTGTGATCCAAAATGGATTAATCCACTGAGAAACTATAATAAAGTACTGACAACAGGGATACCATTAATGAACTGTTAATTATTTATGTTGTTTATTATTTTTCCTTTCTGGAATACTAGTGGTGCATCATTGTTGCCTTTTAGGGCACATTTAAAGGCAAAGAGTGAAAAAACAGATCCATTTTTATATGACTCCACACTTATGAAACAAACTTAGAAATATTTTGTATTTCTATCAATTGATTCCCTTTAATCCTACAAGCTCTTCATTACAGTTGTTTATGCTAATAAAAGATTATATAACAAGTTGTGCTAAAGTAAATTTATGGTTTCTGCACCCGATGAACTGCAAGGCTTGTGTGATATATTTTCTTTTCCTCACTCACTGTAAGCAACAGCCTAAAGATTTCTAACCAGGAGGACTTCACTTGTCAACTACTTTAGTCCCTATAGATAAATGGGAAATGTACTGTACTTATATAGCACCTTTTCAGCCAACCGGGCTATTCAAAACACTTTACAACACAATCTGCGCCCTCATTTATCCATCCACACACATCCACAGAGCACTCTACTACATTTTTACAAAGCTAATCTGAATAAATCATTCTATAGAGTCCAATCAGTGCTTTTAGATCATATTCATTCACTGATGGGGCACACATCAGAGGCTGTAAGAGGTTCAGTGTCTTGCCCAGTTCAACATGTGACTGCATACTGGTGAAACTGAATGTACAACTCGATCGTTGGAGGATGACTGCTGTAACCGCACGCAATGAGCAAAAGAACTTAATGATTAATGTTATCAACACTGACTCTAGACTCATTACGTGATCGAGCATCAAAATATTCATGAGCATCATTAAGATCACAGTTTTGTCACAGTTCATAAAGAAGGGCAAAATGCAGGACCAGGAGATGGGCAGGTTGTAGGAACCAAAGAAATCTAATACAAAACACCAAGGATTCTCCAGAAGCAGGATGAACAAAACAAGCAGAGCTTCCATGCAAGGTGTGAAACGTAGATGCAACAAGAAAAAGAGGACGCCCTTGGGCTGTAAGTTAGATTAGACTCTGACTCTATGACTTAAAAAAATCAGCCAAAATGTGTATGTTTATTGCATGGTCTTGTAAAGATCTTCAGGGTTGTATAAAAAATGCAATGGGCTCCCCAATACACATAATAAGGTGTAATAGGTCCATGATTGTTTTGGATTAATCACAAAATCTACATAGCAAGGTCATGGTGATTTATCATCAGGGTGGTCTGGGCAGAGTAAAGTGGTGATGTATTCATACCGTGGGGCCTGTGTCCAGTTGGTTGCTGAGAATTTAAAGCAGGACTTACCATAGTAAGGGAAACCACTTAGCACTAATGTGATATCTGTGGCGGTTGTGATCAGCTGATGTGTAGTTGCATCCTAACAAGGTCCAAAACAGTCAAAGGTGCGTTTACAGCGCGTTGAAATATATGTGCAACTTGAAAGGCACAACATAAAATGAAAGGTTTTGCACTGTGCTTGTGTTTGTTGGAAATTCTTCATGTATCTTAAAAATACTACACTTTGAAGGAGAGCTAAATTCATGTCATTGGTCATTATATACAGACTTAACATTCAAACTGAATGCAAAAAGAAGGGGACCGCAAGGAGCAGTACTGTTCAGGGAGGTAAGAGAAAGTAGAAGTAAAAGAAAGACCACCAAGTAAAGGAACAAAGAAGTAAAGCAGAGAAACAAAATCTTTTTCCTACCTGTTACCTTCCTAAATACCAATAAAAAAACCATTCACACCTCCACACAACTCCTTGGGAAGATGTCACTTTGTTGGATTTTCTGTGAAAGTACTTGCTCTGTTAAGATAGCTGTTTGTGTGTGAGACTCTGGCTGAGAAAGACGGGGAGCAGGGTGGAACCAGACAATTGCATTTTTTTTTCTTTTTTACAGTTTTCAGACATGTAGGATGTCTTTAATTGGCACACCCAGATACAAAAATTCAATGGCATCCCTTTGGAGAGAAATACAGACCCTAACAGGATTTCTTTTGTGAAAGGTGTGTTTTTTTCATTTCATTATTCAGAATATTTTTTTCTAGGAAGCATTTAAATTCCACACTGACATCCTTAGACTTGAGCTTTAACAATTTCAACAGAGTGTTCAACAGAAATCATGCTTTCTTGTATGTGAAAATGATGAAATAGTGTGCTAACAGGCCAGTTCCTCAGTAAAATGGTTACTCTTTCATTAACCATGCATTACTGTCTCCGGCTCTAAAGCACACATAATACAAAGAAAAATGCACATTGCTTTGCAAGTTTATTCAGTGAACCTATCTACAAGCAATGTCATTTAAAACAATAAAGCCCTGCAACAGCTCCCATCAACCTTACTTGCTTTTATTCCTTCAACATAATCCTGCTGTTGTTTCTGTCACATCTTACAAAAGATGATCGCAGTTCTTCCACAGTTTGCACTGGAACCCGTTCCTCTTGCTAACTGAAAGATGCCTTTAGTGATTTGTAAAGCTGGCGGGTGATATTTTACTTACAGAGCTGTCAGCATTCACCTTCAGCTGGCTGTTTTTCTTGCACGAGCCAAAACAAAAACAAGATAAAACCCTAAAACAGTAAGTAAAAAAAAAAAAAAGTATGTGCACTTGAGAACTACTAAAGTTCTGCAGAAACAAAATGACACCGCCAGGAAAAACTAGACTTCAAAAGGTTGTCTGTCCCTCACTGCTTGATTTATTTTCCTCGGAGCAATCACAGAAAGTGCCTCAGTCTCTCTGGGAAGGAGAGAAGGAGGCATATAATGTAGCTGTAGTTTCACAGAAGCTTATCAGCTCTGGTGTGCTGCAGCAGAAGTGCACGACAATTCGGCTTTCAGAAGCACCATTCACGAGGTAATATTCTCCTCACAGAGAGACTGAAGGAAAGAAAAAAAAACCACTGTACAGCAGGCATGTCAAACTCAGTTTGGCTCTGGGGCCGGATCCAGACTTTCTGTTCTCAGGTGGGCCGGATCAGTAAAAGAATGTCAACTCCAACAATTTAGCTTTGTTTTTCAGTACTATGCTTTATCATCCAGCCTACATTTGTAGCCTACCCTACATATTATAATCACGGATGACAAGGGATCTTTTCTAAGCACAACACATTTATTCACAAACAATGGAGAAAAAAATGATTTTCATGTTTGGCATTGAATGTGGTTCTCTGGTGGCTGCAAAACCCTGAAACATGTAATAGCTCAATAGATCTATTGCAGTTTAAATAAAAGCTCTGATGTTGTTCTGATTGGTTTTTCAGGTAAACTTTGCATTTGAAGCTCTTGTGGTGAACCATGACTCATGAACAAAATGTGGATCTTCCCGTTTCCTACAAATGTATTTGCAAAACAAACTGAATATACATAAACACACACACATTACTTTCTGGAGTCAACCCCATTCAAGATCAACTTCAGCAAACACAAACATGACTACAACTCAGTCAAAGTCTTTGTATGAAACACTGGCATACAGGATGGTGTGCGATACGAACGAATGAACTTTTCCACCAATGAGTTTCCCACTCCTAGTTTGTTCAGTTGTACAGTTATGTTATCAAACTCCTTTCTAATCATGACACAGTTTATAAAAATAAAATCACCTGGCTGCTGAGAGATTCATGCTGATGACTTGAAGCTGAAAAATGTACTCAGAGCTCTGCTGGATCGGAAGGACATACACAATCTAAAGTACCTTCAGTCATAATAGTGCAACTACTTCATTAGGTAGGAACAACAAACTCCAGACTTTAACAAGCTTTTTTGTTTCTATATTGTATTGTGATGAACGGCACTAACAACTTAGCAGAAGCAGTGTATCTTTTACCTGATAGAACTGTGTGCACTCTTACCTTGAAAGTAGAAAAGTAAAGGGGACAAACATTATCACTTAGTTCACCTTAAAACAAATTTACTTTGCAATGTGATGTTTGTGCTGAGGTTTGTTTTGGAAAGCTGAATTTTTATCAGTTTAGTGAAGCAAGAATAAATTAAGGAGTCTTGCTGCTGTAAAGCTGTGTAAAGACGCAGTACAAAACCAAATCAGAGCAACACCGAGATAAAACAACAACCACCAAAATACCAACAATTTGTTGTCTATTTTTATGTTTTATTTTTGCTATTAGTGTAATAATCAGTATATTACTGTAGAAATCGTGGAAAGTTTTGAAACAAAAAGCCAAGTGCAAAGTACTGAAGCATCAAAGACGCTTGGAGACTGGAAAGACGCACTGTCTAAATTATCATGTTTTACCTTGAAGACCTGCTGCTTCTCTCTCAGGGATTCTGACTGAAAACACTGAGTTTGACTTGAATAATTAGACTAACAAGAATAACTCCGGCAGGAGATCAGAGGAAGCCAGGCTTCATTTGCACATTGTGTTTCTATTATTGCATATCTCTCACCAAGAACAGGATGTGTTGTGCTTTTTAAAGACATGGTAAAAATGTTGTCACTGCAAATAGACATGGAAACTGGAAAAAGATAATAATAAATGATACTAATACTCATGTTTTCAGTAGTACCAGTATGTCATTCTGAATCATGATTTATGTTTACATAACTGTTTGTGATTACAGCTCATCCAGTGCACCACACTGGAGTGTGTCCTGTGTTCTACGGTCATTACTGTAAATGGAGTCTTATAGTCTCAAACAACGCTAAAAAATCTGGTTCATTAACTACGAGCAAAATGAGACTTCATTTTCATGATGCTGCATGTCAAGAAAACAACAATTTTCCACCCAGAAACTGCATAAAATAATCTGGTAGATTCAATCAAAAAGCTTTTTACTGAGATCCCATAAGCATCCTTCTTGGGTTTTGTCATATCAAGCTTCCAGGATGGAGTGGCAGACCAGACTGTGGGAGGAGATGAGCTGCTTGTCTCCTGTCACCACAGAAATAATCCTCAGAATCAAGTTCCTGAATAGCTTTAGACATTCGAACATTTCAGCACCCAAAAGGCTCTGCTCTAAAAAAATCGTTAAATGTCATCTCACCATTTTCTCCCTTCATCTCTGTCCCCTTTTATATATCTTTTAATGCTCTGTTTCTGCTTTATACTAACACAACAATATGGGACAATAAGAAAAATAAGACACTGATATAATTTCTAAAGGTAACAGTTGACGTTCAAACATAAATCTTCTTGTTTGGCTGATCCCTTCTGCTGTGGTAGCCACAGTGAGCGAACTCGCACAGAAGATTTGGCAATTGTTTTAGGCGGGATGCCCTTCTTGACACAACCTGGGCTTGAACCTGCAGCTTCAGGATAACAAGACACTGACCCCCAAGTTACCTCTGCCCCCACATTCAAACATACTTACAATAACTATTTAATGGATTCATGCAAAAATATTACTATTAGTCTGCTAAAAGATGTGGCTCCATTTGCACCTTTTTTGGATATATTAAAATGAATAAAAATACAAAAAATCCCCTTGCAGTAGGTGGTGAGAAAATCCACATCAACAAACTATTAAATTTATTTTATTTATTAACCTTTATTTAAACAGGCAAGTCCTATTGAGATCACATATCTCTTTTTCAAGGGAGGCCTGGGCCTGAAGGCAGCCTAACATGCATGTTTTTAGCATGTTTTAAAATTCAAAGAAAAAAACATTCATACCTTTTTTTTAAACATTTTCCTAAATTGATTGTACCTCATTTTTCTTCCTCCTTTGACATTGTCTACAATGTGCTGCATCTCCAAATCAAAAGGAGTCACTGAGGTGGTTCAGGCATCTGATTGGGATGCCTCCTGGAAGCCTCCCTTCAGAGGTTTTCCGCGCAGGGCCCACTAGGAGGAGGAGGTCCCAGAATTTGCTGGAGGGATCATATATCCTATCTGGCCTGGAAACGCCTTGGGATCCCCCCCCCCCAGGAGGAGCTGGAAAATATCTCTGAGGAGAAGAATATCTGGGTTTACCTCCTGGATGTGTTGCCCCTGTGACTCCACTTTGGATAAGTGGTAGAAAATGGATGAATAGATAGATAGATGTCTACAATTTCCTCTCAGTTATTATCATTTTCAGGGCACAATCAAAGCTTAATGGTAACAGGGTCAGGGTAAAGTGAGACAGAAATTGAAATACTTGTAAACATGGCTCCATTGTTGTTTGGGTTTCTAGGGCACCAAATGAGAATGGACATGTGCAAAATGAGCTGCTATGTCATTGTTTCTGAGAAGCATCATAATTTGAATCCAAATTCAGCACAGTCACTTCTGCCTTATGCTGTCACAGCAACGCCATCTAGTGTCAAGAAGTAATACCAGCAACAGAACAGAATATATAAACATTTACCATGTAAACTTCAGAACACAACACCTGTCTCCATCAGTCACTGTAAGAACAGTGGGAGACACCCTGGACAGGTCTCCAGCCCATCACAAGGACAAAGAGAGACAAACGAGACAAACAACCATTCACCCTCTCACACACACCTAGGGACAGTTTAGAGTTACCATATTTTATTTGGCACATTGTTTCCCTGTTGTAACATTGTGTTTGAGCGAAATAGAGTTATGTTAAAAGGCGATTGTTTTATATAGTGTTTATGCCTGTTTGGAGTTTGAAGAAAAAAGATCAAATTTCTTTTTATTTGACAAACTAAAAACAGCTGAATTAAAAGCTGTGTAGTCCAACTCTTACAGCCCTTTTCTCAGATCACGTCTGCTGCTTGTAATGCAGTTTGCAATCTTTTTGAGTTTCCATATTTATTAAGTATGATAAATATTTATAGTGCTTTTATTCCCACTAGATGTTCCTGATATGAAATGTGGTCATTTGGCTTTTTGATGCTCACTTCATGGGTGAGTCAAATTTAAAATGCCTTCAAACTGTGTGAAAGGAGGTATGACTGCTCTGTTATTGGGATGTTATCTGCTCAGGTGATCGTTTTGTCTGTTTAAAATCTCAGCATTGGTACATAACCATCAGCAAGAAATGAATAAGAGCCACTCAAGTAAACAATCTGTAAAGAAAGTAGTAAACGAAACAGAATGATGAGCAGCTGGCATAATGTTGGTAAAGGAAATACAGAATAATTATCTAGCTGGATGAGCAAATAACATTAGAATTCATGAAATTCATGTTGTTTGTAAAATAATTTCTTTTCCATCCAAAATTTGTTTTCCACATCACTGGAAATGCAATAATGTGCCCAACAAAGATTAGATTTTTCAGCAGCTGCACATTCAGCTCCACATTTGGTTCTTTCTGTGGAGGTAATAAACAAAACACAGGAGCAGAGGTCTACTCTGTTGTTGCTTTCAACCCGAACCAATTAAAACAGGTCCTTCATTACAAACTATTCTCTAGAGTCAACATTTCACCAACTTCCACATTCAATAACTCATCCAACTGCAAATGGATTCCTGCACGTTTGGAAAGGATATTTTCGTTTTCTACTTTGGAATGTGGATTTAATGTTGTGTTAACCTAAATTGTGTGTATGCAATCACACTCAAATTCATCTGAAAGGGGTCACTGGGCAGTGCTGGCACACCTTCACACTCTGGCTCAGTGGGTGGCTTTGTTAAGGAAACTTTATTTTAACATGCAGGTAAGTTTGGGACGAAAGTCTTTTCAAACAAAAAATTAGGTTCAGATTGAACTGAGCATCAAAAAACCAAAGCTATTCCTGTTTTGGTGAAAATACAATGGCAAAGACAGTATTGTGCAGTATACACATGTACAAATCTTTACTAGATGATTTTCATCAAGCATTTTAATGGTGTTGCAGATTAATTGTCAAATGTGTGAATTAAAAAAAACTTCATGTTTTGTGGAAAAATTCCAAAATTAGAGGTCAAACCACGGCCATGCCAGTCAACATATAGTTAAGTTTTGATCATTTTTTACTGACGATGTCTTGAGAGTATACAGAGTTTTTAGCTCAATAAATCAAAAACAGGGATGGTTTAGTCTGATTTAGTGTAAGACAGTAAGAAAAAAATGCTTATATGACTTTTTCCTATAGTGTATGTAAACATCTGGCTTCAACTACATATAAAAACATAAAGGCATCAAATTGCTTGAAGGAATGCATATTGCCCGCTACCTTTCATGCAAGAGTTTTAAACTGAAATCATCTCATTGTAAGAAATGAGATATAGTCATTTGGGTTAAACCTTGAACGTTTTATTATGGACAATCTCATGCAATTTCGCAAGATGTCACGCTCAAGGTATGTACTACTACCGCACCAAATTTGGCTATTGCAACCATCTTCAATTGGACTGAGTCCAAAAGTTACTAAGTTGTAGATGCACATCTAATGATTTGTTTCTGTAAGTTTCAATAAAATCTGTTCAATGACTCATGAAATATTTTGCCTGTAAAGACAAATAAACATACACAGACACACACACAAGCAAAAACGTTATTATTCTGCCTTCACCTTTGGCAGCTGGTGATAAAGACTCTTTCTATTTATGTTTGTGGTTCTCGCAGCTTCGCCCAGACCTATCCACAATGGTACAAGAGGAAGTCAATTCATGAGGAATTTAATGACTGGAACCCAATCCACACCTCAGGTAAAATGTGATAGAATTAAATTTAGACAAGTTCTTATATTTCGATCTAACTAATCTAAAAGACTCGTACAAATAATGACACAACAAGTGATCAGTTTGTGTGCCACTCATTCGTTTGAGTCAAAATTTGCCTGTTAAATATGATGAAAAAGTCAGTCATTTCTACAAGCAATATTAGTTTTTCATCTCACTCTTAAAATGAATAATAAATGCCACCACATTAGGGGGAAAAGATGCTTCTTGTAGCATGAAATGATAACGAACCAAAGATGAACTTTGGAGGCGATGGACGGTTCACAGATTAAATTCTGCTTGCTGCAGAGAGGAGGGGGCATTTCAGATTCTTTGACGAGTGCTGCTGTTCCAGGCATGCAGGATGTAGCCTGTCAACACTTGCAAAGTTCTGTTTCTGTAGTGTGAGGCCACTGCCCTCTTGTTACTAAAATTCACACTTAAATCCATAAATGCCTCACTATAGTGTATGATAGAGCTGTAACAAAGCCAGCTACACTGGAAGGAGTCCGGAAAAGTGAAAATAGATGGCAGAGCAGCTTCTTAAGTTGCCATAAATGACAATCATCAGGAGACAATTTCACATAGTACGCAGCATATGTCATCTAAATTGAAAGCATAGCAGAACAGGCTGTGCAGTCTACCGAAGCAGAAACAAGATGTTCAGTGGTCAATTTTCTGTTGAAATTACAGCTTTTAAACTTTATCTGAGATATTTAGACTGAAAAACTAAAAGCTGTGTGTCTAGATGAACATCTTTGGCTTAAATGAACAAATTCCTTAATGTACACCATTAAAATTGACTCCAGCATCTTTCTACACATGTTTGGGAAGTCCCCAATTTCCATCAATGCTCCATCAGCGTTATGTTTGGTTTATCGCCCACCACCGAGTATTTGTGCATGTTAGAGTTGACTCAGTCTGTCTGTTAGGAAAAATATTTCATGAACCAATGAAACTCCAATTAATGATGGCCACCACAGCTAATCAATCTTAGCCAACTCAAAATTGGCTACAACTCAGTTTTACAGATTTTGAACTAAAATTTGATGTGGGAGTAACTGAGAGTCATTCACAACACACACGCTGAGCTTGACATAAGATTATTTTTAAGGTTTGACTAAAACGTAACAACTCCATCATCTAAAACTCTGGTATGAAAGGTGGCAGATGACATCCAAATCCTTCAAGGAATGCAGGCCTTTTAACTGGTTAAAGTCTTTTTTGCCTGTGTGCAGATATGCATTTTCCTGTCTGTTAACAAAATATCTCTAAACCACTGGGCAAGTTTTAATGAAACTTTCAGAAAGCAATCACTGGACGTACATCTACAACGTTTGCCACAGTTAACTGACCTTAGTCAAAACAAAAATGGCCGTAAATCTATCAACAGATATTGAGCTAAACATTGGTGTGGTAGTAGCTGAGAGTCATTCCCAACACGTACTCCATGTGCTACATACTGCAGAAGATCCCCTGGTATCACATGAGATCTGAGGAACATTATTTTCATGGTTTGACCAAAACAGTTATATCTGCCATTTTTCAACTTGGAATGATCTAAGTTTAAAACTCAAAAGGTGGGTGAACACTTTTACAGCACACTATATGTTCATGAGTATGACACTGTTAACCCTCCTGAAGCCCTCAAAAGAGAGAGATGAAGAGGGGTAGAGAAGCCCTTGTAACTTGACCTAATTTGACCTGAAGGCCACGGGAAGGTTAAATAAATTTATCATTCAATATGATGGTTTCTGTTCTAAAAGTTGGTCAGTTGGAATAATATGGCTATGAGCCGGGTGGTGAAGGAACCAGAGATACTTCCACATACCAGAACAACCATAGGTGTTGCTATGGTGATGTTCATAGCAAGAGTGACGGTACAGTTAATGTCCTTGATTATATAAATCTATCACACGGCCCCCAGCCTCCACGGCAAAGCACAGTTTGTTTGTCTCATAAGATGCCCTTATTGTGGTGTGCTTGTTACCATGGTAACTACTGTTTTCACAATGAGAATGTGTAGGATGCCAGAAGCATTGCCAGGAAATGGCTGAGTATAGATAAGCCAGGCGTCACTTGCACACTTCTACAAATAAAAACAAAGTACTACAAACGGCTCTGGTTTTACTTGGAACGTGCAGTAAAGTCAGCTGGTGTTGCTATTCTTAAGACAGATCGAAAATAGACCATTCTGGTCGCTTCGGTGAGAGGAATGTTGTGAATAATGGATTAGGATCTGTGTGAAATATCCTGTATATTGTGTGCACATGGACAATCTGAACCACAGGCAAAACTGTATTTGCTCTGAAATGTTACATAAGCTCCATTAGGTTATGAAATACATTTTCCTAACATGTTTAAAGTAAATTAGAAAATGACAAAACTGCAGCTTCTGATCAGCTTGTAACAATTTTTTCCTGCCTCATTGTTCATAAATGATAGACTGAGCATTTTGTTGATTTAAATGAGTTACTTCTCTTAAATAGTCTTTTTTACATCGGCTTTCTTTCAACAAGTTAAATTAAAACATTGATTCCTTTCTAAAGATTGTCCCGTAATTACAGTGTGTTAATGAGACTTCAGCTGAACTTCAGAATTTTCCCAAAGCTGAAATGTGTTTCCATCACATATTAACATCTAAATATCCAAAATGCAACTGAAACAATGACAAAAATTAGTTTAAAGCAGGTAATGATAAAACTGTCAGCACTAGTTTCACATTTTTAAGATGGCTCTTTTTGGCTTTGTTTTATTGTAATATCAGTTGTGTTTGTTTTGTAAAAAGTCAAGAGTGTTCCATAGGTACTAATACATTAAACACTGAAACTTCCATGTTTGTTTCAGTAAATCTTTTGCTTCTACTAGCTGATAAAAACACATCCAACTTATCAAAATATAAATGGAATCTATGTATGTAATTTAAGTGAGCACTTGCAGAAGCTGAAGTGCCAATTGCTGTTTCCTTAGAAGCCCTTTATAAATGCAGCCAAACATAAGAAGTAGAATCCTGGCACAGGTAAAAGTTTATTTATGCCCTCTTGGTTGGGTCTGGGTTTACTGCCTCTCTATCACCTCAGATTCCCACTAACAGGAGCTAAAGGTAGTATCTCACTGGGCTGCAACTGTTGGAGACTAGGCGGAGACTCAAAATTGCAAAATAATCAGTGAACTTTCTATTCACTTTATTTCAACTAGTTGTAGCATTAAGGGACCCCTTCCCTTTAAAACCTCTGACCCACCATAATATTTCAGTAATTCTTCTGTTTAAAAGTTATTTTGTTATGACAGAGTCCTTGGTATTGTTTTCATAAAGTGTACAAAGGTTTTGATTATATATCTGAAGGTTCACTCTCGGACATTTAATCAAGTCGGGATAGATTGTTTTTACTTCTTCAAGAACTCCTAAAAACATGATTTATGCAGAAATGACATCTGATCATTAGATTGTGAAATCATTAAACATGTAAAAAATTAATGTTGATGATTTGCATGTGTGAATTTATCTAATAAAAAATGTGTCAAATGTTTTAACAAACTTTATTTATTTTGTCTTGCAGGAGACAGTACAGTAGGTCTGTTTAGCAGAACTTCTTTTGAGCAGGAAAAGATAACCCCTATGGAGGTGCTACAATTCCTGGCCTTGTCAGATCGCCTTTTGATGGCAGCAGGAGCTTCTTGGTCTGCTTGGTGTTTTTTTTAAAGTTCATTTTATGTTCATCTTCATGATGGTTGCCCCTCTCCTGTCATCTTGTTAATTTGTTAATCTAAGATAAAGTGCACATTTTGTCTTTGTAATGTCCAGCAGCAGTAATGTAAAGTGAGAGTAAGTGAGAATTTAACAAAAGTTAAGAAGAACTACTTGTAACTTTAAGACATAATTCCTTCAACAAGGGTTGCTTATTAGTAAAGTTAACAAGTCACCCCTAGTAACCTTGGTCTTTATCTCAAGGGGGCAGAAAGTAGAAAAGTGACATGTTTATAATTTTTCTGTAATAAAGACCTAAATAGAATCAACATCAAAATCAGTATTTTCTACATTTCTATCTTTGTCATACATTTACATCCCTCTCCGACTTCTTACCACAACAAGTTAAATAGTACCACAACCAGTCTGTTAGACAAGCTCTCAGAACATACACATTTTACATATTTACAACATATTTTTCCTGGAGTCTTGGTTGGATTTGATACTCCATGTTTTTCCCCTGTTTACAGCATCTATATACTGTCTCTCTATGACACTATAAACCAAAGCTGCTGCAGCTGCCCACTAAGATCGGGTACCAAAGCAACAAGAAGGAACTTACCCACAGAGGACGAGTGATTCACTGAATAATTCAGTTCAATCAAGACAGCTTAAACATTAATGGGTGAGTGGGAGTTCCTCCTGGAACCTCCCTGGGGACATACAGTGGTTGAGGAGACACTCTAATTGCTAACCCTTGTCCAGCAGAAGTCTTTAATTTACGTGTTTGGGGAGTAGTGGAACTTCCTTGGAGCTTAGCGTGTCGCCCCTTGGAGAGGCAGAGGATGTGATGCAGTGTTTGCACTTTGGGCTGCTCTCTCACACCTCTGGTAAAATCACATGTTGGTCTCCAACCCTCGATTGTAATCACCCATATTAACTCAGTCAGTCCTACGCCTGCACACAGTCAAAACCACTAAGCTTTCAAGTAGCTAAAGGCAAATTCTGAGGTCTTGATGTTCAGTTTTAGACAATAGATTGTTTTTAGGAAATGCTTTATGAAAACTGGTATTTTCAATCTTGGTTCTAAATCAAAAATCTAAATCTAAAAGTATCATGAGAAGGGATGGAGTTATAGCCTTTAAAGTCAAACCTTTAAAGTGACTGTGCGTGACCTCAATCAATATTACAAGATCTGTCAGTGTTCAGAACATGTGTTAAAGATGACTTTCATCTACCACCACATGACATTTTTGCTCAAAATCTGTCAGTTTGACTAAGTTATAGATGTTTTTGTGTTAGTTAAGGTCAATTGTGGCAGCCATTTTGAATTGGGTTGACTCCAAAAGTTAATGTGTTGTAGTTATACATTCAATAAGTGATGATTGTTATTGTTTGACCATGCAGTAAAGGGAAAGTGTCTGCTATCAAAGATGGGCTGATTTTTACCTTAGTTTAGACGATTTTTGTTTTTACAAACCCAACTGCTACAATACGTTGATTTGCAAAAGAGAAGGAACACTTGCGGGGGCAGCGGTTTTACACCAGCTTCCCTCCCGATATGGAGGTAAAAAGCTGCCGCCATTCAACGTCGCTGCCATTAAAACAACACTCAGTGCTGATATTCAACGGGTCAATGTGGATGAACACTGTTTTTAAACCAATCCCATGTGGATGGTATCATTTCTTCAAACGATGTGGCAGAGATATTTGGTTTTCTAAAGACCCGGCTACATGTGGACTAGGCTTAAAACTATTCGTAAAGCTGAGTTATAGCAATTTTTACATTTTCCAAATTCAGTTAGGTATGCCAACCATTTTGAATCAGGATGACTGCCAAAGTTAATCAGTTGTAGATGAGCATCCAATGTTTACTTTCTGAGAGTTTCATTAAAACCCATATGATGGTTCATGAGATTTTTTGCAAACACAACAGACAAATGATAGACAAAGTGATCCTTTCAGGTTAACAAATAGTCCCCTGTTCTGAATGTATTGTGATGTTCAAAGTTACACTATTGTTTATATCATCAGCTGAAGATGGTGATTCAATTTAGCATGGAGAAGAGAGAGGAGGTTTATGTAATTGTGTGGACCAACCTGACTAATCCCAGTGTGGAGTCATTGAACCACCAGAAGTACAATGAAGAGCTCTTTCCCCAGCAGGAAAACCATTACCACCACAATCACTGCCTCCGCTTCCCAGGTCTGCATGCCATCAACTCCACGACTTACCCACCTGCCCACCCACTCCATAGCTTCTTGGACTTCTGACCCCGCTGATGGTGTGATTCATCAGTTCAATCTATTTGGAAATCTATTGATCCTGCACCATCTTGTGCAATTATGTTCATCACCATTACCACTATTATCTTCCATTTTTTGTTTCATGTGCGAACTACAGAAGCCACTCATCTCTTGTTATTTCTGAGGAGCCACTTTGCTAGATGGGCTGATCTGAGAGCCTCTTGTGAACTGAGGAATCATCAGAGAAAAGTGATGCTTGGCGGATGATTTAGAGCTCTTGATTACGGGTGCAACAGAGGTAATTGGGATGTGTTGTTCAGTCCATAGTTCGTTTAGTGCAAAGTAGATGAACTGAAACAGTCATGCAAAATAAAGAATCATTCTGACATGGAAAGCCTTCAAAACAAACAAATAAACAAACAAAAAACATATTCAGTTAGATTACCAGGTGCTACACTTTAGATAAGTTTGATCGTGACTACAATAAGATACTAACAAGAAGTTGAAAATTATGCAAAAATTTCTTTTTAAGAAAAGTTTTTGTAATTTGCAGTGGAGAATGTCAGGATTTAGTCTTTTTTTTAGTTTATTTTGTATTATGTTTATTGTTTCTGCACTCCTGTTATTATTATTTTTTGATTGTTCCTGTGTTTAGTTTTGCTCCCTGTGCCCTCTGTCTTTTCTCATTATTTACCTGTCCTCAGTTCAGTAACTGTCCGCCTGCCACATCTATTTGCATCTGTTCCTTGTTTGTCATCAGTCACCTATGTTCACGTACCAATCACCCTCACCTGGTAACCTGGTTCTCAGCTTACATTTCCTGCTGTGTGTAGATCTTTGTTATTTAGTTTGTTGCTGCCAGTCATCCCTTAGTTTTTGTTTCTTTTTAAACATAAATTAGTTATACTTTAGAGCGCTTCAGTGTTTGTCTGCATTTTGGGTCCAAACTTCTAACCATTTTCCTGACAGAGAACATCCATCCATCCATTTTCTTTACCCACTTCTCCTTTCTGGGTCATGGGAAGCTGGTGTCTGTCTCCAGCAGTCACTGTGCGAGACGCGGTAGACACCCTGGAAAAGTCACAAGTCCCTCACAGGGACACATAGAGACAAACAATTATTCATGTTCTCACTCAAACCTAGAGACAATTTTTAGAGTTGTCAGTTAACCTAACATGCATGTTTTTGGTTTGTGGGAGGAAACCAGTGTACCCAGAGAAAACCCAAGTGTGCACAGGGAGAACATGCAAACTCCACCCAGAAAGGCCCCAGGTTGGGAAGAGATCCTGTGACCTTCTTGCTTGGAGGAAACAGCTCTAACCACTGTTCCACCCGCAGTGAAAAACAGTGATTGAATAATCAAAACTTTATTTTGTCTTTATAGCTTCAGTTAAAAAAATAACATTGGTAATTTTTCTATTTAGAAACAATTTTTGTGGTACAGGTGTTAAGGGTTACATTAGCCACCTGACATATCTATTCAATAGAGTTCATTTATCTAGCGCCAAATGACAACCAGTCATCTCAGGACAATATACAAAACAAAAAAAAATTAAATAAATCCTAGTCACAAATTCAATATAGCTCCAGATTCATATTCAGTAACAGTCAGTTTAGTTCCATTATAATGAAATACATTCACATACTATATATTATAAAATGCCAGTTAGTTGTTTCTATTTAACAAAGCTTGAGTGGGCAGCATGCACAAGGAACCAGAGGACCACCAGAAATGTAGATAAAAATTGATGGGGAAAACTGTCCAGGAAGTTGCTTATCGTTAGATGTTTAAAAAGGTAACCAATACAGGTTGTGTCTCCTCATTCCCAGCAAGAATAACCCAAAATGATCAAATGAAGGCAAGTGGTTGCAAAATACAAATAGAAAAGTAAAAAAAATTAAATTAAAAAAAATGCATGGGGGCTAATTGTCACTGATAGCTGAGGAGGATGGTAAATACAAACAGCTTGACAGTTTTACAGGTGATGCATGGTGCAAATTCTCTATCACACCACTGCTTTCTTCACTTGAGGAAAAAGTAAAAGGTTTGCACTGGAACATTTACAAGCTCTGAGTGTTTTTTCTCCTGCAGATTCTATTTAATTGGAAACCTTAAATATAAACAGAAATTAAACTGTGGAAAATGTGATGAAGAGATAAATCTCTGCAGTGAACACATTCTCACTCTAAACAGTTGGCATGTGTACACAGTTCTCTGTTCTCTGCCATTCCACCATAGTGTGTGCAGGACACGTTGCATCATCTGAGAAGCTTGTTGGAGGCAGAGAAGTCTGGTTTCTGTGGACAACAGAGGTATTGTACTTCAAATCCCTTTTTCACTGGCTTCCTGGTGTAAATATCTATGGAATAGCTTTCACATAGATTTCTATAAAATTTGGAAGAATGAAGTTTAAGGACAACAGCAATCCATGCTATGACATAAAACTTCACTTCGCCATCCGTCTTGCATTACATTTAGTTTGGAAATAACTCAGAAATATTAAGAAATTCCTGCCATAAGTGGCTGCACTGGAAGTGCTCCAGCTAACTGCTGGTGTTGCTATTTGTGTTTGTAAATACCCACAAAATTCTAGGTAAGATACAGAATAATGCAAAATTGACAGCAACGTAAAGGTTCATGAAATCAAGGTTTGCATGAAGTGCTATGACATTTTGGAGCTTAAAGACCAAATTTCTGAGACAAAAATGAACACTCTTTTGAGGACTAAAATGTTCAGAGAACACAGATGGTTTGAGAGGGGGGTAAAATAAGCCATTTACGTCAAACAAGAAAAAACAAACAAAGAGAAGGTCTCAGATTTTAGCTTTTTAAAACTTACAATAAGGCATTAGGCCTGATATTCAGTCAGTTTCCTTCTAATTCAAACCTTGACCAGAACATCTCTTTTATGAACCAAGCTAACAAAGACCCTAATGATTACCCAAGATAACCTTAACTATAGGATTTATCAAAAAGGAAAGTTTTAAGCCAGTCTTGAAAGTAGACAAGGTGTCAACCTCACAGACAGAAACTGGAAGTTGATTTCAAAACGATGTCCTGTTCTCAATAAAATGATTTTCAATAGAAATTTACAACACAAACTGTCAACATAAAAAAACAGGTAGTGCATATAAAAAATAAGCTTTTTACTAGCATGAGCTATACTAAAACAAAGTGAGTTTACAAGTTAATTTAAAGCTAAGGAGGTGAAGATGAGCGATCGAGTCGATGAAGGTTGAGCCTCATCTGGGTTGTCTTTTAGCTGGTAGCTAAGAAGAAGACTCAGGGCCTCAGTCCAGTGAGATGCTGGCTTAACTGGGATGAAGAAAAAAGGCGTAGGGGTGAAGGATGAGGGGAAATTGATGAGTAGGATAAAAACAGGGGTGGGAATGGGGCGGTGAATGGGATGAGAATGCGGAAGGATGAAGGATGAGGGGAAAGGCTGTAATAGGGGAGAATTGGTGAGGAGAAAGGAGGGTTTGGCGAGTACGAGACAAACCATGCTGAAAGGGGGAGCTGACTATAGGAAGGCTTGTAAGGTGATTACATGAGGTTGAAGCATGGTCCTGAACCCAAGTTAACATGGTAATTTGATTTAACCTTGCAGTTTATTTGTTTGTTTGTTTTTTTAGCCTAATATTGGAGCTCACTGCAACATTTCTTTTCACAGATAAAATAATGGGCCCTCAGTGAGCCACAGTCAGCAATTTTAAACATAAGTATGATTTTTTTATTGTGGGTCACAGAGTAAAGACAGCTGAACATGTTTCAAAAATGTGTTTTATTACAGGAATCACACTGAAAATGTTTGATTTTAGTGATAAAATCATGGCAAAAAACCCCCCAAAATCTGTTAAAGAATTATTAACCGGAACAAGTGACATTTTTCAAAGCTGTACATTTTCTGGATTTCATTTTTCTTTTGAAAGGTGTTATAAACATAGTATGATGTGCATAATTGCAGGTGAGTTGTACACAGGAGACTTGCTGTGTGCTCAATTATTAATACTTCCATTATTCAGCTGTGTTTTTCTTCTGCCTCCGGTAACTATGGCAACCAGCCACAGAGTCTTAGTCAATTGGAAGGAAAGAAGAAGAAAAAAAAACTTACTATTTTCTCACAGCAGATGTTCACATATGACTTTTGGCAGTATGAAGGCAATCCGTCTTCCCAGTCAATGGAGAGCCTCTCATCTTACAAAAAAAAAACAACAACTTACAAACAATCTGCCCACAAGCAGACGTCAGCTCCATCTCACCACCTACCAGCTGCTTGTAGTGCAGACACTGTGTGGGGGGAGCAGAAAGTTTAATTCACTTCTTCTCTTCCACACTAACACAATAAATCTCATCTCCCCACTGTGTGGATTGTTTTAGCCTTTCTATTCATACGAACTTTCCATAACACCCTACTTGTTGGTGCAAAGCTTTATTTGTGGTTTTCAGTGGTTGTAGTTTTGCTTTTTTATATCGGCAGCTTACTTTATCTCAGGACTGGATTCCTCTACACCTGCTTCACTTCAGTCTGTCTGCATACAAAGGAGATCAGAGCAACTGTCGGACATTGCAGTGAACATGTTTTTTGATGAGTTAAGCAATAAAGAAGCATTATAAAACATAAATTTACATGAACAAAATGAACTCGAGGGCACACGAACATCTCGCAAAGTGATCATAAATAGACTCAAATGATCCCAACGGTATGCAAAGATGTTGAGCCACACATGACAACAAATATTACCCTGTAAAAAGAACCAAAACAACCATAAAACAACTGCAATTAAATTCAGCTCAGCAGCAAAACCAAAGCACTTCTGCATGACTGCAAAATGATAAACAAAAAACTACAAACTAGTAAAAAGCCACACACAAACAATCTGAAACAATTCAGAAAGTGAGTGGAAAAACTACGACAAGATGCAGAATGACAACTGGATATAAATCTGTACTGTAGATGCAAAAAAGGCTCAAAACTCCAGCAAAGGCTGTCTGTTCATCTTATACAGTATGTATGAAGGGTCTGTGCCCAGAGCCCCTCATGTCTCATACTGGTCTCATAACATTCAGCCACTGACGCACATTAGAGCTAGCAGGGGGCCCATTTCAGTCAAAAATAGCAGTTCCTGATGGAATCTGTCTGTTGGCATTCGTGCCACCACAGTTCCCAGCACACAAACATCCTCTGAGGTACAACACTTGACGTTCATCAGGATTCATACCTGAGTACAACACTTTATAGCTTCATCTGTGTGTTTATGAATATTGGCTGTAGTACACTACTATTTCAGCTGCAGGGCACTAAGTGGTTGGGTAGAACAGTAAAATGTATTTGCCACCAACAGGACAAAAGGCTGAAAACATAAAAACAAGGACACTTAGCTATCCTGAGGTCAGAAGGAGTGGGTGGCACAGGCAGTAATGTATTTACTGCAGTATTATATGACTCAGGTATTATCTCTGCTGTTGTTTTAACCAGGTTTAACACAACCTCTGTCTGTCTCAATAATAATATCCTTATTTAAAAAATGTCCCTGTTTTACATCAACAAATCTTTTATTTTTTGCTTTGATCCTGAAGTTGGTTACATGGCTTTTGCTGTCACCCCAGCAAAAATTAAAATATAATCATTTTACATATAAATGAGAAAAGTATATTGTTCCAACAATATTCCTTTGTTTTTACATTTCAACTCTCCCGCCTGTGGCAATCTGCCACCGGCTGCCTGTTTGACTTCTTCGGTTCTCCTGATTTGCTGGCCCTTTAATTACTCCCAGCTGCAGCTCGTCGTCATCATCCTGGCCCAGGGTTCTTAAGGCAGTTGGAGGGAGCTGTTCCTCGCTGAAGCATCGATTTCCATTGAGTAATCAGCCTAGGCCTGTAACCTGTTGTTTGAAGGACCTGTTGTTTCTGTACACCACTTAGTGTTCCTGTTGCTCCGCTCTCCACCCGCCTGGAAACATTACCTGAGACCTCCTGCTGATGACACCCGAAACGGCTGGATCCTACAAAGACCTGCAAACCAACTTACCTGTGCACCTCACCTAAATCCATCAACTGGGATTCCACCACCTGCAGTCCTGAACCTGCACCGTGTAAATACTCACCCTCGGAGCTCAGAAAGTGAAGCCTGTCTGCCTCCTACTAACTACCTTCACGCACTGTGTAAATACTCACCTCCGCGCTTCCACCTGGCACAACCTGTAAGTTAGCTCCCTTCGCTAATCATCTGAACCACCTCCAAGTTAACTACTGGACAAAGACATTAATTCAATCCTCTCCTCATTCCAGATTCCACCACCTCGGCACAATAAAATTTTCTATTTAATATTCGCCTCCTGTGTTTGTTCGTTACCTGGGGACTCCCTTCTGGCATTTTCTAAAATCCTGTCACCGCCCCAACTCCAAAAAAGGTGGGACATGGTGCAAAATGTTAATTAAAATGAAATGCAATGATTTGTAGATCTCATAAACCCATATTTTATTCATAATGGAACATAAGTACACTGCCTGGCCAAAAAAAGGTCGCCATCTGTATTTAACTAAGCAAAAAGATATGAGCCTCCTATTGGATAATTACTGCATGGGCAATTATGTTTCAGCTGGCAACAAGTTACTTAACCCCAACTGGTGCAATGACTTGCTTGTTGAAAGACACATCCTGTGGTCGTGGAAAAGATGTCAGTCTGTTTGAGAAGGGTCAACTCATTGGCATGCATCAAGCAGAGAAAACATCTAAGGAGATTGCAGAAACTACTAAAATTGGGTTAAGAACTGTCCAACGCATTAAAGAAAACTGGAAGGATAGTGGGGACCCATCGTCTTCGAGGACGAAATATGGCCAGAAAAAAATCCTGAATGATTGTGATCATGATCCACCAAATTAGGTTAATTTGCAACAGGTCAGTAAAGAGAAATTAATATAACAAAAGAGCATTTTAGTGAAGTTGAATCTTTCAAAAATAAAGATGGGAAGAGGTTTAGCAGTTTGCATAAAAGTTTCTTCAAAGGACAGTTAGAAAGACGAGGTCAGTTCATTTTGCCATTTACAAATGCAGGTTAATGCTCTATCACACAAAGAAGAAGTCAGATGTGAACACCATCTAGAATTGCTGCCATCTTCTCTGGACCAAAGCTCATTTAAAATGGGCTAAGGCAAAGAGGAAAACTGTTTAAAAATCTTTTTGTCAGTTTTGGTGAGTGCGGCAAACCCAATATGCAGACTCATACTGAGAGCTCAAAAGAAAATTAATTTATAAGAACAAAAAGGAAAAAAAAAAGACAAAGACACAAGGAGCATGACATGAGGGAAACCAGATAGCACATAAAAGTGACAAATGAGGGAAATGAGGAGGTTTTAAAGACTACAGTAATTAGGAGATGTGGGCACAGGTGAGTGATTACTAACTTGGAGCAGGTGAAGATGGGCATGGCAGGCAAACAAGAGATTGGCTGAGGATGAGTGAATGATGACAGAAATACAATAGACACAAGGAGCAAAAACAAAACTAAACATGAAGACAACCAAATAACAAAATGAAAAAAACAATACACCTAATCAGAACACAGGATAACCAGAAACATGAAAAAACAATAACCCTAAATACAAAAAGAAAACTCAAAGAGAACCCAAATCCTGACACTTTTTGGAAACTATGATTGCCATGTCCTCCATACAAAAGAGAATGAAAGGGTCCATGTAGCCTGTTATCAGTGCACAGTTCAAAAGCCTGCCTCTCTGATGGTATGGGGGTGCATTAGTGCCTATGGCATGGGCAGCTTACACATCTGGAAAGACATCATCAATGCAGAAAACTATATATACGTTTTAGAACAACATATGTGACAAGTTCTGGCAAAATAAGTCATCCATGAAAACACCATCTATCAATCTAACTAACTAACATATATAATTTTCCTAATCTACCTTTAAATCTAAGTTTTAATTTGGACGTGATTTCCTCGAGATCAAGAGGTACCTTTTATGCTTTCTTGAGATAACCAAGCTAGTTTTTGGATCAGTCATGGATGCTCTCTGATGTGATATTTTATCTCGAGTTAGTTGTCACAACGACTGTCTGGATTTCTGATAAAAATGTATCCTGTTTGTTTATCTGCAATTTTAAAATTTATTACAAGAAAATGAGCTTTTCTAAGTAAAAAATAACAAACAAAAAATAAATAAATAAAAACATTATCCTGAGATAACAAGATAAGTCGGTATCTTGAAATATTGTCCACTCAGTCTGTCAGATTTTGAGCACTTTTGCAGGGAAGAGTGGGCAAATATTACCAACCCAAGATGTTGCCTGCTGATAGACTCCTTAAGAAGACCGAAGGAAGTAAATTAATCAAAATGTGCTTCAGCAAAATATTGGTTTCAGGGAACTAAAACCTGTTATTTTAACAGGAGTGTTGAAATACCATATACCGTAACAATGACATTTTGTTATCAAAGGGAGCACATTGTTAGAACATAAATATATATCACACAACATGAAAGATATTGCAAGAACAAGAAACTTTTCTCATTTAAATGTGATATGTTTTTTGAATTATTGCTGGGTTGGCAACAATCCATACCACAGTTTGCTGCAGAAAGGTAACATATTCTCAAATGCTTGTCATCTGCCCACCAGTCTGGCACTGTTGCACAAAAACAATTCACCCATTAGATTTAGGCAGATAGGGTGCTTTAATATATTTGGTTTTACTTTAAATCAGAAGCTTCTCGTGTTTACCTCATTATAAATGGCTGCAGTTTACATTTTAACAACTTTAAGCTTATTAATTCTGAGAGTTGAATAAAGGAGTTAAGGCGCTCAGTTCAGGTTAGTTGGTCTGCGCCGTATGTATGCATCTCGGGTGAATTATGTTTATGCACAAGTGAAATGTGCTTTGAAATCAGAGTTAAAAGTTCCAGCAACACAATATTACACACAGTTCACAATCCTGCTCTGATGTACACATCATTTTACCTTTCTTTGTCACTTTTTTGCTCAAAAGTGAATCTGATTTCTTTTTTTCCCTGTGGACTAGAATTGAGCATTCAAGTTCAGAATCTGTATGTACTCCAGCATTTATGGTATTTGTGTTTCTTTGTTGCTAAATATTCCCACCGATGTGTTTACCACCTGACATATGATCTTTTTATCTATACTCGAGCAACGCCAAGCAAACGATGAGTCAACAGAATAAACACACTTCAGAGAAAATGACAGAAAACAACATTTTTTTTTTTTTTTCAACACCAGTCAGTCACTGAGAAGCTGGACTGCCTGAGGAATAAATAGTTTTGTGACCAGAGGGCAAAAAGCTAAACAAAGACATAATTCAGCTGGGTCACAATATCAGAACAATGCCTTTCACTATTTGTTATGATGCTTAATATAGATTCCAACAGAGAGAAAGGAGAGGTGTGTATGTGGGGCTTGAAACTGAAAGACAGACACAGCAAATGATTGATGTTTATTAGAAGCGTGTGTTTGTGTGGTCTTAATATATCTGCATTGGATATGAGTTTGTTAAGCGGAACTCACTCATGAAAACACAGCAAGATGATGTCAAAAGTACAAAAAAAAGAGAAAAGTTCAATTTTATGCTCCATTCTTGGTATAAAAAGGTGATAATTTTTACTATATGTGCCGAGAAGTGCTCTAAAATTTCCCAATGTGTGTGTGTGAAAGTGTCTCACAAGTCCTGTTGTTTCCCTGCCGGGTCTCTGCAGGGAGCTTGTGATTGACACTGTTCAAATATATATTTTTTTGTTTTTTTAAAGTCTTTGCTCTCGGCTATTTATCTTGTCATGAAGGGGAGCTCATTCAGTTAAATATATTTAGTGTTATTACAAACTAAAGTCATCTCAGGGCTCTTCACAGCACAAACAAACAGGTTCATCTTATTTTTGATTAAATACAGTTTAATTAATTTAAAACCAAATCAGTGCGATATCATTTTAATTTACAGGGTCTATTGCCAATTTGTAAATAAATAAAACATAAACAAAATTTTTTCCAAATATTTTTTCCCATAAAGTCTAACTTCAAACGAGACTGAGTAAAGGCAGCTGTGTCTTTCCACATTTTCTGGGGGTGAGAAAACATGACAGAGACACAATAAACACAAAAACCTCTAATATACACCTGGTAGAATAGATTAAAGAATGTTATAAAACTATAACAGCAGCAATAACATCACCCTGCTGCCTATCACAGTATAACTAAAGGGATGGACTGGGACCATTCAAGCTTTCGAAAACTATAAGTTTGATCAAACATGAAGATTTTTGGCCAAGTCTCCTCAGTTTGCTAACAGTAACAGGATTGACTCCAACATCCATCCATCCATTTTGTTTTACCCGCTTCTCTTTTCCGGGTCGTGGGGAGCTGGTGCCTATCTCCAGCCATCACTGTGCGAGAGGCGGGGGACACTCTGGACAGGTCGCAAGTCCATCACTGAGCCACATAGAGATAAACGAGACGTTGACTCCAACAGTTAATGAGTAGCACTTGAAGCACTGTGTTGTGAATGACTGTCAGCTACAACCACACCAAACTGCAGCACAATATCTGTAAAACTTACTAAATTGTTCTCATTTTTGTGTTTTCTAAAGCCAGTTGGCAGTGGCAGCCACCTTTAATTGGTTTGGTTTAAAAAACGATTCAGTTGTAGAGACACATTCAATGATTATCTCCTGAAAGTTTCATTAAAAATCCGTCTAGTGGTTGATGAGATATTTGGCTGACAGATATGCACATCCAATATCACTAGCTTTTAATCAGCCTATGTATGGGGTCAAACTCTGAGCAAAATGCAAATTACTAACCCCTTTTTTTATGAATATATATGTATATACATTTTATCAGTTTAAATTTTAAAACATTTAAATTGTGCTTTACATTATAATGCCAATGTCTAAACTGCGTAAGGTATGCTTGGCTGTTTATAAATACTGGGTTTATCTTTTGCTGCATTTTCTGCACAGTATTGCTGCACACATCATCCATCTCTTTTTGCAGCCTTACAGTTTTTTTTTTTAACTTTCCCTCTGCCAGATTTTGCCCTAAAGGCTTTCAGTATCCAGAAGAAATAAAGAACTTCTGTATCTCGCTGAGACCTTTGGCTGGAGGCAGTTTTGAGTTTTACTTTACAGTTTGCTGACAGGTAAACACACCAGACATGTGCAGGATGGAACAACTGATCGAAGAGAAACAGGTTCTCTCTGAAATCTCCAAGCTTTCAAGCAGATTTGTAATAACAACGGGCTTTATCTGCTAAAAGAATACACACAAGGCAATATAATGAAGCTTGTATGCAGCATGAGTGCTTTCTTTTAGTTTTCTGAGACCAAATCTTCTGTATCTCAAATACACAATGCTATCCAGTTGGGTGGGAAGTAATCCTCATTTTTCATGCCTGCATCCAGCTCACTTTGCTGGGGATTAAGAGGCTAGTAAAGGCATATTGATGGAATAATGATACTTCAACTCTGCATGCCTTATATCTACTGCAAAATGTCTATTTAAAGATGGAAAACCCTTTGTGAATGCCCATTGTTAGACAAATTTGGGGAAAAGGATGCTGATTCCCTTAAAAATTCAATTTCCCCTCTCTCTGCAGGAGCACAGTAAGAGATTGCTGCTGCTTTCTTCTCACACCTTCAATGTGCATTTCAGTAAAGATTGGCAGTCGAGTTCTCTGAAACTACCTCTAGGGGATGTGTTTGTGAAATTGGATTTAGTCTGTTATTTGATGCATTATCTTCAGTGCGATTTGTTTGCACATTTATTCCACTTAGGGCTGTATTGAATTTGCCTAAGTGTGTAATATGAGTTGTGTGACAGGGTCAGAGCTTCACCTAACAGGCTGAATTTCATCCGGCTCCATCTGCGAGCAAATGTTGATGTGTTTCTCGCACAGTCTGTAACAGATTTCTAATGAGACTCATCAGGCGCCATGGGATGCTTAAGATAAGAAGCTGTAGTCAAGCGAGTGCAGGGAGTCTCTCTCCCCCTACGTTGGATTCATATTTAGAATAAAATTTATCATGTACTCTCCACAAAATGTATCAGATGTTCTCCCATTACTGCAGGCTTTTGACAGCCTCACACTCCACTGTGTTGAGGTGAATTAGTGCTCTGACATCATTGGAAGACTGTAGGGATAAAGTGCTGATCCAGTCTGTTTTCCGCACTTATGTGTGGACCACAGTTCATACTTCACACAGCTCTGAAATATGAATACCTACTCCTGGAAGCCGGTGCAGGTGAAAACTCCCCAATTTTGTCCTCCTCAGGAGCATTGTTAAATAAGGAAGTGACAAAGGAGGTCTGAAGTTGCTTTCCATCAATGGAGCAAGTATTAGCGCCCCGAAGGAGGGCAGTGGAGCACAATGGTCTTCGACTGTAGCTGAAGATCCGTTCTCTCAGAGGAACTGGTGCTTGGAGTGCAGAGAAAGCGTCCTAACTTCAGGTCAGCTCCTCTGCTGCTGCTGCTTCTTTCTTACTAATGAACTCCCTCTTCTCCTCTCTGTCACACACACACACACACGCAGTCCAATCTCACAGAAGAATGTGAAAAAGCTACACTTGTTCCCAGTCAAAATCTAGCAATTGTTCAGTAAAGAAAAATTATACAGTGCTTTCATCATTTCTGTACAGGTGTGGGACTAACAACACTTTGCCATGAGAAGGCGTTGATTTTCTTCCTTCTTTACAAAGTCAGTGAGCATGTTTTATTCCATGATGTTTTAGAGTTGGAGTGTTAAATTCAGTTACACAGGGGCGTAAAATAAATAAGAGGTCCCTCTGTAGTTGAGGGCTAATCTCAGTCAGGTTTTACTGAAAAAAAAAAGATCTAAACTGACCTTAATTTTCAGATGTTATGTCAAATTATCCATGTCCTTAGGCATAATATATATAATTTAGAACAAATGCACCTTATTGATTGAAAAATAAGCTGCATTTAAAAAACATCCCATTAGTATTTATTTCATGCCTTGCTCTTTACAAGCAATTTGTCCATTTACTATTTCTTAGAAACAATCATTGGCTGCTGAGATGTTTTTGTGTTTTTATTGTACCATGCATGTTTTTCTGTTTTAACAATGTTTCAAATTTTTATTTATTGTTTTAATTGGTTTTATGTATATTAATGAGTCAGCTGTCAAAGACAAGTCTCAATTTCATGAAGGGTTTAGGACAATAAAGTTGATTGAATTGAACTGAATTATATTGAAATATATTTGATCACAATCCATTAAATTAGCTAAAAAGATCACTCAATACAAATCCCAACATTTCTACAGAAAAAAAGAGAGTCTCTCTGTTGCTCTGATGCACATTAGCTCCAGTCACGTTCCTAACTTATTTCTTGGTAACAAGGTCATCAGTAAGAGTTGATCCTATTTGTTTGTCTTTCCACATAAAAATCAGGGATTACAAGTACGCTCACTATTTTAAGCAGAAGGAGATGTGAAAAATATTTGATTTGTCACAGAATGGCAGGCCAACTCTATTATATTTGAAATATTATCAGGATAAAACTGTAACAAGGGCCACATCTGGCCTGTGGGTCTTAGGTTTGACATATGATTTAGAAGTTTCCTTGTCTTGATTTGTCCAAAAGTATTTAATACAAAGGCTGAAAGTGGTGTCAGCTTATTCCCCTACTGGAGAAGCAAACTCAAGCTACCTTCCACACAATGTTTTTCAGTCTTTTCCCTTTTCTCACAAGTAAACGGTTAGGGCACGAGGTTAGGCATAGACTTTACAAAACATAAGATATAGGTTAGAAAAACACACTTGGGAACTCGTCACGTATTTGGAACTGAACAGTGGCGATAGTTTGAATACTGGGGCCTTTCTGTATGGGGCTCACATGTGGGTTTTAATCGGGTACTTTGGTTTCCTCACACACATTTACACTTACACTTACACCTTTTACTCTTCATTTATTGCAGTTAGGGCTGTACGGTGGAGCAGTTGGATAGAACTGCACCTTTCAGCAAGAAAGTCCTGGATTTTATTGCCAACTGGGGTCTTTCAGCACAGAGTTTGCGTGTTCTCTTCAGGTACTCCGTTTTTCTCACACAGCCCAAAGGCTTCCATGTTAGGTTAGTCGGCAACTCCAAAATTGCCAGTTTGTGTCAGTTTGTGTGTGTGAATGGTTGTCACCATGTAGCCCTGTGACAGACCTACCTGTGGTGTACCCTGCCTCTCACCCCATTGATTGCTGGGGATGAGCACCAGTTCCCAGTGACCCTGAAGAGGCTCAAGCCGGTGTTGTAAATGCATGGATGTTCCCAACATGTCACATTGATGGTCACCCCCACCTCCCTGCGTGAGGATCTCACTTTTTGTATTCCGTTTTGGGGTTTTGGGTTGTCTCTGTTCACGTGTCTTGTCTGTTTTTGCGCACCTGTCCTGAGTTGTCTGATTATGTCTGTGTGTATTTAAGTGCCCAGGTTTCTGTTTTTGTTGTTGGGTCCTCGTCATTTTTACGTTCCGGGTGTTTTGCTGTGTCCAGAAGGTTTTTGGTGAACTTGTGCTGGAAGCACTTCAGGCTACGTCTAAGGTTTTTGTTAACGTCAAATAAAAAAGTTTTTGCACCACTGCTGAGCTCAGGTCCTCTCATCATTGTCCTGGAACCTTGACACCCTGCCTACTCTTTCAGAAAAACCACGAGCTTCACATATGGAAGAACATCAGCTCAGCTCCACTGCTGCTGCAAATTATCATGTAGAACATGTTTTGCTTCATTTTCCTGTGTGATTTTGACTTGTTATAACATGATCATGTGTTAAAATAATGTGAGTTTTTTTAAGGGTCCAACATAAAGCAACAGGCTCTGAGTAACCTACTATAGCACCATTTTCTTTACTTATTTACAAATTTTCTAGTGAGCCTGTGCTCCAAACACACACACAGGCTGAACAAAGGGAAAGCTCCTTATGTGTGCTTTTTAAATATAGCTTTATGTGTAGAATATAGAATAAAAATCTATTCAGAAAAGAGACGCTGAACAAATTTCTTGACAATGTTTTCATGTGAGAATCTTTTCAGTAAGGATCAAAAGGATGATCAAATTTGAAATGGGTTTAGGTGACGGTCGTTAGCAGGAACATGGTGCATCTTAAAGTGGCATGATGTACTCTCTCTCGCTGCTTGCACCCCTATCTCCCTCCCACCCACCCACCCACCTATCCAATGTGACCAGCTCTTACACTTGCTTCATTTCTTCCTCCTTTTTTTTCCCCTCTCACACTGTTGCTCTCTGTCGTCTCTGAGACGGAATAAACAGTGAGGTCGGCTGCCGAAATCTGACATTTCAGATACGTTTGAGTGAAGGCGCAACAAATGGCTTTGACAGAACCAAAACTCTGTTGCTCAAGTGCACTGCTCAACTTTGCAAAGTTCACTCAGCATGCAAACACAAAGTGTTGTATTTGCAAATTCACTTCTTTCCTGCCTTTTTCGTTCACGCTGATGCATACGGGACATGGAAGCAGGGCTTGTATTTCTGTCCGGCATCTCTTTAACACCCTTGCTGGTTTATGCAGTCATTTTCATTCTGTCTCGACGTGTTACATAAATATTCACTGCAGGTACAGAGACACAAAGAGGAACACGCAAAATTCAAGGTTGAGAGCATTATGCAACTAGGCTGCCTATTCGCAGAGTCAACAGCCTATCAACATGCCAGATCCCATCCTGCAGGTTGCCATGGCTGCATCAATCAGGTTATGTCATCCAATCTGAGATCACTGCAGTTTAATTGGTGAGCCTGACAAATGATCTGTCACACCGCTGTAACATATTCAATTTTTGCTCTTCAGAAAAATTGGGGCAAACTGTGTTATCGTTTATAATGCTGCAACACAAAAACATTTGTATAAAAGGTTTAAAATCCTATCAGGAGAGAGAATAAGAGAAATAGGGGAAAAACAGTGACATAAAATAAGATTTTAACAGTTTTAGACATGAACATATTTCTCACAATTGGCTTCAGTAACAATTCACAGGAAAATAATTAGTAAATTCATTAAAGAAAGAAAATTCATTTTCATCATCTAACAAGGATATGAATGTTTACAATTATCACTTTAAACTCCTGGATCTGTGATTATTTCTGCCAGCACCTCAGAGGCACCCAACTAATTTAATTTACATGATGTGCACAGATCCAGCTGAGTGTTTATTCACAGAAACATAATTTCCTCCCACCTGAATAAACTTCGCTGATGTCCAAACCACGGCAAGCAGTGATAGAGTTACTCTCTCCAGTCTATAACTTATTAAACAGGTGGCTCTTTAATCCATCTTTTGATCGCTTTGAGAGAGCTTATCAAACAATGTTGTCATGGAAACCATCTGGATGTGCACCCCTTCTGCTGGTGAGGCAACTGTGATTCAGAGGTAGTTCACAGTAGGGCAACTCAGATCATCTAACTATAAATGCGCACATGAACTCAGGTATGAGCTGAAGTGTGGTGCTGCAGACTTTCAGCGAATGCCAGCAGCTTCTGGCAGGTTTTCGACAGCAGCTATAGGTTTGAAAACAATTTTGGTTGGATCGGAGAAACTCCTGGTTATAAACTGACATTAAATTACACCTGCATTGTTTCAGTTTTTAACTGAGACGTTCTGTTTGCTGTGAGACTGAAAAATATCCTAACTGATGATGATAAGTATGAAAACTCATCAACATCAATATTTTTAGTTGTCACATAATTTGTATGACTTATTCTTTTAATTTCTTAAACATGTCAGCTAAAATAAAATTTTCTTCACACCACGAGTATATGAACATCAGTCTACATACATCAGTTGAGTTAGTGTTGGCTCCATTTGACCTACAATTTCAAATTATCATGACGGATAAAGAGTCCGCAACTACGGCAGTCTCAAAACAAGCCAAGTTACAAAAGTTACCAATGGCCAGAGGAGTCTAAAATATTGAAGTACTTCAAGCTAGCTGACAATAAAATAGTGGTTTGTTCGCTTTTCAAGAACTTTTTTTGCCTAACAGCAACAACAGAAGAGCGATTTGCACAGAAGGAGGTATGATGAGCCACCAGGGAAAAGAAACCATTCAAAGCCGAGTTCTTGAAGTTGCTAAATATCTTCTATGAAGCTACAAAGGTTGTCTGTCTGCTCCAGTTTCCAGTAAATAAACTTTTGAGGAAACTATTAGACCAGATCTGGGCTCACGTTCAATAACTCTGTGCTGGTGTTGTGCTGTGCAGAGTTTTGTTCCCCTGTTCAGATCTTTTTTCTTACCTACGTTGTTTTATGCATCAGTATTTTAAGTAAAATGCCAAAAGAAAAGATCATGATCTTTTTGTGTCTTCTGTTTTGTCCTGGAAATCTATCTTATGTAGGTGGGGAACAGATTTCAATGGGGGAGCACAATTTGACACACCATCTGCATGTTTAATCATGCAAGATTTATATAGCCAAACTGACTGTATTCATTTTACATTCCAAACATTTATTTTGGTAGATGATGGTATTATCTAAACAAATAACATTTAAATCAGACAAATAATTTATAATACATACCATTAGTAAATACAAGTACGCTATAAAAGTGAAGTTAAGATAAAAGAACATTTGTCAGTGTTATAGTCTCCATTTTCATTTATTGTATTAGTTTCTTTAATTAATTTGAAGGCAGAGCCATGTTACTGAATTCATGCAAAATTAAGATTTCTCTTTTTGTCATTGGCAGTCAGTCTCCCCCCCCCCTTGAGTGGTGACTGATTACCTCAGCTGTAGTTCATCTCCTCCTTACTGCACTCTGGCATTTAAGGCGTCTCCTGCGGTCCGGTCGTCGCAGGATCAAAGCCTGTTTTGGGTACGACCTCGGCCCCTCTTCGAGTCCTTCCTTGAATCTGTGACTAACCGTGTTCTTTGTATGTGTGTGTGCGCAGTTACCCTCCTCGTGAGCTCCCCGTGGACCTGTGCCTGGAACTCGAATCCCCTCCGGGCTCCCCGACATCCCTCTGGCCCCCTCACCTGTACCTGTAAATACAAGCACCAGTTGGAACCTGAGAATCACCTGCCTCACTCGGTCCTGGACCTCCCTCACCAACGTGCACCCCGCTGCACCGGAGCACCTGTTGGTTGCTCACACTCAGCCCCTCAGACTGGACTCCCTGTTTGACAGTAATAAAACTTCCCTTCAGTGGTTTTATGGCCTTACTGAGCATCAGTTCCTCCTCTCTGCCGTTTGCCCTAGACATCCGGCCTTTTTCTGATACTCTTCACCGTTTGATGCAGTTCTTACCAAAATATCCTTACAACCTACTGGATAATCAGTCTTTTTTTAAAAAAAAGGTACATGAATAATATGTTTCATTTTGTTTATTTGTCATGTTGGGGTTGGAACTCTGTATTTTATACTTTGAATTTGCAAGTTTTTGTTTACGTTTTTCTTTTGTGGGATACTATAAATGCCGAAACAAAATTGCTGACTTTTAATTTTGAAAGAAAATTATTAACCCCAAAACTTCATCATTTATCATTAGTGACTGTCATCACAGAACACCTTTTCAAAAAGCTTTTAACCTTGAGATAAATGCCTGATCTAGTTGAGGATAACACCCTCCACAGCAACTGAATTATTCAGACTTGAAACCAGTTTTAAGACAGAGAAAAATACATTTAAAACGTTTTTTTTTAAAAATCCTGCAGTTCAAGCCCAGTTTTCTTAAAAACCTTTTAATGTGTTAATGTGGACAGTGTGCTGTGTTTTTACTTACTTATGACTGCAAAAGATGCTGGAAAGTTGCACAGTGAAACTGAGCTTCATGTTCAGCTCAGAGGTGCAGGTAGAAATTATGAAACGATACATGGAGACCAGCAGCTGGTGTCAGTTTCAGTGTGGCAATTAAAGACTGATTTTATTTTTTTGCTTTGTGTCCTTGATGAGACATGTTTCTTCCATGAATACAGCACCTTGAGTTAAAAGTCGAGGAAAAAACTATATTCATTTGGAAACAAAAGGCCTTCAATGTGACAGGAGAAATCCAGACCATAACAGACCGACATCAGTTGTACTATAGTGAGTTTTTTAATCCAATCAACAATCAGTCCATTTTCCTTTGCACGCATCAGTTCCATTTTGTTGTGATCCGTAGGTTTGTGTGAGTGTAGCGGGGGTGACCACTCATTTTCCTGGCCATCATCCTCCACACCTGAGATCTTTAACCTCATCAAGCCAGCAGAATAAATTTTCCTGGCTTTCACTCCGCTTAGTGCCAGAGTTTTAATTTTCACCTGTTGGTGAGCAGAGGTGGTCAGCAACAGACTAATAATGTAGCTTGAGTTTGGTTTTCCTGTTCATAACTCTCATTTGTCAGCTACTCTGTGGGAAGCAGGGGTGTGGAAGGTGCTGAAGTACACCTTGATAGATGCCAGAGGACATGCATGCCGGAGCACACAATTAAATAATTTATGGAAAAATGAATAACACAGATTTTATTAGTACTGCATTATTTTCAACAACACTGGATAGGTTTAAATTCAAATAATATAAGGATTTTTGCAAATCTGGTAGCTTCTATAAACTAGTAATGTAATTGTAAATCTGTGTACAAAATTTTACAACTACAAGTGGTTTTTGTGGGTTTTAACCACAAAAAAGTGGGCAAATTTAGTATTAGGCCATAACTGTGATTATGCATTTCACCTCATATGTTCGATATTATGATATTCTTTATAAGGTTGTTAGATAGCGCTTACAAATTCATACATATTCACAGCTTCCCTGACCTGAAACCTGTTCCAACAGCTATATGCTTTCCAGCCAATTTTACCTCCATCTCCACGTCATACCATGATATATTCACGATCCTCACATTATACCACGTTATACTTCTCTTTTCTAAATATACATAAATAATTTACTCTGCTGTTAAATTCTTAAATTTGGTGCTTTACCTTATCACTTTGAGTCCTGAAGGTTCATGTACAACAACTTCTAAAGCCATGTTCTGACCAGATTTTGATGTCTTTAGGAAAAGCACAGAACCTTCATTAAGTTCACCTTATGATGTCGAAAGAAAGAAAGAAACCTTAAACCTAAAAGAATATACATCACTTAATCAAGAACACATCTTCTACTAGAAAGAAAAATGGAATAAGTACATCAGAAAGACAACTGAATTACTATTTTTTCCTCTAAAGTGCACAGCATGCCCTCAATAGCCCATGTGCACTTAAAACCCCCCAACTTACCCATCATCTTGAAGTAAACTTCAGATGACCAAAGAACATCATTTTAACAACACAACCCACAGATTGAAATAAGTTTTTTTC
Organism: Kryptolebias marmoratus; assembly: GCF_001649575.2. NCBI lineage: Eukaryota > Metazoa > Chordata > Actinopteri > Cyprinodontiformes > Rivulidae > Kryptolebias > Kryptolebias marmoratus. The sequence goes on from NC_051433.1 coordinate 23,373,232, forward strand.
AGGTTAACCCTATAGCAAGCTTAGCAGTTGCAAAGATGAATTTCAAAAGTTTATTAAAATGCTTCTTTTTAGTGTCATACTTTAATTATAAACAAATAACAAAAGGGAAAACACCTCCCCCCACTTAAGACACCACTTTGCTAAAATATTAAACAGCCCCACCAATCTTGGGCGCTGCACAGCTAAATGTGTAAGAGTTTCAGGTTGACAACAGAACAAACAGTTCTCAGAGTGATTTCGATCAAGATCTGCTTTGTGTTTGTTTGTAGCTATAGCATTGTGCACAATTCTCCACTGGAGGTCCGCCACTTGCTTTTCCACTGCCAGTTTATATAAGTATCTTCTCAAGATGGTACCTTTTTGATGGTCAAAAAGCTTTATCTACCTTGACACCTTCAAGTCTTTGAACCCTCCTATTGCCTTTGGGTAAATGGACCTGAAATAACAAGGGTTTCTCTTCTTCTCTTCAGCTATGAAGGTTTCAGGAGGGTGTATGACCTTCACACAGATGTTGTAGAGAGCTTCTTTCGGGTCTCAATCCTCCCCAGCTCTGGAGTAGTGAAACAAAGTAAATTGTCCTCCTCTCGCACCTTCACATGGGGCAAAGCTGTCAGTGATGAAAAAACATAGACTCCCTCTTAATTCCAGTGAGCTGTCCTTTTCTGGATGAAAACTCTCCATTGCTTAGAAAGACAATTCTTTATGGTCTCCACAACTTTAGACAGTAGTCTGGGCCTCAAATGTATGTTATGACTCAATTCCTTCACTGATGCAGTTAGCTGTTCCAGCTTTACAACACCTGCCTCCTGTAAAAGAGATCTTACAGATGCAGATGACAGGATTGTAGAGAAGGGATTCTTCAAACATGCACAGACCTGGAGCAACAGTCTTTCAAATTTGCCAGGCCTTCACAAAGGAGGTAAAAAAACATTGTAAGACCTGACAAGTCTGCTTCACCCTGGTTTATAAGAAGACTTGCTTGTAGTAGTGCAGTTCTTCCACCTTTCTCAGAAAGGCTTTTGCTATGTAAAGCAACTGGTAGAAAAGTCTTTGTGCTGTCAGCAGTCTGAAGGACATCATCTTGGAAGAAATGTCAATGAGTCCTTGCCCATCCTCTTCCATAGGTAGGAAAGGGACAAGTTCCCATATCCAATACTTTCAAGACCAGAAAATTTCAAATTTGCATGATGGACTTTCTCGATTAGTTTGTTAAGGGGACTGAGAACTATCAGTCTGTGCCAAAGCATTGAGGCTACAAGATTATTGGCAATCATACAAATCTTTGTATGACAACTGGGGTAGCAGCCATTTTTATTTAGATAGGCACACACTTTTTAAATTACACCCTCCCAGTTCTGTTCCTGAAACTCCTCGAGTAAATACCAAGAATTTTCAAAACATCCTTTCCCCAGATTAAACCCAGGCAACTTGGGAAGTGCCATTACTTCCCAATTCTAAACTAAAAACAACCCCACATTTTCCAAGTTAACTTTAGCTGAATAGGCTTTTATGTAGATATTCAAACTTTGCTACAAACATTCAACATGCTTTTTATTTCTTACAAATACATTGACATCATCTGCATAGGAATTTACCTTGATAGAATCATTGTCAATTAATCAAGAAATATCGAATCCACTCGAATTGTTTTGTAGCCTAAATAACAAAGGTTCAATAAACAAACTATAAATCTGCCCTGAGATGGATTCCACAGTTTACCAGGATTGGCCTGCTGAGACCACCACCTGCCTTTATACCTCATTATATAACAATTTAATTCCTGATTTTTTTTCTTCCAAGCCAAAGAAACCTAACACTGAAAAAAAGTCATTGTTATCTACCCTGTCAAAACCTTTCCCCTCATCCAGAGAAATCAAACTGAAATACAAATTACTCACTTTGCACAAACCAAACAGTATATCTATGTTAAGAAAAAGATTATCTATTTAAGTTCTATCTAAAATGCTATGTTTTTGGTCCACGTAAGCAATAATCCCAAGCATATCAGTCTATTTGCACGTGGTTTTGATAGTACTTTGTAGTCTGTACATAAAAGACGCACAGGTCTCCAGTTCCCCAATAAAACTAAATCCCCCTTCTTTGGAAGACGAGAAAGCACAGTCCTACAGCAGGACATGGATAGTTTTCTTCTAATCTGCATAAAAAAACTTTATGCAGATCATGTCTAATAATGTCCCAGAACTGCTTGAAAAACTCCACTGTGAGTCCATCTAAACCAGGAGCACACCCCAGTGCCATCTCTCCTGAGACTGCATTTAGTCCTTCAAAGTCAGATCTTCATCTGCATCCTGTCTCTCAGCAGTGCTAAGCTAAAGGGCCAAAGTTTCAGCAGCACTTTCCAGTCAACAAGTTCCCGCTTTAAACAAATTAATATAAAAATCCACAACATGGTTTCTCATCTCCCTAAAGTCTGGTAATATCTATCCATCAAGAAACTTCGGGCAGGACATATGCTTTATCCTTGTTGTTTTTCTCTAAGCTGAAGAAGAAGAGGGAACTTGAGGCATCCATGTTCTTTATGCCAAGATAACAAGACCTGGTAAGGGCTCTATTTACTTTCTTTCCCATCACCTTAGCATGCTTAAGTCACCTCTTTTGCAGCGTTTTGTCCAAAGAGGTACTTGAGACAATAAACAAAGTTCATTCACTTGCTCTGATACTGTCCTGTAGGTTCTGAATTGGAGTCTTGAGTAAGCCAGAAGAGTATGAGCTGTATTGTTGAGTAAAGACTTGACTTTGAGTTTTACCAATCTCCCACCATTGTTCTAATGACAAAATTACTTTTATTTTTTTTCCAGGACGACCAGAACATTCTGACGTTTTCACAAAACTGACTATACTGTAGTAACTTGTTGTTAAAATGTCAATGGGACTTTTGAGCTTTTGAGCTGAGTTAATGCTGACTAAATGATAAACACTGATACCAGATGGAACAATGCTACCAACACCATTCTCATTGTTGTTGCTCTGTTATTATTTGCCTTTACCCAAGTGTATTGCCCAACATTTGGATTCTTCAGTCTGCAGATTGGATTCTTCTTACCACCTCTAAATTTCTTGCAATTCCATTTAAAGTACTTTAGAACTGAATGACATTCTTTGCTGGTTCTACCGAGCTTGAAATCTATCGTGCAGTTCCAATCTCCCCCTACTAGTATCTGGTCATTCCTATGCCCATATAATATTTGTTGTGAAGTTTGAAAAATGATTGACTTCATTTTATGTATGTAGTTTTTTCTTTCGTAGTGGATTATTAATAATAAATGATGTTTCTGATTCAATGTCATATTTCAAGTCCTCCAAATCCTCTTGACTTTAGCAGACATTTTCTATAATTTGTCCATTACCTCTGTTACTACCATTTTCCTCCATTCTGGAGCAGGTTTCACCAGCTGCTCATATTTTAAAGCTGCAGCCCCACTACCTGATTCCATCACATTCATGACTGACCTGTCTTCTGAGGCCACTCAGTCTCTTACGCCGTACATCTCACCTTGCATCAAAGCTTCCTCAGCTGTTGGTGCAGACACCGCTCTACCTGGCTCAGTTGGAGTATGTGGCAGCGCTAACGCTCGGTGTGCTTGCAGCGAGTTCACCCGCGATAACCAGTGTCACGGAGGACACAGAAACCTAACAGCTGAATGCTGGTCCAATATCCAACTCAGTCTGTTCACTATCTACTCTGTCCTCTGTCTATGATTTATATTGGCATTGAAGACATTTGTGCCTGACACTGCCACACTCAAAACACTTTAGACGGCCAGAGCTAGCATAGACCATATAATTCCCATCTCCATATTTGTTTAAATACTTGTTTAATACTTAATAATATATACTTGTTTAAGTTTGGAGTTTTTGCACTCCAGTCTACCTGAATTTACTGACAAATTTTCCAAATCTACACAGCCTGTTCTTCAATAGCTTGTTTTGGACAAACGGTTGGACCCCAAGCAATGAAACTTTGAATGAGCTACCATACATATCTAACCTGCTTCAGGAATACAAAAACAGCCTCATTCATTCTACTAGCATACAGCAAATTTTCCTGTCCTACCTGCCATGCACTGCTAGCCAATAAATCCTTCTTCACTCTCATGGTAGCATCAGGTGAAACTTTGTGGGCCCCATGGCTGGGTGTGGGAGTTACACCATGAGACAAATGTTGCACTGACAACTGTGCAACAGATTTAATAACACCTATTCTATAATAGAGATAAACCAACTTACTCTATTATATACAAGAAAAATAGCTCAAATACTTAGAGATACACAAAGCGCCAGCTTTCTGCCACCTCTCCTCCAATCTCACTCAAATCAGAAATGAAAAGAAAGTAAGAAATATATTTTTTGTTGCAACATTAGTGCTGTGAAATGCTGTTTTATTCTATTAAAATAATGTTCGTTGGTCATCTGAGAAACCTTCAGCCTCGATAATCTGTCACTCAAACTGGACTTTATAGATTTCATTTCATGCAGTAATTCAGCCACTCTGCTCAGCCAACAGGATCGTTTTAACACCAATTTTGTTCTAAAACTGCTGAATCAGGCAGAGGGACACTCATTTTACTTCCACTGCCAAGAGTCAAACCCAGTTGAAGGTTTTTTTTGCCTCACACAGCACCCAGACACCCCCAATCCCCAGATGACAGAGTTAAGATGGAGTGAAGTTCTGCCTCTTGTCAGATGAAACTGTGCTGCTTAGAGGTAGCTGCTGCACAAGAGCTCCTGGCCTTGAGCAGCACTTTAGCAGCACGACAAGGAGAAACAGCCTTTCCCACATGGAAGACTTGTTCTTCCCCTGGGCCTTTGCAGATGGTCTCCACTCAGCAGAGAGCACCATGTCCTGCCCATAAACAAACCCTTTTGAAGGAATAATTTCAGAATAAACAACATGTAGATTTATGTTGGCAGGACAAAACAAGAAACTTGAAGAACTTATGCAAATCAAAAGCTGAAAGTTGAAGCACATGCTCAGAGTTGTAATTTGTGGCAGCACTGTTTAGAAAAAAGTATTTGTTCTTGAACTTTTTAAGACTAAGTAAGTTGTTTAACAGTGTCAGTGCTGCTGTGAACAAACTGCAGCAGAGAGAAAAAACAATGGCAGATACAACTATTCATCCATTTTCCTTGCCTGCTTTTTCAGGAAACAGCTGGTGTCTATCTCCAGCAGTCACTGGCCGAAAGGCAGGGGACACCCTGGACAGGTCGCAAGCCCATCACAGGGACACATGGAAATGGATAACCATTCACAATGTAGAGTTACCAGTGAACCTAACATGCATGTTTTTGGTAAATTAATACTAAATGTATTATCTGTATAAGCAACGGAGCAATGAGAACAGGATGCATTGCGTTTCCCTCCAGTTTGTGTCTCATTTATGTTCAAACTCACAAAGTGAGGTTGACACAGTGCATTTCTGGTTCCTTCACTTCGCTTTCCTATAATTCCATTTATATTGTCCTTACAAAATTCCTTTTACTATTTAGTGTCACAGTCTCATCAAAACTCATCTTCAATTCCTGTAATCAGCACATTTTCACCATTAAATACATTAATTTACTATTTTGTGGAAATAATTCACATTTTCTGTTTTACATGGTACAACTGATAAAAACACTTCACATTCAGTGTGAGTTTACTATAGTGCACCATCCACTACAAGTTGTGATCAATCACCCAATGTTCTATAAAAGACAGATTCCTGAAATTAATTACCAGATTGTCCTTGTGCTATATGTTTTACCTTCTTTTTTAACAGATGTCAAAACAAGGAATTATTAACAGGGCTAAACATTTAAACTTCAATATTCACATTTCAAAACAGTCTTGTAAAATAGTCTTATCTTGTGGCTTTGTACTATATATAATAAAACATAAAAGGTGGTTCTAGCACCTGATTAGGATGCCTCCTGGTCATACCAACCTCTTGAGGTTTTCTAGGTTTCCCTACCATTGTGGGGAGCCAGGCCAACTCACTTTGTCATCTCCTTAGGTCCCCGTCACACTGGATAGTGATCCTGTTACACTCTCCTCTACCTGCACGACCTATTACAACTTGGCCGGACTGTGGCAAGTTTGGAAAACCTCCTTCAGTATAAATGAGGTTTGAGTGGCCAGTCCTTCAAATTCGGGGTGATGAAGGCTATGTTCCCACTGCAGACAAAAATGCCACACATCTAATTTTTTTGCCCACATTTTCCAGTATACTGCTGTCAATCAAGAAGTACAACTCTGCCTGTATTTTTTACCCATATTTGAATTTTTGACATAATCTGCCAGTCTGAACATAAATCACAGTGGGGTGTGTGTATCATTCGAAATATTGATATTTTTTCTGGAGCAGGCGGGAAGCTGCAAGATCAAATACTACATTGGATGAAACAAGCTAGGCAAATGATAATTTTGTCAGCTACGATTGCACAACAGCTTCTGAATTGTTACACACGCTAACATGTGTAGCATCCGTATTTACTTCTGTAAACACAGCGTGCTATGTGTGGCGTCATGTCTTCTTCTGCACATGCGGGTCATATCAGGATTGTAGACTGTCCAAACTGGCGTCTGATGGTGGTTGAATTTAAATTATAACATGAAAAACCACCCACACACACAAAAAAATATCTCAGCAAATCACTGGAATTGTGCATTAAGACCTGCAGTGTGAACTTAATCTAAGTGAGGGGTAGGCAACCCTAGACCTGGAGAGCCACTATCTTGCATGTTTTACTTGCTTCCCTGCTCCAACACACCTGGTTCAGTGGTTCAATTACCTCTTCATGTTCTGCAGAAGCCTGTTAATCACCCATTGATTCAAATCAGGTGCGTTGGAGCAGAGAAACAAGTAAAACATGCAGGATAGTGGCTCTCCAGGACCAGGGTTGCCTACCTCTGATCTAAGCTATTTTGGGGAGCGTCAGTCCCACATCATAAATAATTTGCCACCAAGCTCCACCCAGGACCTTGATATGCTGCCATCAACATGACAAACTACAATAACTACAGGAACTTTGTGTATTCTCAAACTCCTCATGCTCTTTAATGAGGAGCCCACTGTGTTTTTAATAATCACCTAACATTTTGCTAAAATCCTTCAAAGATCATCCAAATTTTGCCCGATCTTTTACATTGTAGCAAGGTCAACATTCAGTGTGAGTAAGGCCAGTTTTGAATATCTTTACAGCTATTTTTTTCTGAAATGTAAAACAAATTCTTTTGATAAAGCAGTTAAATTGTTTGATATTTTTGTCACTACTTTTGAAAACATCCTTTATGTTACTGTACACAAGTAGTTCTGTGAGGCTTTAGCATCAGTTGGACCATCATGATATCTAAACTAAGCCCTCAAAGCCTTTGACAAAAATAAGCTTAATGTGTTATTTCTGGGGAGCCAGAAATAGCTGAAATCCTTGGCAAGTATTGACATACAGCACCAGCCTTAAAAAACATGCAGACATGAAGAGATTTAAATATTGAACAGCTCCTGTTTTTGGCTGTTATCCTACACTAAAACACTTTCTGGGCTTTTGGCAAGCAAACATTTGTTGCAAACACCGACCTGCTGAAGAGTGATCAGCTTTATAACAGAGAAATGACCAGCAGTACTCTCTGTGATCTGCTTTTTTTTTAGCAAGAGAAAACTATATTTTTTGTTACCATTTATTATTAAATCTCTGCACCGTTGTTCAGTTTTTAGTCTCTTTGTTGCTCAGAGAACATTGGACATGCTGACACACTGGGATTTGTTGATCATTCAGAAACCGTTAAAAAATGACATGTCTAATTCCTTTGAAGGATTAAAAATATATGTCAGGATCAAATTTCTATTTTTGCATTTGAACCGGACACGCAAAAGACCCACGTCTGGCTTAGATGCAAGTGAATAAAGTCCACCACGGTTCTCACATTGTTCCTCATTGTTCCTCAAATTGTTTGCCATCAAAATTGTTCAAAACCTCTCAATACATAACAAAACCAAATCCTGCATTTTAACTCAGCAGCCTCTCTATTGTTCTAATTTTATTTTCTGTTTCACCATTAACATTAACACAGCGAATCTTTTCGGGGAAAGCGGATCAATCTGCAGGCTGTGAAAGGCCTCTTAGTGCTGTGATGGTTCTACTGTAATGTGGGAGCATGTGTCTTTTTTCTGAAGTGGTGGGGCTCACAGTTTCAGCTTTTCTGTTATTCTAATCAGATAAATTGACCAAATCAAATTCTACTGATTTTTAAATGCTAAAATAAAGATAAACATTTAAAATGGGATTCCTACATCAAATTTAGTCACATTTTCTTTGCATGGTAAACTTTTCGAGTTTCATCTTTTGCAATGTCCCAACTCTGGTAATGAAGTTGTACAATGCTCTAAAAATGTAATTGGTGGAATTATTTCCTATATATTTTGTGTTCCTAAAAAATGTTTTCATATTCTTTTTGATCTTTAGTGAAGTAAGCAACATCAAGTCAACATATGCAAATTTACAGCCACATCTTCGAGGCCAGCCTGAGCACACTTATTGAACACAGTCTCTTATTGAAAGAAGGAAAAGGTAATAAAAGCATGATGTAACTTGTTCCACAATCTTCTTCTTTTGCACAATCTGCAGAATGTTTTCCTAATCTGATAAAAAAAAAACTATAACTGCACTACACCACTGAACTGAGGAAATAAAAAAACGTGAAAAATGTGAGAATTCGTGCAGTTAAAGTGAGTAACAACCATATAATTTACATGAAAGGAAAACTGATCTTAGACTGTGTGACTCTCATGATCTGCTGGACTGAAGAATCATGCTTGCAAGTATAAACCTAACACATTGTTCTAATTGAAAAAGTAAAGCAGAGAACATGATTACAAGTCATAAATAGTATGAGCTCTTTAGCATGTTTTTTTTATGTCCAATAATTTGTATAAGTAAAAAAAGGACATGATTTACTTTTTTTAGGCTACAATAGAATAAATCTTTGTTTTCTCATTTTCTAAATCTACTTTTTACTGCAATACTTTCCCACAGATAAAAAAAAAATTATAAAAAGCTAATTAAAACAAAAACACATAATTTTCACTTGATAGTCATTTTAAACAACAGAACAACTTTTGTCATACTGAGGTTTAAGGAAAATGTGCTGATGAAAACAGTAAACACTACGATGCCACTTTTGTGCATCGGCCTTGCATTTCTGTGTTATACAGACATACATCAGTGTATTATTTGGTCCTTAATTTTTTCACATTTTGACCCATGTACAAAAATTTCTATATACAACATATGTGGCAAAATCTCAAACAGTGTGACAGTAGCACAAGATAATGTTAAAATGTTTTTAATTTACCATTTGGCATTTTAACTACTCACTACTGAATCATCAGATACTTTACTTTTGATGTCTGCAGTTTTGACCTTTTAAACTAACCCCCCTCTCCAAGGTGGAATTAAATCCCACTGTGCTCTCCATGATTTCCCATATCAGAACGCATGGTAAATGTTTCTGTAGAGTCTGTGCTGCAGCGAGTTGCTGCCAAAGACACCATTCATTCATGGATGGCTACCAAAAGTGCAAGGATGTATTCTGGTGATTACATTACGTGTCCCGGCATGTTTCCATGTTGAGCGAACAACAACGTTTAGAACTTGACAAGCTGTTGGAGAGGATGTATCTAGCTTATTATAAAACCCTCCTTTCCCCATCATCTCCTCAATATGTTCACAAACACAGAAAAATAACCCCTCAGATTGCTCGTTGCCATAGCAACTCCAGCTTGAGCGTTGTGATGCTACAAGGCCATGTATGCTGTGGAGATGTGAGGCATTTGAAGGGGAACAGCACAGGCTGTCTGAGACAAAAGTCCTAGAGATGCTATGAAAAGAAGAGGCTTTGGAGAGAGAGCTGGAGACAGAAAAACAACACAAGAACAAACTTTGCAGATTAAAAAGAAATCTGCAGGATATATAAAATAATGAGCCTGTTATCACTGAGGACCAAGGTTCAGAATGTATCCCAGTGTTCCAAAAAGTGCCCAATTCAAAAGAAATGAAATGATATTTACTTTCATTATGTAGTCATCCATTCATTTCATGTGTCCGTTTGGTTCCGCCTGTCTCCAGCTGTCATTGGATGAAAACTGGGGTACACCCTGAACAGATCACCAGTCTATCACAAGGAGATATAAAGACAAGCAACCATTCACACTCACACAGAGAACTGATTTAGGCCAGTGAACCTAACATCCATGTTTTGGACAGTATAAAGAATCCTGAGTACAGAGAGACAACTCACACATGCATCAGGAGAACTATGCAAACACCACGTGTACATGTTCAGACCTGCAACCTTTTTACTGTGTGTCAGCAGTGCTAACCTCACAATATAGTCACATTTAACTAAAGTTTATTTTCAAGCAACAATCCAAAAGAAAGCAAAGTGTGGTTCATTGTTTTGATAAAAAGGGATCTGTGATTTGGGATTTAGCAAAGTTTGGGTTTGAACCTGCAGCCTTCCAGCTGAGGGGCAACCACTTTAATGCGTCTAAGTGCAGCCTACAAGTTATTTATTTAATCTACTGACTAAATTCCTTTTATGTGTAAATTGCACTTTGGTTGACTTTCACCGCCAACGTGTCAGACTCTATTCACACGTTTTACTTCCTCTCCTACTACACATCCGTTTTGTTCCACGGTGAAAGCTGAAGACGACCAGGAGCAGAAAGAAGAAACTGACTGTGCTGATACAGACCGGAGAGAACTGCGCTGGAGTTTAGGCTGATCAGGTGGAAAGTGGGATTTGCGAAATGTTGTTTTGTTGACTCTGTCATGTCGTTTTGACAAGTCCTGATCTTGAAACGTTGATACTACAATTTGTCTAACAGCAACTGGGCTCCGTGGACCTTTGATTTCATCGCTGTGAAGACGTAGGGCATCGCGCTTTTTCTGTCACACTGAGAGAGAACCATCTGCTCTCTGAGTATCCGCCGCCTCCCCTCAAGAGCATCCACTGTTTTCAGTCCTTGATTTTATGTACACTACGTCTTTCTCTTCATGCTTCATCTGTAATGTGTGTGGACACGAGGACCCTCGAGGGTTTTTTTTATAAGTCGCAGAATATCAGAGAAAAATTCAGCTCCAATAACAGTCAGATGCTTTGAATTGGCCGTTGAAAGTGTTTTTTTCACCCTATCAAGGAAAACACAGAGATCACATTTTCATGCGAGGGATTTCTGCCACCACCTCATTACATTTGCTAGTGAGCGAAAAAAAAAAAAAGATTTTCCACAGTTGTTTTACTGCTTGGAAAATGTGCTGTCAAAACTTTTACAAATCCAGCTCTCATATTAAATCAAGAGGCAATAACAAAGAAATCCCAGTAACCTTCTATTTATAAATCAGAAACCAGATTTTTCAAAATGTTGAAATCATGTGAATACAGAACAGAAATGTCACGTTTACGCACTCAGATTACATTAGTATGATGTTAGGACACAAACATAATCTAAACGTGTCTGTGAATGTAAATGTGAATGTGATTTTGCATACATTTACATTTTAAGACTTTTCGGGATTTATGTGTGAGTTTAAAGCACGTTCTGCACAACTAATATAATATTTAATATTTAAGTTGTGTTTGAGCAAGCATGCCTTTACAGTTTAAAGTTAATAACATGTTTTACATGTCCTGTATGCACTGTGTTTACAAATTCTTTCTCCTGTCTTTATGTTTTCCCCTTTGCTCTCATTATTTCCATATACTCTCACAATAGGAACAGTTGGTGAAAACCCAAAGGGTTGGCTGGAGGTAGAAGGAATCACAGTATTTTAATGACTTACAAAAGCAGGAGACAATTCAAAACTAATGCAAGAAATATGTAAATACAGTAAAAAAATAATAATAATAACCAAGCACAAATTGAAAAAAATTTAAAACAGATGACCAGATTAGCATTTATACACACAGGAGCTAATAAAAATGATCACAGATCAGATCAACAGGAACAGCAACAGGAAAATTCAACTCCATTTACTGTAACTAACACTCAGGCAGAGATTACCAGAATAAATAAAGGCCTAGCATTCGTTGAAGGAATGCATATCGCCTGCTGCCTTCCATGTCAGAGTTTTAAACTAAGATCCTCGAGTGTTCAGAGAAGTCAGAGTTATAGCTGTTAAACTCAAACATTCAAAATAATTTCTTACACCATTCTTAGGCCATCTTGAATTTGGTTGACTGTAGATGTAGATTTAATGACTTTCTGAGAGATTAATTAAAATCCTCCAGTGGTTCATGAAATATTTTGCTAACATACAGACTTTGTCTCTAACAGTTAATGTTAAAGTTTGAAGCAAATATGTGGCACAATGTATGCTGCTCCAAGTATGCGTTGGGAATGACTCTGTTGCTACCGCGTTAAAGTTTACCTGAATATCTGTCAAACTGACACGGTTACAGCCGCCATTTCTTGGTTATCTAAGGTTGATTAGCTGTAGCAACAATCTTGGACTGGGTTTACTCTAAAAGTTATTCTGTTGAAGATGTCAAAACAGTGATTGTTGTCTGAGAATTTTGTTAAAATATCTCCAGTGGTGCATGATATATTTTGCTCACAGCCAAAAGGGCAGACTCCAGCATTAACTGCCAAAAGGTTAATCAAACATCTTGTGCAATGCGTAGAACTTGAAGTATATGATGTGGATGACTCTCAGCTACTGAAACACCAAATTCTAGCTCAAAATTATTAATGTAAAATTGTAGGAATGTAGGAATCAATCCTCCTCTGCCAGCCTTCAGTCTGTGCAAAACGCTGCAGCAAGGTTACTAACTAACTCCCATAGAAGAGCTCACATAACTCCTGTTCTGGCCTCTCTGCACTGGCTCCCTGTAAATTTAAGGATCCATTTCAAAATTTTGGTTTTAACTTTCAGGGCACTTCATGGTCAGTCTCCCAAATATATCTCGGCTCTTCTGAAGCCTTTCTGTCCATCCAGGTCTTTGAGATCCTCAAATCAGATGTGTCTGGTGGTACCTGGCACCTTTTATAAAACACGTGGTGACAGAGCGTTTCAAGTGGTTGCTCCCAGGCTCTGGAACGCTCACCCCCTGTCGCTGCGTTGCTCAGACTCCACGGTCTCTTTTAAGAAACATCTTAAGACATTTTTATTCAGACAGGTTTTTAGTTAGGTGCTGGTTTAAAATTTTTAAGTATGTTTTTACCGTCTTTTTGCTCTCTGTTCAGCACTTTGTGACGCTGCTGTCTGTGAAATGTGCTATATAAATAAAGCTTACTTACTTAAAGATAATCACAAATCCAAATGCACCTCTAACAAACGGAGACATGATCTATGGAAATATTCTCTAACAGTAAATGTGTTGATCAGTGATGGATGTTTCTTGATTTGACATTTTCAGCTTGAATCAGTCGTCAGCCTTACTGTCCTGACCTCTGTTGAAGCAGTATCTCTTTTTGTTTATTTGCTTCTATAGTTTTTACCTTTCAAAACAATATTTTTTCTTCTTATTTATTTTTAAATGACTAACTCAAGCAGACAAGCTCTGAGTGGCTGTCAGACAATACTTTAACAGAAAGAGGACTGAAACAAGTAGCTGCAGTTTTCTTTTCTATTAATTATACATGTAGACACTGAACCTGCAGCAGTATTTTCTCATTCTGACTGACTTATTTAACAGAACTGCTTGCTTTAAATTAAAGACCTAGCATTTCTTAAAGGAATGCATGTTGCCTGCCGTCTTTAATGCCACAGTTTTTGACTAAGATCTTCATATGTTGAGAAATGATGGAAATGATTGTAGCCGTTTTGGTCAAACCTTAAAAATAACATTATGCTATAATCACATGTGTTATCATGAGATGTAACACTCAGCATATGTGTTGTAAATGACTCTCTGCTACTAGTACTTTACATTTAGCTCAATATCCGTAAAACTGACTGAATTAAAGCCATTCCTGTGTTTTTCTAAAATCAACAGCTTTTGGCAGCTATCTTGAATTGGGTTGGCTCCAAAAGCCAGTCAATTGCAGATGCAAAACTAATGATTATTTTCTGGAAGTTTCATTAAAATTCGTCCAGTGGTTCATTACATATTTTACTAACAGACTGAAAAAGTTGACTGGAAATAGTTATTGGCAAAATTTTAAAAGCAAATCCAATGCAATCTGTGAGTGCTCAAATTATGTGCTGGGATCAGTCGCAGCTACTTCAACAAAAACTTTTAGATCAATAGCTGTAAAACTGACTGAGTTGTAATCATTTTTGTCCTCTAAGGTCCGTTGACTTTGGCAGCCATACTGAGTCAAGTTGACGCCAAAGGTTTATCAGATGTAGATACCCATCCAATGATTACTTTCTGAGAGTTTCATTAAAATACATCCAGTCGTTCATGAGATATTTTGCTAACAGACAAACAGACACGGGAAATATGTTATCGCCTGACTTTCACCTTTTGATGGCAGATGATGTTTTAATAAATCAAATAAATGCCACCCTGACAATACGGTCTTTACAGTGTAGGCTTCACTTTTTGATATTTACACAGTTTTTCTGAGCTCTCCTATCCGCTGGCTGCGCGCTCTGGACACCTCCCTCCTCCCCTCCTCTCCTCCTCCTCCTCTCTCCTCCTCACGCAGAGCTCTCCGCGCACAGGCACAACAGATGGTAACAGTACTACAAGCTGCAGGAGCGTAAGAATTTGGCGCAGAAGTACTTTTATTCCTCCAAACTTGACTGGAACGTTTAGTCTGAGAGGAGCTGGGGGGGATTCATTCTCCACTTTCTGACACTCTCTGGATCCTACGTTTACCAGGCGGAATCTGCTGTCAAGGTGAGTTATTCTGCTTTTTGAATGGTGTTCCAGATTCTGAATCGATGATGACTGTGTAATAACTAATAATTGTGCATCAGGATCTGTCTTACTCTTATTGAAATGTGATCAAATTTGACTGAAAGAAGAACAGTTGATCAGGACAATAGCCACTATTAGAGCTAATGTCCTATAGATTTAATTAAAATGTAAGTAATTTTGGTATAGATAAAAAAAAGAAAAAGTTGTTTAACTGTATATGAATCAAAATATTAAGCACAGAATGCTGATTAATTTAAAAATAGCCTTAACATACCTGACAAAGTTTAGAGGGGCAGAATCAATGGGATGTAGAAAGTTTAGAAACGTCAAACCTCCCTTTACTTCCCCTTTTTGTTTCCAGAGCTGTAAGTTTGAGTCTCAGTTGTTTGCCAGGAGTTTATTGCAGCCCTTTTTCTCCCCCGATGCTCCGCAGGCGCACATGTATGTATACTGTGGTGCTGATGCTGCAGCCCTGTGAGGATGCTGCTGTCACATCACCGAGCAACGATCAGTCACAGATTCCTCCGTTCGAGGGGTTCGGGTGAAAATCACTCTGCAGAGAAGAGTTTTTTTTTTTTTTTTGAAAGAAACAAAAAGAAACAGACATTTTTGTCAAAACCCAGTGATGGTGACTGACTCTGTGTCTGCTGTAATTTTTGACTTCCTATAAGACGTTATCAGAGTCAACATGTTTTAAAGCACATTTTCATAGCAACAACACGACACCAAACCTCTGCACAGCAAACGGAATTGTAATAAAAGCACTGAGAATTTTCAAGTGACTATAACAATAATTTAACAGAATATTTTGGTCACTTTGAAGTCAGGTTCATTGAAAGGTTATGAACCAATAATATCTTACCTGGTGTAGATAGGAGATGAGGTTTTTCAGCAAAAACACTTCAAATCTTTAGTAATTTTTCAATTTTTCTTCAAACTTACCCCAAGTCCTGCAGTTGAAAATCTTTCTAATCAAACAGAGGCTTCAGGGACAGAGATGCGTACTCTAATTCTGCTAGATGAAGATTTTTACTATGTTTCTTTAAATTGAATTACAATCACAGAAACAAACACTGGAAATGAGATGTCTTTGTTTTCTTTTTTGTTTTCAAGAGGGCTTGAGGGTGGTTGGAAGGTATTGTATTTAAAAAAAAGTACCCAGACTGATAAACCACTGTTAAGAAACAAACAAACAAAAAAATAAAAGGCAGTCATAATTTGTCATTTTGGCAGAAATTAACCCTAGAATTTCAGGTAAATAAACATGCATCGAGAAACTGGTGGCAATGTAAAAATTTATTTCAGAAAACATGAATTATGAAATTGTGGAAACTGGGTTGTTTTAAGATAGTTTTGGTTACTTTCAGATTATCCATTAGCTTGTCAGGTCAGTCACAATTAAACTCTGTTTAACAATTTTAAATCTTCAATACTTTTATACCCCCCCCCACACACACACACACACACACTTCAATAAAGCCAAAATGTCCCTTTAAGTTTTAATGCAACACACATGATGTCACTGTGGTTGGAGGCATGAAAATTCAGTAGTTTTTCTAGAAAACCAGTTTGCATGCTGTAAACACTGATCATAAAGAATAATTACTGACAGTCAGCTGTAAACAGATGAGACATGTTTCTGCAGCTTGTCCGACACTGATGCTTTTGATTTACGCCCAAAATTATCAATTTCATCAATCCACAATGAGATTTGTATTTAATGACAGGATCTTCAGCAGCAAAGCTAAGCCTCGCTTTGAGCTCCTCATATATGTGTATATATAATTACTCACCAGAGTATTTTGATTACAGATTAATGCCATTCATCCACATGTCATGTCCCTGAGTTGCTGGTGTGCTGTATGATTTTTACGATCTTCGTGGAGGTCCGGACCTCCTTTGGGCCCCAGGTGGCCCCGTGGCAGCAGCAGGTGCAGCAGGGAGTAGCAGCAAACCACCACGCAGCCTCACAGTTTGGACACAACTAGATCTCTGGGGAAAACAGTCCAACTTTGAGCTGCTCTCTGTGTGTGCTGCTGGTACAGGAGACATGTGGGGACTGCTTTATGACTGCTGAGGTGCAAATCTACATGTACTCCTGTGTTTAAATGACAGTATGGGGATATTTTTAATTACATAAAAACAAATAACCTGTAGGAAAGAGGGTCTACTGCACTGTGTAAATACATAGCTGCTGTATCTATTTGTGCAGGTCTGCTCACTCACATGCAGGCGCTCATTCCTTTCTGCTCTGCTTTCATTCATTAGTTCTTTTGTTTTCTCTGTAATGTACACACAGTAACATAGGCGTTCTGTTTTATTGGGCCGCAGAGCAACATGACAAACTGACTTCACCTCTCGTGCTCCTAAATAATTAGTGTGCGTCCTGAGTGTGGTTCTTACTACACACCGAGCAAGTATATTGGGGCATAAATTTTTGCTCGCTGCAGCACAGAAACCTCACAGAGGGCCTGAGAGATTATCCAATATCTAATATCTGCTCTTCATTTATCAAACCTGCACACTCTGGATACACACAGTGATGCATTTCAGCAAAGTTTATTTTGTTTATTTTACTAAAAACGTTCACATTTCTTATGCATCAAATGGGAAAAGACAGGAGGACAAACGCAACTTTTTAACACTAACGTTAAAACTGAAGGAACTGAAACTTGCAGGAGGCTCTGCTGAAGGGGCAATATGTTTTGTGTGTGTGCGTTAGTCTGTTGTGTAACCAAAAGATCTCATGAATCACTGGACAAATTTTAATAAAACTGGCAGAAAGTAACCATTGGTTGTGCATCTAAAACCGATTACCTTTTAGCATTAACAAAAATCAAGATTGCTGCCACAGGTAACTGCCAGCACAAAAATAGCTAAACTCAGTCTTTTTTTTTATATAGATAATGAACTAAAACTTGATGTGGTAGTAGCTGAGAGTCATTCACAACATGTGACATCTTGTAGTATTACATAGTTGCTCATAACATTTTTTTCAACCACTGACCAAAACGGCTACAACTCCCTCATTTCTCAGATGGTCTTAGTCTAAAACTCTGGTATGAAAGGCAGCAGGTGGTAAAGACTGCTGTGCCTTTAGTTTACTATATTTTTGCCACTGAGCTAAGCCAATAAGCAGAATTGGCAGTGGGGGACCTGTGTAATACAAGAGAATGGAGTTTAGTGGCTAAAGGCAGCAAAAACATTTACCAAATGTGAAAAGGTTAGATCTACAGTAATAAGTCAGGACTGGCTCTTTTTATGAGGACCCTAAGTGCAGTCTCTTGCTTTGAAGAGTGGAATCAAAAGGCACTGCAGAGACTGACTTTTATTTTTATTCAACACAACCCACATGTATGGTTTATATCATAAAAACACAGGGAAAAAATCTGCATACTTCATTTACAAGATTAAATAAGAGGGAGGAGAAGATATTTAATTGAATATTTGCTCATTAGAGGGGATTTTCAAATAGCCTGCAGATGTATTCTGTTTCATAAACATGATGCAAATTTGATACAACGCTCTAAACATCTTGTGTGAGCCGTATCCTCAGAGCTAACAAAACGAGTCATGTTGACTTTTACTTGCTACCGTTACATCTGATTCGTTCAGCATTATTTTAGTGCATACTGGGGTTCTCTTTTTGGTTTAATGCTGCTGCTGGGGTCCACTCATTGTGCTGAAGCTGAAGCTGAAGCCGAAGCCGAAGTCTCCTCACACGACCAGCAGAAATAAGTGGTCCTGTGAAGTGCTTAAAGTGGATCAATATCCTGCTGTGAGGAATGAGTGAGAGCAAAGAAAAAATAAATAAATAAAAAAGGGACAGGGGGGATACTACAGTAAAAAAATAAAAAATAAAATAAATCCTGCAGCGGTACTTGTGACAGCCGTTAAACAACATCTGACTGTAAGCTGCTAATCTCAACATGAAAGGGAGGTTGCTCACAGATGTGGTGAAAATGTAGAAATATAACGGATGCATTAAAGATGAACACGCTAAACATTCATATACACGTATGTAATAATTTCATCATTGGACCCTGAAAACCAAGCATGTCTGTTTCAGCTTGTACTATCCAAACTATCTGTGTTAACACAGCTCAAAGTAATTATGGATGGGTAAGTATGGATGTAAAACCCATACTTTTTTAGTTTGAAGTGGAGATTTTGTTTTGGGATTTCTAGTTCTTTCTTTCTTTTTGGTTGTCAACTTCACTCCCTGTTTTATTTTGTAGTATCACTTCCTTTGTCAGTCTTGCCTTCCTGTCCTTTTGTCACACCTGCTCTGGATTTGTAATCGGCACTACAAACCACAATTAAGGCCAGGTCCCAATACTCGCACTCCACCCTACGCCCCACACCCCAAAGTGCACAGAAGGGTTACAAGCATGCAAAAATTGGAGAATTGGGACAGTAAAGGTTACATCTTCGACTTGCGCCTCTGTGTCATAACTGTGACATCCAACAGGGCGGGGTCAGTCACTGTTTTGGTATTTTAAGAAGGTGCCAGTACAATTTTAAAAGTACAGTTTAGGTATTTTTGCTTTCCAAAGTCATTGCAGGAGATATTTGGCTGTTCAAATGTGTTTTGTAATGACTTGTTGAATACGGAGCAAAGTTTGATAGTATTCACACGTGTACAGCAGAGTGAAACAAGAATTATTTCAACACCTTACATTTTAAACGCCACCCAGAAAGGCCCCAGGCTGGGAAGCAATCCTGTAACCTTCTTGCTGTGAGGCAACAGCTCTAACCACTGCCCCTCCATGCCACTCTAGCTGAAATAAGATTAGGTAAAATAAACACGTTTTAAAGGCTGCACTGTAAATAGCAAATAAAAAGAAAAACATAAAAATAAAAATTTAGACTGTTGTCAATAAATAAAAACATTTTTATAGAAAAATTATTTTATATTATATGTTATAATATATGTCACTGATTCTGATTACTAAATTTTTAGGTCAGCAGAGAAGGCATTGGTGGCCTTGATGGCCCATAAGTGGATGCTTAAAAAAAACAAAACATATAACACCACGATTGTTGGTAGGGGAGTAGGCAGGACTTAAAGCCCCACATCACTAGAGCTAGACTCCAAAAATACATAGCAGATCTCGTAAACTGGGTCCTGCTGGCTTTAATTCCCAACAATGAGAGAAGTAGGGACATTTAGTCTATTAATATACACAGTCTATGCGTTTGACTCATTCTGTCTGCATTTTGGCCCTCAAACCTTCACCTGCCCTGTTTTGTAACACAGAATTAGAAAATACTGGAAGATCAATAATTATCCGACTTTATACCCCACCACAAACCGGCATCTGTGTTTCTCAAATATTGTTCAGTATAACAGTGTTCCTGTAGTGTTGAGCTACAAACTGCTTCTATTCAATATGGAGCAGGAAGGTTTACTTCTGGCTACATTTCAGCTTAAGAAGACCACTGGCTGCACAGCACCTCATACAGGTCATTGTTTATTCTCATCTTCACTTTTTAACAATGTTTTGTGTTGGTTGGGGAGGCAGTACATCATGAATCCATCATCAGGTTATCTGCCAATTATCAGTCTCTCACCTTTGCTGTCTTCTAGCTGCTTGGCTCTCGCTGGGTGATTTGAGATAAAGTTGCTGACTCTGTCGGAGTCCATTGTCGTTATAGGCTTGTTTCAGGGGAGAATAGAAAGGCAGTTATGTTTTAATGACACGTAGCACTGGCACTTCTGTTTCTGAACAGGAAACAATTAGAGTTGGTTAAGACAGGGTATGGGTGGAGGGTAAATTAAGTGATATTGTAGATATCAAAAAGAAGGGGTGTTTTCTGCCCTCAAACCTCATCTTTAGAGAAAGACTTAGTTTTGGCACCACGCTGCTTCAAAGAGACGCCCTGCCCAGCTTCCACAAATAGAAAATATGAAGGGGAATTTTTAATGGAAATAGATTAATATTTTACCTCAGCATTGATTCATGCTGCCACTGTAGACATTTTCATCGAGTGAGTTGGAAAAACATGTGAGCTTCCTAAAGACAACTGCTGTTCCTGGAACTTAGTTTGTCCTTCAAACTACCTGCTCTGACGTTTTCCTATAATAACATCAGTGGTAGAGACAAGGGTTGATTTAATGTGTTGCCATTGATCTGTGAGATTTGATGGCTGCATCCTGGAAAAACCAATGACAGTAAATGATAAATGAGGTAGAGTCTTGATTGGCATTTCAGTTGTACGTAAAAAAGCATTTAAGTGCAATCAGACAGACAAAAAGAAGGAGCCTTTGAGTTTTGATTTTAGTCCTGTTTTGTTTATACTTGTTGTTGGACTTTTTGGTTCTTTTAAAAAGACATTTTGTCCATTTTGAAGTGATGTTCTGAAAAAAAAACCAATTATAAATAATTATCATCTTAACTATTGTAGATCGTTAAATGGTCTCAGTTAGGAGAAATTGAGGTTAATTTTGACCAGACTGATGAGCTAACAGCTAATCTGAACACAGCCAAGACTAAAGGGAGTTGTTTCCATCTTAAATAACTCCAATCTTAACAGTGTCATTACATTTCATGCAAACACTGTTTCATAGACCTTTATATTTCCATTAATTCCCCATTACAGGGTTATAGAAACCTGTGGTTATTTACAAATGCAAATAGCCGTAGCAGCAGTCTTCTTTCACCTTTGGAGCTGCCTAGGGTCAAACTTAACAGGAAAGTTTAATTTTTTTTGCCTAAATAACTGTGCAATGCCAAACGAATGTTAATGTTAAAGTGTTAATAATAGGGTTTGCTTGAACTACTTTGAAATTCTGAAGATTGTAGTTGTTTTAAGACAGCAAAATTTGCTTAAACAAGTCACTTTTAGCTAATCAATCTGGTCTAACTCACCTAATCTGCTCCATCATGTTGTCATTAATATGACATGGGTAAAATTGTGCTTTATCAATGTGATGAGATGGTTTCTTTCTGATTTTTTTTTTAGATTCTGACTCACTCGGATTTATGAATTTGAGAAAGTAACAAAGTGTTGTTTTGCCTCTACTATAACAGAGCAGAATAGAGAAGAAAAGGATTAGTTTGTACCAATTATTCCAGCATTGTTCAGTTTAGTTAAAAATCTTAAAGAAAGCAAGAAAAAAAAAGTGATTTGTTTTACTCCCACTCAAAATAGATAAATTCAATGTGCAAGAAGCCTGGTCACTTATTTTGTGATATAAAAAAAAGATTATCCAATCTGAAGAAAGCAATAATAGCCAGTTTCATCAGTAGGATTTGAGGTGAGCACTTTATGAATGGTAAGCTGGGTACTTACTTTATAAATTTCATAATGTGCCTACAAACAAATTGCAATCGCAACTGTTTTGTTTAGAAAACTGTTAATTGTTTTCCTTAGATCTATAGGGAATTCATTCACATTTTAAGCTAAAAGAATATTCAATTCCCCTAGGCCGAGTAAAATAGTCTTGTTTGGAACGTTCCCACAGCTATGTATGTTAGCCATCTTTGTATTCAATTTCATTTCAAATTCAGCTCAGTATATAAAGTGATAATTCACAGCAAATGTCATTTCAGGGCCTCATCCAGAACAAGTGCATCAAAGCATCAAAAACAGGAAGTTTCTTTCAGTGGATCTAAATTCATTGGTTACATTTTTCAGGGCCTTGTAACTTTTCACCTCCTCTTCCATATAATAAGGACAGATTGTGCATTAAATAGTTCAAGAAGTTGAAAAAAAAATTAAAATTGAGCTGAATGCCTTTTAATAAGTTTGAGAGCAAATTGGCAGTGATCTAAAGTTACAGTGCACTCCATTCTGGATAGTGGCACCAGTACTAGCAGCTATGCTATAGAAAACAATTACAACATAAAGTCAGAATTAGCTACATGCACCTCAAAACACAGAGTTATTGGCAGTTCCATGTAGCCTTTTGGTAACTATGCTGTGCTGTTAGGTACTGTGTCCATTTTCAAATTATTGTACCGGCCTTATACAATTATACATGTCTCAAAGTCACATATTCTTCCAAATATTGGCTGTAGTTAAAAAATTGTCTCAAAGTATCTGGTAGCTATTTAAGCTGTCGCCTGGGGCCTTTCTGTGTGGAGTTTGAATGTTTTCCCTGTTAACACGTGGCTTTTCTCCGAGTACTCCAGTTTCCTCCCACTTACCAAAAACATGCATGTTAGGTTCAATGGTAACTCTAAATTGTCCCTAGGTGTGAGTGAGAGTGTGAATGGTTGTTTGTCTCATTTATCTCTGTGTGTCCCTGTGATGGACTGGAGACCTGTCCTGATGGACTGGAGTTAGGCACCAGCTCCTCCACAAAAGGAAAAGCAGGTAAAAGAATAGATGGATGGATATCTGGAAGCTCTATAATGACCAACTTTGTTTGCTTAAGCTGTACGAAATTCTCATAGCTGCACACAACACACTGATCTTCTGCCAGCCAATGTAGACGAATCAACATTCTTGACGTTATCACTGAAAAGGCTCTAAAAAGCAACATTAGTATTTATTTTGAGTTATGTTTGTCTCCGCCTGATGAATTTAGTTTCTTATTAGTTTTAGCCTTTTTAAGGGAGTATTAGGACTGCTTCCTCAGGTACATAATTGCTACAAGTAAGTGTCAGTTTGACAAGTGATGGTGTGCAGGTGGTTCTGAAAGTTTTCACAATGGAAACCAGCTGCCTGCTGGAGAAAACAACAATAGCTGTGGCCTGGAGAAGGCAAATAATGAGCTGAAGATATTATATATAAACCTTAGAGGAGTCAATGTGGCTGCCGATTTAAGGGGTTCTCTTTGGGTTTACAGAAGACACATAGACCTGAGTGTCAGTTGATTCAAAGCCACGACTACATCATCTCTATGACCCTGTTTACAAGACACTGCTTTTATGTGAAACTGGGACATTTCTGCTGTGTTTCGATCATTCATGAACATGACAACAGCAATCATTTTCTGTGACGCCAAAGCTTTTTGAATCCAGGTCTCAGAGTGAACGTTTTTGGAAACACCTGACATCTGTGTAAAATCCCCTGCAGTCAATAGTTTTTCTGTGCTTGCGTGAGTAGATGAAGAACAGTAATAATGGCAGATAGCAGAGTACCGTTTGAGCTGCTCACTCTTTTCAATGTATCAGACCTTCTGACACAGAACTTATATGAAAAGTCAGATGTGCTGGGTTCAGTCTATATTCATATGTGCAGAAGGTAGTGCTGCTTAGAACTGGAAACATGTTTCACAAACAAACAAAAATGTTGCTTTAATGAGACGCGGAAATTTGAATGCTGAATAAAATCCACTACAGTTTTGCTACAGATAAAGGAAGACGGAGCCTGAGCTGAGGGGGCAGGTGGCAGACATGAATGAGCAGCTTTAATAAAAAATTTTTAGAGCAACAGTTTTTGCTCATGCCGCATAAAACACACAGTACCAGCGCCAATTTATTTGATAATGTAAGTCTGCTTAGTGACAAACCCCTTAAATATCCAAAAGATAAATTAGAAGGTTTTTTCCCCTAAATTTACCAATATGTAAAATACTACATAAACCCTCCACAGGGGAAAAGAAAAAAAAAAATGGTGCACAGAGTGTGAACAGTAATGCACTGGTTTTGTAACCAAGGTAACTAACGACAGGAACAACAGTGAATGGTCAGATTAGCTGGTGAAGTGTGAAGAGGAAGCATTTCATCAATTGTACATGTAGACTCTGAGCCTGCAGTGGCTTCTTTAATTTAACATAACAACTTGTTTAAAATTAAAGGCTGACCAGTCCTTGAATGAATGCATATCACCCACAGCCATTCATGCCATTGTTTTAGACTAAGATCATCTTATGCTGAGGATTGACAGCTTTATAGCTATTTTGGTCAAACCTTGAAAATAACATTATGCACAATTTTAAACAACAGTGCAATATCTTGCATGATCACTTGGACTATGTGTTGTCAGTTACTGTCAATTACCACCACTCCAAATTTTAACTCAATAAGTGCAAAAATTCAATTTTTACTGAGGAATAATTGAGCACCCAGCTCACAGGCTTGAGGTCTGCAGCTGGCCGGAGATGACCTAATCACAGGCTTCAGGAAGAGCATTCTGTGGAGGCGGATGCCTCCAATAGTGACAAGGATTCACAGCTCAGTCATTCAGCTCATCCCCTCCCACCACAATGACCCCCTGTCACCTGGCTTATCGCCACTCCTCTCTGCTCGCCTCACAATCTTTCATCATGGAGTGCAGCAACACACCAAAGCCTGATTAACTGGATCACTGCGTAGACAAGGCAAGAAAGGAAACAGAAGGATATTTAGATTCAGACTGTTACTATTGACTTGAGAAAGGCCTCAGAGATCATCTTTTTTCATTCATGTGGGAGGAAAAGAAACATGAGTCCAACTTTGTGGTGGATGGAAGGTTTTTGTAGAGCAGCAAGTCTGCTTTCCATCTGCATTAACTTATGCAGAAAAGGTTAAGAATGGATCAGAGGATCAAACTCCAGACAATTTCATTGTTAAAGCTCCAATATTTCAGCACAGAATCATAATATGAACTCTTGTTTGCTGCCATGCAGCATAGATTTGAATGATTCAGTCATTTCAGACAGTCTTGGCTCGACACAGTTGGCTGTTTTTTTCTGCCAGGATCATTTTGTCAAGAAGACATACTGATGATTTTAATGGTATTTTTTTAAATATGTAGTATTGCTAAAAGAATATATAAATAGCATTTTTTGACATTTGTATGAATAAAAAGCAATATGTGAAAGATATAATCGACACAAGGAAGACGGCAGTTAGATAATGAAAGAAACTCATTTTGATGCGCTATAGCATGGTATTTAGGGAAATTGTGCACGTTGTCGTTCCCTTTGCTTAGTTTATGATTATGCAAATTTGGAAAGATTCTAAATGTTTTAAAATTGACATTTAAAACAATAGCTAAATCAATTTTAGAAGAAAAATGTTTTCATAACAGAACTAAGACAAAAGAGGCGACTTGTACTCAG
This sequence comes from Kryptolebias marmoratus, assembly GCF_001649575.2. NCBI lineage: Eukaryota > Metazoa > Chordata > Actinopteri > Cyprinodontiformes > Rivulidae > Kryptolebias > Kryptolebias marmoratus. The sequence continues at coordinate 23,399,097 of NC_051433.1, forward strand.
ATGTTGATAATCGAGTGGACACAGGTGTGCTGATTACAACAAGGAGCAGGTGAGGGAAACTGGATGATAAAAACAAGAATCCTGAGGACATCTGACGACTTAAAAAAAGACCTGTAAGAACACAACTGACTATCCCAAAACAACCCAAACCTACAGTAAAACACCAAAATCTACACTGATATTAGAAGAAAACCAAAAACCCGAACAAAGCCTCAAACTGTGACACCACACAAAAAGCAGAACAAAAAATTTAATCAAAATTTAAGCTATGGAACAAATTTTCCATTTGCAACTTTTACTAAATGAGTGCATTATTTTAAATTCTTAAATGGTAAATGTTGTGCTATGTACACTATGTATGATTTCCTACTATTACTCACACCACCATACCACCATAAACTCACGGTTCTTGTTACTTAACCCATACACTTAAAATAAACTGTGACAAGAGCAAAACAAGAACTGCATGTTTTTATGTTGCACACAAAATGCTACATTTTAAGCTATGTGCCAAATTATTTTGTATTAAAGCAAACTCAGAAATAGACGTGTTGACAGCTGTGATGTAGTTAACATCACAGTATTTTTTGGAATCCAAAGATAACCTGCTGAAAGGGTGTGTGCATGATTCACACATTTTGCCTAAACTTCCGCTGAGTGGATATAAAACATTTATGAGACAGACAAAAGTGTTAGGCTTTTCTTTTTATCTCTTTTTGAATGATTACCTCCAAAATAGTTGTAAGAGTATGTCTTTTTTATTCATTTTATTGGTGCTTCACTGAGGAGTAAAGTTTACAAATATATAAATATATATAAAAATTGTTGGCAGAGATTGGTTAGATAACTTGGCTTACTGAATAAAACAGTACATAGATGAGTCTGAGTGCTGCGTGGGACCTGTAAGAGTTGGACCATGCTCTTGTTACCTGTTTGAAGCACAAATGTGATCACACTGTGGGTGGGGAACACGTTTAAGCACCTAGAACAATTTTAGTTTTGGCTTATATGTAAACTGGATGACATTTTGTGGGAGACTTGGTGTGTTTACATTAGAAAGTGTGGAAATGGCCCAGGGTTTGCTTGGCTCTGCTGACGAGCAGGTGGGATTAAGTGGTGGGCAGACGGTGCTGTGATTCTGCCCGGGCTATCAAGGCAAATCACTGGACAGCTCATTGCTCCTTGCTGAGTTGGCGTTTATAGTTGGCTGCAGAGCTCTCTGTCCACCGTAATTATGTCATCTTTTATGGATTCTGACCATTTTTCGTTCTACCCGTGTTATAAGTAACCAGACAGACTGCATGTTATTTTAAAGCATTGCTCAGTTCTTCACCATGACTTGAATTTGCCTGTAGTCATTCATTCATCTTTTTACCTGCACCCAGCAAGAAAAACAGCTGCTCAACTCCTTCGCCATTTGTAAAACAGCTAGAAATTCTGGCTTCCTGTGTTAAGTATCTTTAAGCACACAGCAGTGACACTATTTCCATTTCACCAGCATTCTGTCAAGAAAGATTAGGCATTCTTCATCCTGCGGGGTGTTCTACCCCAGAAAGAATAGCTGGTGAATATGACGAGGCTGTGGATCTGCCATGCTTTACATAATAGAATACTGTAGGTTTTTGGAAATATAAAAGTATGTGTAAACCAGATTTTTTTTTTTCGCACACAAAAATATGTGAACAGTGAGTGAACCTGCTGTCACTTTACTTATGAGAATGTGATTTCAGACAGCATTCAGAACACCTACTTTGTCCATTTAACAAAACTATTTATCCTCATGAGCACACAAGCAACAACCTGAAGGTACTACTGTGCATCTTCTATAGCAAATACCAAAAAACAAACAAAAAAAGAGACTTTAGATCCTTTCACAAAACACTTCAATTCAGTCGATGCAAAATGGGAGGGTTGAAATTATGCCACTGCTTTTATACCTCTCTGGTTAAAACTCTGTTTAATCTATGATTTTCTAGATTTATATTAGTTCTTTATATATAAGCTTTCATTTATAACTACCATAATTTGTAGTAAAAGTAACAAAACTTGCACTGTGCATGCTGAGCTACAGGATACACACTCTCCTACACACAACAGTGTAAGCCCACTAATTTAACTTTAGTTAATTAACTTATTTCAGTCTAAATATCCCTAAACAGTATTAAATATTATTTTATCATTTGGATTTAATGTTCAGGATAACAGTGTATCTCCTTTCACTCATTATCTTCACATTTGTCTGACGATGCTGTAGCAATAATTAGATGTTGTGATGATATGTTGAGCTACAATAAACAAGTTACAGTAAAAAAGAAGATTGTGAAGTATTTCTGTTACAACATACCCTAATTACCCAGCCCCCGTCCCCTGATTTTTACAGATAGTTCAGGAAAGCTTTAAAGCATGACTAATTATTATCCCGAAAAGATTTTCCCTGATCTGAATGCAAATCCACAAAGGCTGCCTGAAGAAGCACAATTTCCAAGAATTAAGAGTGTGGCTTATTAGTGTTCATACTGTCCTTTTAAAACAATAGCTCTAATATGTCATGTTTACAGTCAATTGACATTCAACCTCCAATTTGCCTGACAGTTCCCTTTGAATTTAGTTGGTATAAGAGCAGAAACAATATCTTGCTAAAATCTCTCTCCCTGTCTTCTTGTCTATTTAATGAGAACAGCAATATGCAAAACATGTGTGGCCAAATGAGAAGCCTAAACCCTGAAGACACAGATGAAAATTTTGATTTTTAAACTCTTTATCAGCATAATTCTTAAAAGCTTACACAACTTGGACAAGATGTAAGAAATTATAAAGTCACTGATTTGTGGCTAAATTTTGACTTTCAGTCTCAACCATTTGAATTATTTCAAAGCTGCAAATGTTAGGCAGGAATACTAAATAAAAGACAATAATACTGAACTCAAGACTTGGGGAAAATGGGGATCAAGTGGATCCCCACTTGATCCATTTTTTATCATTTTTTTTATCATTCAAAAAGAATTTTGAATGATAAAAAGACTGGTGTACAGCTAAAAAAAGAACCCCCCCCCCAAAAAAAAAAAAAAAAACAAAAAAAAACAGTAGAATGGACAAGGTTTATTTCACATGAAGTTTGTCTTAAATTGCTACCTCATCATGGAGGAACTTGAGTATCCTGGGGTCTTCGTAAGCTATGCTGTACAAGGCAGTTTGCCAGAGGTAGGGTCTCCCATGGCGAATTGATTCTGAGTAAGGGGCCAGACTGGGTGGATTTTAATCACCCAGATCATGAATCCCTTGAATCATGAGTCCAAGGGACCCAGCCACTTTGCCTGGACTGGAAATGCTGGGGCCTCACCCTGCAGCCAGACCTGATCGAAGAGCACCTGGTGACCAGGCTTTTACCTATATTGTGTCTGGCCAGGCAAGGCCTGACCAAACACCATGGGACCATGGTCCAGTGGACCCATCACATGCAGGAGGTGTTGAAAGGGAACACTGAATTGTTAGTTGGGCGACAGTTGGAGGTGGAGGCTTTGATGGTTTGACCCTCAGATTGTGCAACTACCCACATGGACTGGCACTTCACTGGTGGAGAAACAGCTTGAACTTGTACTGGAGATAATGTAACACCAGCTAGATATACAGTAGTTGGGATCACCTCAACCCACAGTATGAATTCCAGAGCCAATATCCTGGAGAGAGGCTGGACTCTGTTCCACCCTGGCGTCGTCCTGGATGGGAAGCAGACAGCAGGGGTGGATTTACTTTTAGCTCCACATCTCCTCAACCAAGCATAGGAGTTTTCTCTATGTTGATGATAGGGTAGTCTCCCTTCTACACTTTTGAATGTAAGAAAGGTTTCTGACTCATGTTTATGCTGATGCAGTCATGTGAGGTGGAGAAGGAGGCGAACACAGACTCATCATAAAAAACAAATTTATTAACCAAAGAAAGAACAAAAACAAAGGCTGACGAGGCAGCAAAAACTAAACAAAACAAAATCCAAAAGGGCAAGGCGAAGCAAGGCAAGGCGAGAGACAAGGGACTAGAGACAATACACAATGAACCAGCAGGGTAGTGGAGAAAGTAACCGGGTTTTAAAGCTGAGGATGATTATGGGAAGTGGGCACAGGTGAGTGATTACAATAGCGGACCGGTGGAGATGGGCGTGGCAATTAACAAGAGCTGAGAGAGGATAAGTGGAGAATGAAGACAAATTGGCAACAAACAGGAAAACAAAACAACAAAGACAGTAAACCAAACCCAAAAGAAACCAGAAACAAAACACTACATACAAAAAGAAACACTACCAAAACAAAATGTGACAGATGCACCTCCTTCTTGGAGGTTTTGGGGTATCTGCCGGAAGATTCGGAACCAGAGAGGTGTCCTGTTGTTGAATTTTTTTGTTGGTCATGGATTGCCAATAAAATAGATTATGTTTAAGCATAAGGGTCTCCATAGGTGCATGTAACACCAGGAAACCTGGGTCTCGATATTATAATTGCGCCATTAGACCTGCATCAATATGTCTTGGACAAATGGTAGCAGTTTAAAATAACTTGATTTAAATATTACCCATATTTTATTTTTTATTTTACCCAAGATTTTTGCTGTGCACATTTTATGTAAACCCTTGCACCATATGATATTTTGCTGTAATTTGTTTATTATACCTTGATAGCTTCAGTACACTGAAAACTGTCAACTACATTCACCTGTCTTACCTTTCAGCACTACAACCTTCAAGATCTATCTTGTTTTAAACATCACACTCAGGGCGCAGCAGCGCTCCAGCCTCAAAGGCATTTTCCAGCTCTGAACTTCCCATTTTCAGTTCAATGAAATGATGATATGGGGGAGGGAGACCCTCCACACAGATGGAGAATAGAGCTGTTCAAATTGAATGAGAAAAGAGAATAAAAGATGGAGGCAGTACGCAATGCAAGGCAGCGTAGAGCAGAAACTAATGAGAGCGTTAGACACAAACTATTGACTTTACATGAAGGGAAAGGAAAACACAGCAGATACTGTAAGAGGACAAGAAGACAGTGGAGAAAATATTTAGTTGTCATGATAAAGCTAAGAATGTGTCCTTTTATTCTACCTGGCATCTTCATAAAACATAACTCTTTATTTTTTGTTTATGTGAAAATTACTACATGTAGGCTATGGTCTTACAGATTAATGTGAAACTATCCCTAAAGGAAAGCTCAACAACTTTAACAGTCCAGAAGATCTGGGTTAGCTCATTCGGAGCTGATGCAACATATGCACACTTTTGTGGACAGTTTTCCAGAAAGCCTTCAGGAATTAGAAGGCTTTTTAAAATCTAGTCTCAGACCAAACTGGGTTAGATGTGGCATGACTAATACACAACAGCAATACGGGATACTTAACTTTTGTTTTCTGTACAATTCTAAAGTTTTTTCCAATAAATAAGTCAACATTTTTGCTAAAAAAATATTTGTACATCTTTCAACTGTAAGTAGCTGAATCAGGTGCCTCACAGCTGAAGGATAACAACCTTCCAGTGTCTTCATCATTCAGTCTGTTTTTAAGAGTGCTGAAGTGTCTTCAAAAGGTGGACGTTCTTCTGGGTCTTCATAATTGCAGCAACGATGTACTGATCAAAAGAAATGACTTTACAGACATAAGTTATTCTTGAATAGTGAGTTTATTCAAAATAACAGAGTCTGTGCCGAAACCGGGAACTTCTGTTCCAATCAGGGAAAATCCCCCGTTTCTCTGGTGCTGCTTGTTTTTATGAACATTTACCACACCCTAGTAAGAGTAACAAGACACCCACGTCCCACTGGGGCGGACCTGTAGGATTCAAGTACATTCAATTCCATTTATGGGGATAAACTAGGGTCTTCAGACAAGCAACAGCTAGCTGTCCACGTTTGCGACAACGTGAGCGTAAGAGCCCACGGTTCACTTCCTAAGAAGGCGTTGTGGCTGAGGACAGTGTCTCTCAAAATGATAGCTCAGGCCTCATGGCCTGAACACAGATGCAGACCAGTTACCTCAGGGCTTTTGCAGCTGACCAGTGTGTCATGAATTAGGTGTAAGCTATTGTCTAAAATTGTTTTTAAATAGCTATAACTCAGTCAAGTCGATGGTTATTGAGGAAAAAAATAGGTGTAGAAGTAGCTGAGAGTCATCCCCAACACAGACTCTGAGTGCTAACAGATCAGCATTCCTTCAAGTGATGCTAGCTTCATCAAAGCTGAATTTGGACCAAATCAAATGATCTAAACAAATCTCAATTTTCTATCCTTTTTTGAGCTGAATTTAGACAAATCCTAGAAGTTAAAAACATCCTACTTTCTCATTTTTGGATAAAATTTGATCGTGGCAGATGGGCTAAACTAAGTCCCAATTATTGCCTTTACTTTTGGGCGCTCAGTAGAGGCCATGATTGACAAGCCTGAATTAGCCATAAAAAGATATTTGTAATTTGAATGTTGGTTGTTTGAATGATCACAACTTGTGACATAAATATGTTTTCCAGCAAACCATCTGCAAAAGACAATTCTTCAATTCTTAGTTTGTGTCCTTTGGCTTTTCATATCTATGTACAAATGATGTTTCCTGTGACTTTGAATGAATTAAACTGTTATATAAAGTACAAAATTTGAGCATGAAGTTTCATTGTGTCATTTTGATAAAGCATTAGCTGCAACTGGAATTCAGTAAGTTTTAAAATTGGGGGGCTTTTAGCTGTTCGTCTTCTCAGAGGCTGATGAGAGCAGATTTAAAAAGTGGATTGGATTAGATGTCACTGCAGGTAACAGCTAGATGGAACACAAGAGTGTGAGTCAAAGACTGGGAGTATGCAGTGCATCAAACTTAGACAGAAAGAACCTGCAGAATTTTTTATGTTCTGCTAATCTGAATTAGCATGCATCCAACACAAAAAAGAAAAACTTGTTAGGTTTAGGGTTGCAGACAAAGGCTGATACTCTAAAATCTCAGGTCAATGCCGTTTGTTTTTTGTGCAGAAATGCACTGTAAAGAATCTTCCCTGTCAAGCATTATTGATTAAATAGTATAATGTACAACATATCAACAACCTCTAGCTTTTCTTTGATGTGTGACAGTGTGCTGGGAGTTCAATTTGGTATCTAATACTGTCATGAACAGGGTGGAAGGAGGCGAACCCTGAGCGTTGACTCATGGTGATAAAAAAAAAAATTAGAAATAAAAGGCAAACCCAAAACAACGGCTGACATGGCAGCAAAACCTAAACTAAATGCAAAAACATTTACTAACTAAACAAAACCTGAACAGACCTGAGACCAGAGATGAATCAAAGGGAGACGACGAGGCACGACCAAAAAAGGGACAGCACATCAGGGAGACAAGAGTATGACAATGAACCAGCAGCGAGGTAGAGAATGTGACCGGGTATTAAAGGCAGAGGGTGATTAGTGGAAGTGGGCACAGGTGAGATGATTATGGAGCTAGAGGCAGGTGTAGATGGGTGAGAAAAGGGAAGAGAGAGAGTGTGACTGAGGAGAAGTGAATGGTGGCTGAGGCACAGGGAAGAGACAAATAACAAACAATAAACTCTAACTGAAACATGAAGACAAAACATAATTCAAAAACTCAGATCCTAACAAACACACTATTATGTAACCCCCAATATCATGCAGAAATGTCATGAAAAGTGGGCCAGTGTGTACATATTGTTACAGTATAGCCTGAGGTTACCTTCTGCTGCGGTTCAGCTCCTACTTAACACAGTTTCACTTCATTACAGGAAATACTTCATACTACAGTGGGTGGTGTGGAATTGTTTCCTTTAAATGTTATCCATTTTCAAGTCTGCTCTTGTCATTTTCATAAATGGGATTTTGTGAATTTAATACTCATAATTTGCATCTCCTTTGCTCTATCAACTCCTCAGTCAGCAGTCTGAGGGGACTTTCAATTAGTGCTCGTTCGACATTAAAACGGTGTCCGCTTTATTTATCCCCGCCTTTAGATGATCATTTTTCATGTAATGTCGATTTTATGCACGGCAATTAAAATTTCTGTCCACTGAAGCAGCATGCAGGAACAAAAAGCTAATGAGATTGGCTCGTGCTTTGCAGCGGAGCACTATCTCCTCACATACAAGTCATCTTTCAAAAGAATTTGAGGTACTGTGGAAAATCTTGATAAAAGAAGAATGCAGTCATTTGCAACTCATTTCACAACTCAGAATCTCATTTAGAAACACTGTGTATAATATCCTGGGGGAAAAGTTTAGAAAAATGAGAAGTTAAATGGTCAAAGAAAGAAACTTCTAAAATAAATTCAGGAAAAATATGTACAAATAACACTGGAAGTATGAATCAGTAGCTGCAGCTGAACACTAATGGCAGTTCTGAAGCTTTTGTTATCAGATTTGAACATTTTAATTTTAGATTTCTTGCAGATGTACAGACTACAGCCTTCTAATCACACAGTAGAGCTACACATGAGTTCCTGATTATATTATACAGGTGCTGGTCATAAAATTAGAATATCATGAAAAAGTAGATTGATTTCAGTAATTCCATTTAAAAAGTGAAACTTGTATATTATATTCATATTATATTCATACATTACATACAAACTCATATATTTCAAATGTTTATTTCGTTTAATTTTGATGATTACAAATGACAACAAATGAAAATCTCAAATTCATCATATC
>NC_051433.1:23409075-23413194 GCF_001649575.2 Kryptolebias marmoratus
TGTAATCATCAAAATTAAACGAAATAAACATTTGAAATATATGAGTTTGTATGTAATGTATGAATATAATATACAAGTTTCACTTTTTAAATGGAATTACTGAAATCAATCTACTTTTTCATGATATTCTAATTTTATGACCAGCACCTGTACTATAGAAGTTACAAACACATATACTACACCACAGACATATTGTTTCCAGTCCAGATTATAATACTTCTATTTGAATATTCTATAGTAATAATTCTTGTGGTTATTTAGTTCAGTTAGATGCACAAACTGTTTAAATTTAGCAGGTCTGAGTTCGAGCCCTGCATTGTAGTGTATTTTGTTCTTGCCCCATTTGGCTAAATGAAGACTTCTGTTTGACATCTAAAATTAGATTTGTGTTAAAACTTTGACTCTTAAGTCAAATTTTATCCTAAAGGTCTTTTTAATCCAGTAAATGATCCCATCGCGGCTTACACTTCCGTAGGTCCTCCTGGTTAATAAGCACAAAAGCGCAACATGTAGTAACCTAATTTCCTGTTTTTATAAACTTGTGGATGTCTTGTGCTCCTGAGAAAAGTGGCATTTTACTCTGTTTTGTTTAATTCTATTAGAAAGAGATGCAGCGCTGTTTTAATGTTTTATGAACAACAGATTTTTGCTTTTTTCGTGTCTGATCGCCACAGGTGAAAGGTACTTCACTTGTGAACAATTGTTGTGTAGACTAAGTTGCACTAAATGATTATTGTTATTTGTATTAATCTTTCTTTTGCTGCAAGTAAAAAGATAAATTCAAAATGGACAAAGACTATGTTTGTCTGATTGTTGGTAGTGATCTAATTTTACAGAGACCATGTATTTTTTAGGTAGGGTTGTGAAAAGATTGCGTTGTCAGTATCTTATCTGCAGAAGGTTGCAAAATAATAAGATTAATTGTTATTAATTAAAAATAATCTGTTTGAAGAACTGGGGAGACATTCTCCCAACAAAATTAACCTAACTTTTATGTAAGCGACATGTCAAGATAAAAGGACCCTTTAATTTAGTTTTGAGGCAAAAACTAAGTTTATATAAAGTGGAAGTCAATGAGAGTTTGGGTTTGTTGACTTTGCACTCTGAGGAGTTTTGAGAGAAAATCACAAGTTTCACAGCAGTGAAAGACAGAATGGGTAAAAAAGGACAACAATGTCTATGTTTTGATGTATAAATTTGATAACAGGCATAAAAATTGTGGAAGTAAGAAGAGTTTATTTACACATATTTTGACAACTTTAGACAGCTCATACGTTAAAGCAACAAATTATCACATTCAAATGTGAACATTCCCTGGTAAAACCTTTAAAAAACAACAACATGAAACTTCATCCGTGACTGTGTAAAATCTGTGAATAACATTGCCAGTTCATGTAAAGTCAAATTTTTGGTGACCACATGGCGGTAGGTGGGTTTTTTCTTTCATTTTGCCTAAAGTCACAGCACACTTATCTCAATAGAGCTGCCTATTTGATGTACAAGCTGTGAGGGTTAATAATTGGTTTACAAAATGTGACAAATGATGCGCATTTATTTAATGCCTTTTACCTTTATAGGTTTTATAATATACTGTACAATGTGGTTCTTATTCACTCTTTTACACAAACACACAATGCTCCTTATTATATATTTGCAGCACTTTCTGTCACATACCAATTAGCATATTTGAAGGTATATACTGTATGTCTTTAAAGGCTTTATAACTGATCTATAGTCAGCAATAACTTTGAACTTGCTGGACCTAATTGTGGGAGACTACCTTTCAGGACTCATTTTCATCTTACAGTATGATCAGAGAACAAATTACTAAGCATGTTTCCTCACTGTGAAAGGATCTGAGACAGTTTCAGCAAACCATACTTTAATCCATGTGAATCCTGACTGCTCTGAGAAATACCAGGAATCTTTATCCCTGTTTATTCCTGTGAACGAGTCGATGAGTTGAATATCTCACAGCAAAAATACGCCAGCTCAAAGTTGCTTTGAATTTTGTATTAACCATTACAGCTACATCCTCTTTTTCGAATTAACCCTCATAGATTGTTTTATTTGTATCTGTAAATGGTAGATCTATGCAGCTCTGATGTCGTCTGATGTTAAACTCACAGCACTTTCTCACATCAGACTAAAATGGCATAAAGGTACAGAGCTTTTGACAGCAAAGACATTTCTTGGGCTAAAATTAGAAACGGTTGCTGCATTTTTTGCAAATAGGAAAGGACACAAACGTTCAGACGATAGTGCACTATAAGGATTCACTAGGACACGTGTATGTATGCATTAAGGCTTGTTTTCATGTCAGCACAGCAAACACACTGTTCTGTCTAAGGAAGTCAGCTGAATTCTGGTAGTTGTCTGCTGGCTGATTACTAAATGACAAGTGAACTGAATCAGTTTTATTGGCTGTTGCTATTTTACAGCCATTGGCTCACTTTCCTGGAACAGTTGTCATCAGCACCGTCTTGTTGGCATATTTATGCGTATTGAAGAGCGGCCTTCTCATACTGAGACCATTTTTCAAAGAGCTACATTCACCGATCCAAATATTTTTGTGACATCAGTGAATTTAATTCAACAGTTTTATAGGCACTTTCTTCAAAAACCATTCACTCATGGACCTTTATATTTTTTACACAAATACAAAAAAGTATAAAGTCCAGTGTATGAGTAGATTAGAGTTTTTTCTTCTAGGTCACAGTCCATTATAATAAAAAAGGTCAGATTTTTTAACATTTAGAAACTACCACTAAAGTGCTGTAAATAAAAAAAACCACAAAGTACCATAAAATTAAAATAAGTTACAACAATAAAAAGAAATTGTAATTTTTAAAAATATATATATTGAATTAAAATCTGACAAATACAAATGTGTTTTAAGTTAAGTTGGAGCTTAATTTGCAGGCTTCTGGTTCCACATTTCAGGGTCTAATTGCAAAGATTTGATCACCATTGGTATTGATCTTGGGACAACTAATAGTAAATGATATTTAGTCCTAAGTTCTCTGAAGGACACATAAGGCTGCAGGACGTCAGACAGACACACAGGAACCTGCTCATTAAATATCTTACAGGTCATCAATAAAATGTTAAAATCAGTCCTTAAAAAACAGAGGATCAGTGAAGAGGAGCACAGAGGTGAAATGTTCACATGTTCGAGATTGTGGTAAAAGCTGCAGCTCCGTGAGAGGCAAGCCTGGTTAATATCAATAAAGAAATACAATAATGTGGTGGCAGTGGCTCAGGAGGTATGGTTCATCCTATAACCGGTGGGTTGCCGGTTCAAGCCCCTGCTCTGTTCATCTCAGCTGTTGTGTCCTCGGGCAAGACTGTCAGGCTCAGTGGAGATGGAGACAATCCCAGAGTGCAGACTCATTTCTCAAAACAAAAACTAATTTATTAAATAAAGAACATAAACAAAAACAAACTGCTGATGTGGCAGCAAATAAACTTTAACAAAAATCCAAAGCACAAACACAGCGACAGCAACAACAAACAATGAACTGACAGATTGTGAGAGAAGTGACCGGGTTTTTGAATACTGAGGGTGACGACGTAAGTGGAAACAGGTGAGTGGGGATAATGACCGACAGGTGGGGATGGACGTGGCAAGGAGGGCAGAAGAGTGACAGAGGAGGAGTGAATACTGAACAACAACACAAACAGGAAAAAACAAACTGAAACACTAACTAAAAGCCGCAACAAAACAATAAAGATAACAAAACTGAAAAACACAAAAATCCAAAATCCTCCCAAAGACACTTCACTTGTGGTGGTCAGAGGGCTCGGTGGCCACGGTGTAATGGCAGCTTCACTTCTGTCAGTCTGCCCCAGGGCAGCTGGGGCTACAATGTAACTCACCACCATCAGTGTGTGAATGCGTGGATGAAAGGGTGAATGTCTGATTGTAGTGTAAAGCGCTTTGGGGTCCTTGGACTAGATAAAGCACTATACAGGTGCTGGTCATAAAATTAGAATATCATGAAAAAGTAGATTGATTTCAGTAATTCCATTTAAAAAGTGAAACTTGTATATTATATTCATACATTACATACAAACTCATATATTTCAAATGTTTATTTCGTTTAATTTTGATGATTA